>NW_006256909.1:3396487-3718575 GCF_000478725.1 Eutrema salsugineum | reverse complement strand
TTGTCTGGCTCAGTCTCCGCAGCTTCATAAGCAGATGGCAATATGTGGTGACCTGCGACGCGTCTTCGAGGTTGGTCCTGTTTTCAGAGCAGAAGACTCCTTCACTCATAGACACCTGTGTGAGTTCGTTGGTCTTGATGTGGAGATGGAGATTTATACGCACTATTCTGAGGTAAGATTGTTCTGCTAATTATAATATTTCATCTCAAGTATCTCTATCCTGCTGCCAATGATACTTACATATTTCTTGTTTGTGCAGATTATGGATCTTGTGGACGAGCTGTTTGTCTTCATATTCACTAAATTGAACGAGAGGTGCAATAAGGAACTAGAAGCTGTCAGAAAGCAATACCCATTTGTACCTTTGAAGGTAACAATGAAGTATGATCAAAGGATATTATAGTAAACTGAGTATCTTTCTATCTTTTTGGATTCTGATGATTTTTTTTTTATTTGATTGGATTCTGATGATTAGCACTAAACTTACTTGCAGTTTCTTCCAAAAACGTTGAGGCTAACTTTTGCAGAAGGGATTGAAATGCTTAAGGTATGACTGGTCCTTTTGCATTTGACTTGGTGACTTATTTACTATCAATAATATTTGTTAATCTTGTATGTGTTGACAGGATGCTGGTGTGGAGGTTAATCCTCTTGGAGATCTAAATACAGAATCTGAGAGAAAGCTTGGCCAGCTCGTTTTGGAAAAGTATAACACAGAGTTTTACATGCTGCATCGCTACCCTGCTGCAGTTCGGCCTTTCTACACTATGCCATGTGCAGACGACTCTCGCTACAGCAACTCATTTGATGTCTTCATAAGAGGTGCATCTCTGAGTTTTTGGTTTTTGACTATCTGTCTTCTCACCGATTGTGTTGCCACTCATTCTAATACTAAATTTGCTCTTTTGTCCTAGGTGAGGAGATCATATCAGGAGCTCAACGTGTTCATATCCCAGAAGTCTTGGAGCAACGTGCAGGAGAATGCGGCATTGATGTGAAGACAATAAAAACATACATCGATTCATTCAGGTACGGTGCACCTCCTCACGGTGGATTCGGAGTGGGGCTTGAGCGAGTGGTAATGCTCTTTTGTGCCCTCAATAACATCCGCAAAACATCGCTCTTCCCTCGTGACCCTCAAAGACTCGCTCCCTAATACAATCTGTTCAACTCAAAGCTAAAGCATGGATAATTCGCCAGATTTGCAGATCTTTCGCCAGATTTGCAGATCTTTCTCATGAATATTTTTTAAGAGTTTAAGGGATTTATTATCTTTGCCTGATTCTTGCCCTTTAGTGCAAGTGAATCTTGATTTTAGTTCTGTGATACTTCTGTGTCTTTCACATTACCGAGTAAACTAAACCCATTTCTCCCAATATTTTTTGTTGAATATTGATATTCTGATGAATTAGTATATGTTCAAATATAAATAATATGCCGTTCCGTTACCATAACCAAAGCTATTGTCTACTTTGCACGCAGGCTCAATTTTGTTACTTTAAACACACTGAACTAGCCATTGGAAGATGATAGAACGTAGATCTTGTGTGATAATTCGTACTTCTGTGTTTGCTGTGTCAGGTGTATGATAAACCAAGTGAGATTATGGCGGATAAATTTAGTGATTCAGTTTAGCAAATATGTAAATATTTAAGTTGATCTTCCCACTTAATTTAACAAAATTATATGCTGCTATCGGTACGTCTTTTATTAGGTTTTTTTTTTTTTTGTCACACATTAGCAAAATTCAGGAGCTTTGTTGTGACGATTGAGAAAAAGAAATATGTTCTCAAAAACCTTGGAGTAGTGACAAAGATTAATGGAGTAAATGGAGGCGTTGATAAGTTTTTTTCAAAGCTGAGATCATCACAATTTTTTCATAGTAACAACTAGGAGACAAGGCATAACTTTGTTACTCTAAAACAGACTGAACTAGCCATTAGAAGATGAGAAGTGGAACTGAATCTCATCTGGTTGTTGATCTTGCACTCATGGATGTGTGATAATTCGTACTTCTGTGTTTCCTGTAAGATGTATAAACATCATCATACTGAGTTGGTTCGTTGGGATCAGCTGTTGCTCCAAGTCCCAACCTCCCAGATCCGCTCTTTTTATCGGTGCTCCCATCTGCATATGTTCCTGTCTCAGGGTCCACCTGTAGATTTGGAGGTGGAGGAATACAGGCACCTCCTTTGCGCAGTGGACTATCCCGCTCGTAATCATCATAGTCGTCTTGCGATTCAGATCCCATTGGACCTTCACTCGGGTTGACCTCACCTATCTCTTTGAAGAACTTTGACACTCTCTCCAGTACTTGAGATTGAGGTGTATCAGATGGTGGTATCACGGTTGGGATATCAAGAGGGCTCAATGGGGAGTAAGGCACACCACTACCGATCTGCATCTTTCTGACCATCCCAGGGATCAGACCAGGAGGAAACAGAGGATAAGGAGGCGGCTTCTCACCAGCAGGTGGTTGTGTTGGAGGTGGAACAGAGGGTATGGAACCGGGAAAGGCACCAGGAGGCATCACATTTGGGATAAACTGTTGGGCTGCGACCGGATTACTAGGCAGATGCTCTAAATTCATTGTGCTAGGAACATTACTGCTTGGTGGCTGTTGCATCATTCCTGCAAGTGGATAAAGATAAACAAACTTGTTGGCGTCTGGTCGAATCAAAACCAAATTCATTTTTACATAGGTCAACAGTTATGTTTTCTGTTTCTCTCACGGAAGACCAGGAGTACCTGTATGCTGTAAGGGGTTTGCTGCTATAATGGGTGAACGAGAAAAGGTATTTGCAGGTGGTCCACTTTTCATCTCTTTCTCAAGGGAGGAGATGGTATCTTGATCAAAAACCTCCTTAGAAGCCCAGAACTGCAAAATCTTCTCCAGACGTGACTGGTTTTCTTCCTTGTTCTGTGGGAAGTGGTAAATCCTTCCCAGCATGGAACCCAAAACAGGTCTGAAAGCAAGGGCTTCGTTGTCAAACTCGTGCAAGTTTGTCCTCCGTTGCAAACTGTGTGTAAGGAGGCAAAACGTCAGAGGAAAAGCATGAGAATATACTAGATTATAACATTATAATTTAGCTGTATATTAAATGAACCAGGAACTGAAAAGCACAGAAAATAAACGAAAAAAACAAAGATTATGTAGTAAACCCCTAGAATTATATAAACAAAAACCAGTGATTTAGCTCAGATACCTGTCAAAGAGAATGTCATTAGCTAGATAAACTATGTGCATCTGTCTATCAGAATCATCCATTGCAAAGACCCTCTCTCTAAGTGCCTCTGCTAAAGCTGGTGCAAAGGGAGATCTCTGCATGAACCAAATCTTAGCACTTTTGATAGACTCTTTTGTGCCATTAAGGTTGGACAATACACCATTTAGTTCCATTGCAACATCAGCAGGGAGTGGACCAGAAAGACCTCGGAATGCATGAGTTGCCTGATCAAAATCAGGACGAGCATGGGGCGGGACAAAAGGATGAGGTTGCGGAAGATGCTGGTGGTCATGGAACGGAGGGTAAGGAGGTTGGCGTATTGGTGGTACTGCCAATGCACCGGGCACATTGTTCATTGTAGGACTCATCATGGGATTTGGGGGGTGATGCATCATAGGCATAGAAGGTGACTGAAACGAAGGATCAAAAGGTCCTCCAGGGGGATGCATAGAGAGAAATTGCTTATAGCGGTAGTAACCATGCCCTTCACCACCAAACAGAAACGCATAATCAGGATTATCCTTCTGTCTATCACGCATCATAGCCTCAAACTCGGGACCGTTCTTAACCGAATACTCAACAAGCTTATCGATTCGCTTCTGCAGCTCGGGGTCAGCTGGAGGTGGAGGAGGAGGAGCTGAATCATACGGTCCAGGGAATGGTGAAGGAAGGTGATGTGGAGGTAAATGTGGATAGAAAGCCTGAGGTTGCTGTTGACCAAACATATGTGGGTGAGGAGGATGAGGAAGTTGCTGCTGCTGCTGCTGCTGCTGCATAGGAGGAGGATGCTGGTAAGGGAATTGCTGCATAGAAGGGTGAGGAGGCATAAAACCAGGAGCGTTCATTGGTGATGGATATGGTTGATGTTGAGGATGGAATCCGAATTGCTGTTGAAAGTTTGGGACTTGCTGCTGTTGCTGTTGCTGTTGCTGAGGATACGGCAACCCAGAAGATGCAGCATAATCGTGCTGCCTTCGATCCATTTTTATGAACGTTGAGAAAGTTGTGTTCCTGAGAAGAATGCACAAACAAACAGAAGCGTTCCAAATTGGTCATATGAATCAACACAGCTCAAAAACGAAACAAGTAATCCAACTTAGCGAATCAGCATCTAGGCAAAAGAGGAACTTTGAAGTATAAACAGGTTAAAAATCAAAGCCACATCGATTAACAACAGCTGATAAATCACGAACCTAACAGAAGAAACTTGGAGAGATTGTGAGTCAATTTGGAGAGAGGGAGACACAAGACCTAGTTCTCTCACTTACAAACAAAGAAAAACGCAAATTTCTGAGAAATTAGTTGAGCCCGATGGAGCAGAAGCTAAACTTGCCTGAGGAAGAAGAGAGAGAGAGAAGAGAATGAGACGACGACAAAGATCCGGCTTTCTTGTTTGGGCCAAGGAAACCCGTATACATGACCCGCTTCGAATACCTGATTGACCTAGACCCGACCCGATTCTAGTTATAAACCGATAAACCCCAGAAACAGAGAGTAAACCCTTTGGAGTTTCTCCTCCGCTATTAGCAAAATCTTTCTTCTTTCTGCTGGATATATGAAAAGCAACGGAAGAACTCGTGGGACGATTTGAAGCTCTTTGAATCAATCAGAGTCTTCCCAATGCAGAGAACGCTCTCACTTGCGGCTTCTAAGTCTTCTTCTTCGAGTTCAGTTCTGTCTGTTCGTCCTCTCATGGCTAAGGTTAGTGTTTGAATTTTCCTCTGGTGTGTGTGGGAGGGGAGGGGGGTTACTCCAATGTCTGATTCTCGATTCAAATTTTCATACTTTATGGCTAAATCTTTATACTTCATTTTAGTAGTGCAGGCAAAGGAGTCGAATTCGTTTCAATTTTTCGTTGATGCTATATTGTTTGTAAGCGTTTGACAATTTATCACTAGAACTCATGTAGATTCTTGCGTCTGCTTGTTTTTGTCGTTGCAGTTGCAGTGCAGGGCAATTCAGAATTTCCCAGCCTCGTCTTCCTCTTCATTAGTTCGGGTGGATAAAGTCTATAGAAATGTATGCCAGCTTCAGTTTAAAAGGGAAAATGCAAGTTGTTTTAAGTTAGCTTGCGCACTTCCTTCGCATCTGAGGCTTCTCAGTTCTGTTAGTTATGCAACACATTGGAGCAGTTCGAGTTTAAGGTCATTTGGAAATAGTTTCAGACCGTTTCCGGGGAGATATTTTTCTCAAGTCCCCAATGCTGGAAAAAAGGATAAGATTGTTGGTGGTGATGGAAAAGGTGGTGGGAATAGATCAGGTATCAACAAGTTTAATAAGAAGTGGAAGAAGCATAAGGTTTTGGCTTCCTCTGAAGTTGAAGTGGTGGCTTCTACTGAACCAGTTATTGGAGATGTTAGCAGTGGCATCAAGGTGGACCTATCAACTGCAGCTTCACCTGCCTCTACTGTCAAACCAAAACGGCGCCCAAAGAGCAAGAAAGTCCAAGACAAATCTTCCTCAACGGTATCGGTTTTGGAGGAGGTCGCTGTAGAAGAGAGTTTGAAAAGCGTTCCCAAGTCAAAACATTCTGGCTCTGGAAATCGCAAGTTGTCATCTGCTAAGGTATAATCTTAAAGTTTGGGGAACATGATACTCTTACCCTAGCGTATTTTACCTAACAGTACAGTTCTCAGAAGGAGGTGGCAATTATGGAGGTGCCTAAAAGTTCTGACCCATCAAATTCCAAGTCGGAACAACAGCATGGGAAGTCAACAAAAGCAAGCAATGCACCAAAACAGGAGGAGGCTGGGGAACCAGCCTCTACTGTCAAAACAAAACGGCGGCCAAAGAGCAATAAAATCAATGACAAATCTTCTTCAGCGGTACCAGTTTTGGAGGAGGTCTCTGTAGAGGAGAGTTCAAAAGGCGTTGCCAAGCCAAAACATTCTGGATCTCGAAATCGGAAGTCTGCATCTGCTAAGGTATTAGACTTTCAATTTTTGTTGGGACAGAATAGTTTTACCCTTGCTTCTTTTTCACCTAACAGTATAGTTATCAGAAGGAGGTGGCGAAAAATCCCTTGGAGGGGGCCAAAAGTTCTACTCCATCAAATTCCAAGTTGGAACAGCAGCAGTTGAAGTCAACAAAGGCAAGCAAAGCAGCAAAACAGAAGCAGGTTCCTCAACCTCAACCCATGAAAAACAGCATAGAGCATCGAGGGCAAAATGCTTCTAAACCGCTTTATCCGCCAAGTGGAAAATCTGTTGTTGTCGTTGAGTCAATCACAAAAGCAAAGGTTATTCAGGGTTATCTTGGTGACATGTATGAGGTTTTGCCAAGTTATGGTCATATCAGGGACCTGGCCTCCAGGTCTGGTTCAGTGAGGCCAGATGATGATTTTAGCATGGTTTGGGAGGTTCCATCTTCCGCCTGGACTCATATTAAGAGCATAAAGGTGGCATTAAATGGGTAAGGTTTCTTAACTGTTTAACTAATTTTAAAAATCCGTAGTTGCTGTTATCATCTATTCCCTAGTTTTAGAATAGGTTCCGGGTATGTCATTATGCTGTCTAGCTATTGAGATAGATGACTGCTTCAAACTTTAGATGATATGAGCTACTTCTTTCCTTGGCTTTTCTTGTTGTACTTCTCTACCTCATTCTGTTTACCTTATTCCTCAGAGCTGAAAATCTGATTCTTGCGTCGGATCCAGATCGCGAAGGAGAGGCAATTGCCTGGCACATCATTGAGATGTTGCAGCAGCAGGGTGCCTTACATGAAAGTATGACAGTAGCAAGGGTGGTTTTCCATGAGATAACTGAGTCAGCAATAAAAAGTGCACTTCAATCCCCACGAGAAATTGACGGGGACTTGGTACATGCATATCTCGCACGGCGTGCTCTTGATTATCTAATCGGATTTAATATTTCACCTCTACTTTGGAGGAAACTTCCGGGTTGCCCGTCAGCTGGTCGAGTCCAGTCTGCTGCCTTGGCTCTTATATGTGATAGAGAAAGTGAAATTGACGGATTTAAGCCTCAGGAGTACTGGACTGTAGGAATCAAAGTGCAAGGGAAAGAATATTCAGCCCCTTTTCCAGCTCATTTGACCAGTTTAAATTCAAAAAAGTTAAATCAGCTTTCTATAAGCTCTGAAGCAGAGGCACAAGACATTGAGCAAAGGATCAGGTCAGAAGGTTTTCTAGTGAAGGGCACTAAAAAAAGCACTATACGGAAAAACCCACCAACTCCATATATAACATCCACCCTCCAGCAGGATGCTGCTAACAAATTGCATTTTTCAACAGCTGTGACCATGAAGGTTGAAAAACTGAAACCTTTTTATTTTTCGTTTTATTCACTTTTTCATTGAGGGCCTAGTTCTGATAATATGTACGTTACAGCTTGCCCAAAAACTATATGAGGGTGTCCGACTGTCCGATGGTAAATCAGCCGGTCTTATAACATACATGCGGACAGATGGTTTACATGTGGGTGGTCTCTATACTTGTGTATTTTCTGCTATTGGACATTCATTTTTGTTTTGATTTTCAAAATTAGTACCGACTGATTCATCTTGCCATCTTTTACAACTTCTTTTTGATTTTACTTGTTTATTTTTTCATTTGTTTCTGTTTCCCATCAGATAGCTGATGAAGCTATCAAAGATATACAGTCCTTGGTGGTAGAAAGGTAAGACTTAAATGCATCTGTGAAGTTATTCTACGTTAGTCCATTGACTCGAGAAAAATTTAGCAGCTATCCTACTTATCATTTGCAGGTATGGGAAGAATTTCACATCAGCTGGTCCTCGTAAATATTTTAAAAAGGTTAAGAACGCTCAGGAGGCGCATGAAGCTATTAGACCTACCGATATACGTAGATTACCGTGTAAGTAAATATTTTACCATTCTTCCTTAAAAGTATAGAATGTATTTTAGCGGTCATCAATAATCAGCCATAGAATTTGTTGTCGTAACTCTTAACATTTCTTTTATGCATTTCCAGCAACGATTGCCAGCCTGGTTGATGCTGATTCTCTAAAATTATATACCTTAATATGGTCACGAACTGTGGCATGTCAAATGGAGCCGGCTTCGATTGCGCTGGTAATATATGTGCTATTTTGCACTTCAACTCATGCATATAGTGTCAAGTAGGTTCTTATTGATCAGCGTGAAAAAAAGAAGGGAAAAGGAGAGTTTGTAACTTAATTTTCTCATCAACCGATATTGAATGGTTCAAGGTTTAATATTTCAAATCCAACATAATTCTCCAATTTTTTTTCCGACTCTTTTCTTTCTCAGATGCAAATTGATATTGGAAATGCCTCTGAATCCATTATCTTCAGATCATCATGCTCAAAAGTCGACTTCCTTGGATACCAGGCAGTTTATGAGGTATAATCTATTTCATATTATCGTTGATTACTTGGCAACTATATCACCAGGTGGCTTTTAATCCGTCACTTGTGCTGATGACTAGATTTGGCTTTAAGAGCAATTTTTGTAAATTTTGTTCATCTATTTGCTGTGATTGTCATCTGCAGGTTTACTTTGTCGTCTTTGCTTGTTATCAGCTATGCGGGATCCTTCTTCTCTTTGGACATGTGCTAAAGCAGTTTTTGTTGTTTCTCCTGGTGATATTGTAGGATCCTGAAGCTAAGGCAATTAAAAACAAAGACGATGCTCAGACTAGTGAGCGGGAGGCAACTTTTGAAACTCTCAGTTTGTTGAAGGTACCATTTCTGATATCATAACCTTTTTCTTCTCAGCTGTGCTCTGTACTGTGGTTTCATTTCTTTAGGTCTTCCTCCTCTTTTCAGGATGGGGATCTGCTACATATTGGTGAAGTGGAGCTTAAGCAGCACCATACTCTGCACCCACCACGTTATAACGAGGGGTCACTGGTATATAACTCCTATCTCCTTTGTGTCAAAGTGTCTAAGATCCAGTTCCACACTATGTTTTCCCTCAATGTTGGCTCGTTTTGATCAGGCACGGTGAAATTAGTTTTCTATAGGTGAAAAGGAAAAAATATGGTTAGGAAGATGAGAAGAGGACATTTGCACAAATTTGTTTACCAAAAACGTTCCATGCCTTCTTGACTCTTTTATACTTTTTTTAAGCCCAAGACTATTAATCAGCTAGATAATGCTTCATATTTTAGTCTCCAGTAGTTCATTTTGGTTCCCGTTCAGCTAGATAATGCTTCACTGAAGTTTTCATACTACGCTTTTATTGTTCTTGAAGTTAAGCATTGATCTGAAAGAGTTCTCACTAATAGTAATTCATCTCTGATTTAGTAAAGATAGTAGCTTAGCATGAACTGACAGGGGTTTCTTTTGTATGAGTGCTGATTCTGGTGTTGCGCAGACATATTAGGCATGAACTTTTTTATTGTACTGCCGCCAAGCATCACAATACATAATTTGTTTAACATGTATTAATCTGTTTCAGATTAAAAAGCTCGAGGAGTTCGGAATAGGTAGACCCTCAACATATGCATCTATATTTAAGGTTTTACAGGTATGTGCTCGTGTTAAGAAACTGGCGGGTTTTTTTCTAGTGCTTCTGTTTCTTGCTCTAACGTCACCTAAAATTATCGACACCTTTTATTTTTTTTCACAGGACAGAAAGTACTTAACAGTAAAGAGCCGAGTACTGTATCCCGAATTCCGTGGGAGGATGGTACTTTCCCCGTTAATCGAGCTCACTAATTGATGATTTAGTAAACAAACCATTGAAGCATCTCTTTCTAACCTCTGTACTATCTTTCTAGGTTTCAGCTTTTCTTACCAACTACTTCACTGAGGTCACAGACTATAGTTTTACTGCTGATATGGAGACTGAGGTGGATATATAGTTTGTTCTGCACTCAACTCTCTATTAACTAGACAATTTCTGTATACTCCATAGATGTCTTACAATGTTGTAAGATGAGATACCCATTTTTTCCCTTACGATTGATTTTCCTTTCAGCTTGACAACGTTTCTGGTGGTGTAACTGAATGGAAAGGTCTCCTAAGAGACTACTGGACACGATTCAGCGCGTATTGTAAGCGTGTTGAAAATGTCCAAATCCAGCAGGTACTTTCTTAGAAGGATAGACTTTCTTTCTACAATTTTTTTGTTAGCTTCTTACATTATCATATTTATACAGGTGGAGAAAATGTTGGAAAAAAGATACGAGGACTTTTTGTTTTCTTCCCTTCCTGATCCCACTAGGACTTGCCCGAGGTCTGTATCCCTCTTTCCCTTTCACATAATTCAAAATAGAAATGTTAATCGATTTCAGGATAGAAGCATCTTGCTTTAATATTTTAAAGAAACACATGCTTTCATAACTGTCAGCCTATGGTAAAAATACTTTCACGTCTAGTATCGGCACACAATTTGGTAGAATCAAAATATGCAGTGATATACTGAGGGCACTAAATAAGAGAAAAAATTTACTTTTAGTTTGAACGTGTATGCTGATTCTTATTGGCTTTCTTTCCATATTTTAGTTGTTCGGAAGGTACCTTAATTTTCAAAATAAGTAAGTTTGCTTCCGGGTATTTCATTGCTTGCGATCAGTTCCCTTCATGCAAGTAAGTTGAATCTCTATCTTTTTACAGCTGAAATGTTTCCTCATGTATTCTTTCCTTCGTATTTTACGTATTTAACTTTTCTTAGTTTTTTATATATCCATTCATTATCATGGTCACTGATATTAATTTGAGCTATGTTGTTCAAATACAGGTTCATTGCTAAAACGCTTTATGGAGAGGATGAGGATGATGATGATCCTCCAAAAAATACCTGCGTAGAAGAGCCCAAATTGCTAGGCCTACATCCCAATACCAGTGAGAAGGTCCCGCTGTTCGAACCCTCTTCTGTTGACAAATTCTCTAAGAACTTCAATATTCTGAATCCATTTCCTTGTTCAGGTTATTTTAAAGTCCGGTCCCTATGGGCATTATGTACAGCTTGGTGAGGACAGAAAAGGGCACTTACCAAAACGAGCAAATGCGGCCCATGTATGTTGGAGTTTTTTCAATTTAAATAAACATTATATCTCTATGTTTCTCTTCTTACATAAATGGAGACATACTGAGTAAAAGTTCAGTTGCATCTGTGTGCTAGTAATGTCTTGGTAATATAATGCTTGGCTTTTCTTACCGAGAAACCTCTTGCAACCTTGTTTTTCAGATAAAGGATGTGAACACTATTACGCTTGAAGATGCTCTCGAATTATTACGCTATCCTCTGACACTGGTAAGACTGATATAAAGGTTTAATTTATTACGTTTCTGGTTGGGTTGTTTTAAAAGTGCTGATGACTTTGTTTGCTAATGTCTGACCAGGGAACCCACCCTGAAGATAAGCAGCCTGTGGTCTTGAAGCTTAGTAAATCTGGATTTACTGTTCGACATCGTCGCACTATGGCTACTGTTCCAAAGGTATAGTTATGTAATGTTTTATATGATGCCTCCTCAGAATATGATATAGTTAGAATAAGAGGAGCATTTTTTAGGAGTTGTTGGTCTTATACTTGATAAGGAAATGAGGTCTGGATCTGCATCCGTAATATGATAGGATCTATTGTTGTCTATCTTATGTCATGAGTTCAAAGCATTGTCGTTCATTTAAGATAATGTAACTTGTTACTTGGCAGAACATGGAACCAGGTGAGGTTACTTTAGAGAAAGCAATGAAGCTCTTGTCTGGCAAAAATGTGAGAATGTGTGGCAGACCCAAGAGGATCAAGCCAACAGTGGATGAGGAAGAGGAAGGAGATGAAGAAGTTGTTGAGGCGATGTAATCTTTAATTAGGGCCATACCTACTGAAGACGTAAAGAAATATTCGCCTACATCACTAAATTTGTATGTAAAAATTAGAAAGCAAATGAAAAAAATAGACAGTCTGCTAAGTTTCTATATATTCCTCAACTTAATCACCAATTCATCACTCATATCTTGAAACTTTTTTTTTATGATCACAACTTAATAAATAGCCATTACGTCTATATTTTTTTTCGATCTTTAAATTTTTGTCTATCCACACACTTAATCTTTTTTTCCTTTTTGCACGGTTCAGTCTTTAATCAACAACACTTGAGCGTTATTCTTGAATTTGCTTTTATATTAGAGATGGCAAGACGGAAATGTTTCATCTTTGAATTTCCTCCATCCTGATCTAGATGGTATGTTAGCTATAATCAGCTATACAAAATGAACACTTTCTAAATTTAAAAGACACTCTACGGCTTTATACGATGGGCATGCCAATTCAATTGCTCATGTCAGTTAGAGCATATATATACCTTCTAAGGTTAACTGTAACTTTCGGTGAAACATGGATTGCTGATTGCATTTAAATCCTATTCGTCTCTTTCTTATGTGCAGATCAATTTGTTCATCACAACAAACCTTGAGACTTCTGATGTTAATTGAGGCACTGCCATAGAAGTACCGCTCATCTGTTCCTGCAAATGGACATTGGAGAAGAAGGCATGAGAAAGGATTCGAGTTTGAAAATGCATATCTTTGTATGAGTTGTATCAGTTCTCACAACTTGGGGGAGGAAGTTTGACTATCGGTGGGGGAGGAAGTTGGTCCAGGGCTGTTGATAACTACTGCAGACTGAGTTGATTCTTCAGCAAGTGTTCTTAATCTGTTGAGCTCTGGCAAGATAACTTTGGAAAGATCAGGTCTGTCTTTTCGCCTTATCTCTGCACACTTAAGAGCCAACTTGGCAAACTCTGTAGTGTCTTCAACAGGCCAATCAGACACAGCTGGATCAAGCAAATCTTTCAAGTTCCCCTTCTCAAGGGCTCTTTCGACGTAATGAGTTAAACCCATGGGTGGTTTTCCTGTTATTAACTGCAGAAACATAATGCCGAGCGAATAAATGTCAGATTTCACACCAAGCATACCCGTCTGCTGATACTCTGGATCGATGTAGCAAAACGTGCCAGCAGTTGATGTCATGCGGTACTGCGTCACTGTGTTTGCAACGGATGGAGGGACCAGTCTAGCCAGGCCAACATCAGCAAGTTTGCTGACAAAGTTGCGGTCTAGTAAGATATTTGCCGGTTTGAGATCACGGTGAACCAGTGGTTCTGGTTTAGTCTGGTGGAGGAACAACAGTACAGTGCCAATCTCTGCAGCGATTCTAAACCTCGTTTGCCAAGAAAGGGGCGGGGTGTTTCCTTGTCTGAAAAGACGGTCTTCTAAGCTCCCATTGGCCATGAACTCATACACTAAACATCCACATTCTGGACATGCTCCAAGCAGAAGAACCATGTTAGGATGCCTCATGCAGCTTAACACTTCAACCTGTGTTTGATTGATAAGTAACACTTAAATAGAGTCAGATGCAAGAAAGATCCTGATGGATTTAAGGTTGTCTAGAGAGTTTGTTATGAAATTTCACCTCTTTCTGAAACTGTGACCTGCCTTGGGTTGCATCTGGACGCAAAGCTTTCACAGCCACAGGTGTGTGATCCAGATAACACTTATAGACAGGTCCATAACCGCCTTCTCCGATCTTGTATTTCTCATCAAAGTAATCTGTTGCATCCTCAATCTCTTCGATGGAGTACTTCCTGTATCTAACATCTGCGTGCGCTAAAGCATTGACGGCTTTTGTTTTCTCCTCAGATTCCATCAGTGCTTTCATTTCTGCACTGATTCTCTTTCGGGACTCTATTTCAGCAATCCTTTGAGCTGCTTCAATCGCTGCTTTGGATTTTGCTTTCTCCTTCTCTACAATGGCTAACGCGGCTTCTTCTGCATTCTTTGCCTCTTCGAGTTTCCGTTCTTCTTCCATCTTCCAGCGTTGAAGCTCCGTTGCCTGCAGGTTCAACAATTAAAATGAATTACAGTAAAATCAAAAGCACACCACCTTATTGTCATGGGAAGTATACCTTCTGTTTTGCTGTGAGCGCTTCCTTGCAAGCTGTACTGTACATTTCCATCGTTTGCTTCAGCTCCAGTTTAAGCCTCCTCATCTCAGCCTCTACATCAATATCCTAGTTTCCAAAACAAAAACACAATTCTCAAGCCATAAAAACGTCTTGCATACACTAGTAGGTTAAAGTATGCAAACCCACAAAAGATTCAGAAATCAGTCTTACCGCTACTTGCGAAGCAGATGAAAACCTATCAGTCTCAAAGGAGCCTGTTGAGAAAGCAGTTGGTGAGCTTATATCCATTGACCTCCGTCCGTTGGTCATTGACTCGAAGCTACCAGAGTCAATGTCTGAGAAATTTGATAGCCTTGGAGGAGGAGTCCGGTTTGGATCATAATTGTCATATAAGGAAGTACTGGAGTTCCGCTCAGTGCTTGGTCTTCCTGAGCTGATAAAAGATATGTCAGCATCCGGGAGTGATAGGTCTCCGTATGATCTCCCATTCAAGCCTCTTCTAGTGAATGGTGACCTGTTTCAACCAAGAATCTCCGTCGTCTTAAAGTCTATGGTCATGATTCCTGGAGCGTTTCAAATATAAAAAAAAAAACAAGAGAGATGTGTACCTGAAGGAATCTGATTGATCGTCAAGGGACCTGCGATGCTGAGACTCAAATGATTGTCTCTCAGCTACAAGAAACAAGAAAGGTTTCAGTATTTTTGCAGGAGAGTGACATGTGAAGAAGCACTAAGAAATTAAAGCCATTTCTGTTTTTCTAACCTCTTGTGTTAGTAGAAGGCAAAGGTGGATGTGGCTTTAAGCTATTCTGTTGAAGCTGGATACGCAATGGAGACACAGAAGGAGCAGTACGAGAGGCTATCCTCTTTGTTGAAAGCTTTCCTTTTGTTACCACATAAACCGAGCAGAAATCAGGTGCTGTCTTCGTAACAATTCCTGGAATATCTGTAGGTTTGTTGAACCTGCAGAGTTTTAACACCCAGTTGTTTTCATCTGATCCATCATTTGCGGTGAAAATTTCAAAGCAATACCGGAAAGAGAGAGAGATGAAACAAACCTGAGAAAGCCACCTTTTGAGGAGGAACCAATCACCAATACCTCAATAATGACCTGATTTGCATATTCTACTAAAGCTTTCGCCACATCTGAGTCCTCCAATAACACATCTTTGCATTGTATCTGAACACGTTCCATTTCCAAAGAAAGCACGTAGTAAGCGTAGGAAGAGACAGAGCAAATGTAAAACTGAGCTTGACTTTTAGTATATAAGATTAGAGAAACTCACATCTTTGCGTGAACAGAGGCAACGAAAAGGAAGGTACAACTGTTTGATAGAGCCTTCTGGTTCTCCACAAACCAAAGAAGAATCACTATTAATTTGGCTCGTCTCTGAAAAAAACCACAGAGACAAAACCCATAAGACACACATAAAAGAATAACAAGGAGCTAGAAACAGAGAATAAGAAGAAGAAGAAGAAGAAGAAGAAGAAGAAGAAGAAGAAGAAGAAGAAGAAGAAGAAGAAGAAGAAGAAGAAGAAGAAAGATTATTACTAGAGGGGTTTGAGTTAATAGAAGGGTTTGTTGACAGAGAGGAAGCCCGAGTCTTGACATGGACAAGAAGAACGGTTGAGCCTCTCTGCAACATATTATCGACAGCCCATTTCAGAGCATTTTGGCTGCTTTTGTCTCTGTCTATCGCCACAGCAACCAATCCATCCGTGCCAAATCCTCCTCCGTCTCTCTCCCTCCTGTTCCTCGCCATCCAAGTCTCTCTCTTTACTTATGAAATCCCTAAAAACAGAGGAAGGAATATGGAAGAGCACTATACAGAGAGATTTTTTGAAGCTTCAATGGACAAATATATTTCTTGCGTTCTTTAGGTTTTTGGGTTTGTTTCCTTACTAAAATCCTCTTGATTGTTATTCTTCCGTAATTTTGTAGGAATGGACAAAAGGTATGAAGAAGAGAGAAAGAGGTTCCTATAAAAATCCATCGACTCTGTTTCTCTCTCTCTGTTTTGTTTTGTGCGCTTCTCCTTCTTCCCCGCCACTCTTTACTCAAACTTCCCATCAAATTGTGTGTTATATATTTTACGCACAAACGATTTCTTTTCTTTTCACGCAAGAAATAAATACACATGTGTGTTATTAGAAGCAGAGTAAAAACCAAAATCAATAATAACTTCGACTTTCTTTTCAATCTATAGTTTACAGAATGTGAAAATAATATCTGGTTATTTTCCATAAATATCGAGTATACTTTGCCGATAAAAAAAAAAAGAAGAAGAAGATAATGTAATTTGTATAAGCAAAACTGCAAAACATCTACAATCTCCTATTCCTAACTGTGACTGAATATTTCTTGGAATAAAAATGAAGAATATAGGTGACTTAGTGTCTTCTTAACATAACAAATCTTGATGTTTAGCTAGTTACAAAATCTTTCAGACAAGTTCACTACGACTTTCTCTTTAGCTAAATTAACAATCATCCTTGTTCTTCCACACATGTAGGATGAAGATCATAATCGCAAGCATCGCAAGAAAACGCCCAAAACCTACCTTGCTTCTTACAGAAATCACACACATAAGCTCTCGCCATATCCAGCTTTAGCTCATGTTCATGTTTCTTATCTTTCACTTTCCTTGGAAACGAATCGCCTTCTTTCTTCAAACAAGCTTCTAACTCAACAATCCTAGATTCCGTGAACGGAAAACTCCTTGATCCATACAACGATACCATTTCTCTCGCATTTGTGCTCACCGTTTTCTCTTCAGGTCCTATGATGACCAATGCGGGTATGAGTTTGATGTTGAAGATTCTACAAAGATCTTGTCTTGTTCTGTCCTCATAAGGTATTGCAAGCCATGGCATGTTGCTCATGTTGATGTTGAACTCTCCCGAGTCTCTGTCTGTTGAAACCAAGATGACTTGGAAGGAGCCTTTTTCTGTGGTCGCAAGCTCATTGTACATATCTATGAGCTGAGAAGTGAAAGCTCGAAAAGGCGGACACCAGTGTGCACCAAAGTATAAACCTATGGTCTTGCCCACAAGCTTAGAAACTAGTACCTGCATATTTTTCATAGACATAATCATAAAGAATCATTTGATCAGACCAGATAGTTGAAGGTATTAAGTAAGTTATATTTTACCTTACTTCCATTTCTAGAAACAACGTAATTCCGGGATTCATGCGTAAGGAGTTTCACCAATTGTCCTCCAACGCGTTTGGAGTCATCGATGGCCTTGAGTTCTTCTTTCCTCCTTTTAGTGAAAGGATATGCTTCAGGACCATAGTCTTCAATTAGACCAATCACATCTTCAGCGACCAAGATTTCATCTGGATATAGAGGAACAAGTGACGGGATACGAGCAATCTTGTACTTGTCAGTTAATTTGTTGCGTAGGCCTAAACTGAAGGGAGCTGCAAGCCATGGCATGCACCAAAAGTGTTCATAGAATGAAGTCATATCGTGATCGAACGAGACAAAGATGACCTCGAGTTCTTCTCCTCGTTTCTGAAGACTCTCGTAGAGTCTTACCAGCTCTGGAGTGAAGTCCTTGCAAGGCCTGCACCAGTTTGCTGAGAAGAAGAGACAAATCGTTTTCCCGAGAATATATTCCAACGGCACCTGATTGAAGTGAGCTTATAGTTTAGTAAAAGATCCGAGTAAAGAAAATTCACATACCGCTTAAAACACGATTGGTACCTCTCCACTATGCGACAAAAGGAACTCAATCCCTTCAGCTGCTAGTATAGAGTATATCTCATCACTTCCGGGAAACTGGACTTGATAATCTGCTGATACTGCCATCTAAACTGCACAACCACTACGTTCTTTAGCCTTCTATTGTTCAGAAACTTAGATAACGAAACGTAAACAGTACGAGAAATGGACATGCTTCATCAAGAACAAGTGCCTTAGCCTTATTCTAACTCCAAAACGGCTCAAGCGATTCTAACTCTAAAGGATTATAAGGAAAAGAGCACATGGGTTATGTGATTTGGCACTTAGCCTTATTCTAACTCCTGAGTTTTGTCTGTCGATTAAAACCTCCCAAGTTCCATCTTAGATAATCAAACATACAGAAATATTAAGAGCAGTTTCAAAACATCGGAAACCCAGAACAAAACTTGAAGGAACATACAACTGATAAAACTGAAACATAAACCATCTATAACAGGTTTTACAGACGATGAACTGTAATTCAGAAGACCTGTTGAGAAAAATTAGCAAGCGAAACTCAACGTACCTGATACCAGGGAGATAGTGATACGAGGAAACTACACAGAAACAAATTTCAATACAGAGTCAATTGTTGTTGATTTTCTTCTCGGTTGATCAAGCTTGTAAATTCCAAGAAAAGGGGATAAAGAAAAATCACATGGGGACAAGAAAATTAATATAGAAAAGGATATAATTTTTATTAAAGTCTCTATCAAACGAACAAGTGAATAAGTAAATCAAAATATCCTCAAAGCATATACCATCTGAAACGTTACCCAATAGCCAAAGCAAGAAGCTTGTAAAACCAATAAATTAATATTCTTGCTTATCTCAAGCAGTGCATCAGAAAGTGGACAAGTTGACGAAGAAATGGACATAAAAAGACATTCTTTTGCGTCTAGATGATACCAAACGAGGGCACCAATATTCACAAGATGGGGAAGAAAAGACAAAAGCTGAAATTTAAAAAATCAATTAAAGAAACAAAAGCGTGAAGCTTTTACTCATCAACCATAACTAAGAAAAGAATTGAATGAAAAGTGATCGTCTTAACCTACAGACAGAGACATGAAACTTGATCAACAAATATCAAGATTTAGCTGAAGAAGAAGACTACTGAGGACCAGAGAGAGAGAGAGAGAGAGAGAGAGGCCTTCAATGGAAGCTATTGCATGAGCGAGAACTCCTCAGTCATGGCTCTTGAAGAACGATGATCACCTTCACTAGCAGTCACGTATGAAGATCGAACACTCTCTTGACCTCCACCTGCATCTTTTTCGACTTCTTCTATTCGATCAACAGCCTCGTGAAGCTCAATTCTCCTCTCTATGTCCCAATCACAGCATCTCAACCCAATCTTGAGCAGCTTCAACATTTGCCCTTCGTGTTCTTTCCCTGCTTTCATCTCCTTATCGAACACATCAGCTGTCCACTCCGTTCTCGCTACAGACTCAACCCAAGCAGCTAGCTCGTCATCAGCTCCTTTCCCTTGCCGGAGATAGTTCGCCGGAAACTTCCCCGTCAGAATCTCGAGGATTAAGATCCCAAGGCTCCACACATCGGACTTTCTCGAGGTCCGGTCTTGCTGAGTGAACTCTGGAGCCTTGTAAGCCACCATGAACTGCTGCGATTGTTCCTTGTTCACCACCGGCACGAGAGCGTAGTCCGTTAGTAGTGGCTCGAAGTCATGGTCAAGCAACACATTGGAAGATTTGAGATGGCCGTGAGGGAGATTCAAATCCGGGAATACTCTGTATAGATAAGCCAAACCTCTCGTAACTCCCCTTACAATCTTCAACCGGATCGGCCAGTCCAAAACCACCTGACCTGGTTTCCGATTTGCTGCAAAAAAAAAAAAAAATCATCAGATTCGTCGAAAAATCATAAGATGAAGATGAACACTAGAGAGTTAAATTGATTTTACCATGGAGGAGATTCGCAAGACTTCCATTAGGAATGTAATTGGTAACGAGAAGCTTCTCCTCTTTCCTGTAATAGAAGGCGATCAATGGAAGGAGATTAGGGTGAGACAATCGTCCGATCTTCTTCATATGATCGTAAAACTCTTCTCTCCCGATATTGCTCATGAACCTAAACCGCTTCACAACCACCGCACGGCCGCTCGATAAAGCCGCCTTATACGAAGATCCAAATCCGCCGCTTCCGAGAACCTCCGCCGATGCACGGAGCATATCCTGGAGCGTGAATTTCTCCTGATCATTCCTAACGAAATGAAGCTTCCGTTGATCTCCTCGCTTGTCTTCGTCTTGAGACTGAACTCCCTCGGATAATGATGCTGTAGCTGCTGAATCTCGCTGCACACTTTCATTGGCTAGTTTCCTGTAGACCTTGGAGTCCAGCGAGCTTTTCTCGCTCTGTTGCTCGGTTGGTCCGTAGACTTGGCCGAGGCCGTATCCGTCGTCGCGGCTGCTCCTACGGTCTTGACGACGGCCGAGGATGCAGACGGAGAGAAAGACGGTAATGAGGACAATGACGGCGAGGATGGTGAGTGCAAGGAGAAACACCGTTAGTAACGGCGGACGAGTGTATCTGCACGGGAGCAAAGGCGGCCCACACAACCCCTTGTTACCTGTTTTAGACCCATACGAATTATTGAAATTGTGAGATCTTACGTAGCCCAATTTTATACAGGCCCACTAAGAATTTAGCAAACAAACCGAATTTAACCACTAACTGTATAATCAAAATTACTTTTTTTTTTTTTTTTAAATCAAATTTACTTTGGATTGGGAAACGAGTACTAATATGTTAATTTGATATTATTATTTTTTTGTCGGAATGTTAATTTGATTTATCCCGGAAAAATATGTAAATATGTATTATTGTTCTTAAGTATTTTTTTTTGTTTTTGATTCCTAACAGTAAACTAATCATTTCCATGGAAAACTCAAACGTGTCTAACGTGCTCACTACTCACAAAAAGTGTTCAAACTTTCCAATGGATAGTGATAACTATAGGCTTTGTAGCAGTTAATTCTTTAGGCAAAAATGACTACATATATGGATAAAGATTTACATGTCCGATTGATGGTTATAAAAGTAAGTTGCATGTTTATGCATCAGATTATATATGTGGAAGATGATCATGATTATAATATTTTTTCCAAAAACAAAAAAAAAAATGATGATGATGTGACGATAATCACCTGAAAAGAAAGTGGAGTTCATGAGGCCGAGAGTAAACGGAATTCGACCCTCTAATCGATTATTAGCAACGTTAACGGTAACGAGATTCTTCTGTTTAAACGCCGGTATTTTCCCGGTGAACATATTATCCTCGAGATTCAGCTCAATCAGCTTCGGCAATTTCCCCAACGACTCCGGAATCTCACCGGAAAACCGGTTTCCTTCAAGATGAACTTTCACCAGAGCCTTCATTCCGTCAAACAAATCACCGTCGATCTCGCCGGAAAACCGGTTATGCGCCAGGTAAAGATGAACCAGCGATACAAGCCCGTCGATTCCACGTGGCATCGTCCCCTCGAAATCATTACGCATAAAGCTGACGCTCTTGAGCCCGCGCAAGGACCCGAGCGCTTGCACGTCAAGCTCGCCGGAGAGACTCATGTTCTCTAGACGGAGACCGAAAACGATGCCGTTCCAGCACATCACTCCTTTCCATTTGGAATCGCTTCCTTTTGCCCCGGAGCAAGGTGGCTCGCCGGAATCCCATCCGCTTAGCGCTGTGGCGTTCAAAAGAGATGACTTGAACTTCAAAAGAGCATCCGCGTCACCGTCGCCGGAGATGGGAACGGCGAAGCAGATGGCTAGTAACAACAGAGAGTACACGATCGGGGGTTTGTCATCGCGGATCATTTGGATCGCCGGAGCGAGGTTTGGTGATTAAACAAATCCAAATTGGGTTTCAAGAGGAAGAAGGGAGATATATGTCGGAATTATTGTTTGAATTAATCAAATGAGATGAGGTTTTTGGCCGGAAGAAAAATGAAAGTGGACGGCTGATGGTGAAATGACAGCAAAGGTCAAGCACAATCGTTTTCTCTCTTGGAGAGCTCCAAGAACGTGGAACCAACTAAGTCTAAAGCTTGGATGGTTTACTCACAATTTTGTACTAACTGCCTTGATTACGTGTTTCTAACGTTTAGTTTAGTTTTACTTGATTATCTTAAAAGTCTTATTCTTACCATTTTTTTTTTGTAATAAAATCTTTGTAAAGATTACATGAAAGTTAATGGTCTTCATTATGTTGTCAGAATCATATATGAATTGTACAAATTCCAATTGCTTCACACTTTTAGATACATGACATCGTAATCTCTCTAAAAAAATCTGACCCGCCGATTAATTGTAGTGGCTAATGGAATTTGTTAGAATATACTTGATGATATACGTTGTATGATCTATTGAGGTATCGTCACAAGTAGCCAGTTGGCTTTTCTAATTAAATAGATACTCAATCCAATGACAGTGTACTTCTTCAATGTGTTTCATAAGATACACACCCATAAAAAATTGAAGGACATTGTATTTACGCATGGCTTCAAAATACATTCAATAGATTTGAATTGGTTGACGAAAAACAAAAAGATTTGAATTGATTGGAATCTGCTACTAGTAACAACTATATATAAATACATTCTATGAAATCAGCAAGTAAGACTCCATGGCCCAATGGATAAGGCGCTGGTCTACGAAACCAGAGACTCTGGGTTCGATCCCCAGTGGAGTCGATTTTTTAAACCTCCTTTTTGATACACTACAATATTACATGGTTAGAAAAACTCCAACGAAGAAAATGCCTTCACATTTACAGCTGAAAGTTATTCTATTTCTTGTGGAACTTCACGGAGCTTATTAAGGGTATTAACAATTTCACTCAAACAAACGATTAGTTCCTCTCCTTGCTGTCTCACAAACTTCATTTTGTCGCTAATGCTAATATCATCCCCTGTTTCACTACCCTTGGCTAGATTTCTTCCGACTATTGCATGTATCAAGTCAGCTTTCTCTCCTAGCTTCGCTTCCATCGCTTCGACCTCCTTTTCTATGTTCATCGTTTCCTCCTCTTCTATGCTCATCGTATCCTCCTCTCCTTCACCAGTGGAGATTTCTTCCACCGGCTTCTTCTCTTCCATGGGTTTCTTCTGATTGGTTGCTTTTGCACGTTGCTCCTTAGTTTTATCCAGAACTCGGTTCCTCCGTGGCTCCGCGTCCGTCTTTGTCTTATGTGGCGGATTCTCCTTCATGACGAGCAAGGTTCGCTGTCTTGACCTTTTTGATCCTACAAATGCTGAGTTTCACAAGCGAGCAATTTGAGGATTTAGCAATAGCGTAAAAGGTTAGAGATTCTTGATTGACCCGGGGTGCTACTAGCCTACTACAAATGGAAAGGTTCATTCCATTAACTAAAGATGGTGACCGAGAAAACAGCAGTATGTGCAAGAAATCATATTGTAGCCCACTATAGAGCTTACCGTAGCAGGGGATCCACAGTAGAGTAGAGTGTCACACAAAACTATGCCTTATAAACTATAACGACAATATTCATCATTCTATATCTTAAAGTACAGAATAAGTCTGTCGCAATTTGTTCTTTAAAGTCCTAAGAAAGCCAAGAGTTCAACAAGGGACCAAAGAAGAATAGAGTTATGTACCTAATTCCGCAGAGACATCAAGAACGTCATAGCCTTCTTGCGCTTCCGGGTCACTATCAGGTTCAGTCCCGGCTTTGTCCTCTTGGAGCATCACAACAGCATTGATGGCTTCAAAAAGCTCGTTATCGATATTCCCTGGGAGATTCAACTTCTTCCTCTTCTCAGTACTCAGGGACCAATACGAATGGCCACCGCCTCGGCCCTGAGACTCCCACTTCTTGATCTGATTGTAATCAGACACCAACGAATCCCATTTCCTCCTGCACTGGTTCAGAGTCCTGTGCACATCCAAAGCGTTACAGTTCTCTGAGATGATTGTCCATTTCTGGAAGCTGGATAAAGCATTCGAACAATCCGCTTCAACCGCAGCGATCTCGTTCACAAGAATCAGACAGTCTTTCACAGTCCAGTCCGGAGCAACCTGAGACCGCGTTCTCCGTGAACCAGAAGTGCCTTCGTCCATCTAATTAATTCACTGCAACTTTGGTTTATTATGAAGCTCGTGAGTATCATCATCAGTTAGACAGCTACACATTGCAACATAGTTGTGAACTGAAACATTAAACAGTGAGATCCATAAATTTTAACAACCGGGAGTTTAAGCTGTTTCGATCTTACAGTTTTGCATGAATCTGACTGAGAATGGAAAACTTTAATAATGTTACGATTATAAATTCAGGAATTGAACTCAGACAAATGAAACAAAAAAATTCATTTCCTAGAATGCAACCCGGTTATCGAATTTGAGGAATAATAACTCGGCACCACGCAAATCTGACACGGAAAATTCGAACAAGAATCCAAATTTATACGATGAATTATAAACTAGAGAATGGAGAGAACTTTGAGCATCGAAAATTCAGTTGAGATGAGCATTACCGGATGGATCGTGAAGAACGGCTTCTGGGGAACGACACGTCGAGAGCCAGCAAGTTACTGTGATCCGACGACGAGAAAGGAAGTAAGAGATCTTGTTTTAATGAAGCCGAAAAGCCCATCTATTAGCTGTGCTGTCCACAGGCCCAAACAATTTTTATAATTTGGATATAAAGAGAAAAAATATTTAAAAAAGCAGTTCATTTCTTTTTGTTTCTCATATTTAGAATAGTTTTTTGTTTGAGTTTGGACTACAATTTTCATTTAACTTATGGAATCAACTCGTCGACAAAAAAAAAAAATGGAATCAACTCGTTTTGAATTTTTTTTATTAGTTATGGTTAGATCAATTCATATGATTTTACTATTATCATTTTACCGGTATTCCAAAAACTACGACGTGTATTTTTCACAGAATAATCAGCTCAAAACGTTTTATCCACAACACAGTTTGAAGAAATATATATTTCATTGTCTCAAATTTAGTATGTGAAAAATCAAAGACGGAATCGTGTGAAAAAAGATCTGGTTTTTAGCATTCTCGGTAGCGTGTAATTCGTGAACAAGCAGTATTTAGCCCATTGTTTATTGGAATAAGTTAGTTTTATTTACCTTAGTTAAGCCCCCAAAATATAAACAATTCTTTTATGTATTAGAATAGTGACGTTGGTCATGTATGCATCTACGTTTCTGTAACAAATACATTCTGACTTTGTGGTTTGTGGTTTTGATTGTCTTTGTTTACCTCAAAGATCAAAGCTTTTTTTATATTATATAGTTTTTAAACCTTTTGTCTTCAGAATTAACAATAGAGAAATTCTTTGAAATTTGTCATTTTGTAAAAATTTCTAAACGTATATCTATCGTTTCGAAAAAAATTGCATCAATCTATGTCAGGAAAATATTTTGATTATATTCTGGAGATATGGTTCCCATTTTTTTTTAAAAAAAAAGAAATCAATTTCAATTAAGAGCATAAATTAGATTCCTTTGTTTATTGAGAAGAAAGATATTTTTTGGAAAGGGCAGAAACAAGCGTCTTCACCGGTCAGTCACGTGACGGATGGACCGCGGAACAGACAATTAATCAGATGAACTTGAAACAACATGCGTGGCATGATCACGCGGTTCTGTCTCTCTATAAATGTTCTTCTTCCTCCTCATCGTCTCCTCCTCCTCATTTTAATACACCTCGAAAGCAGAGACAAAGAAGCGAGAACGAGAGAGAGATTCAGAGAAAGGAGAGGGAGAAAGGAGGGAGAAAGGAGCTGAGTGGTCTCATTACCAGTACTAGCTCCCTACGAACTGAAACGGCGCCGTTCCCTCAAATATCCTCTGCAATCTCTCCTCCCACGAGTTCCTCATCTTTTCTCGGGTTGTAATTCATCTAATTACGAGAGGTGATTTTGTGTTACGGTGGGATTGAGTTTTTCTCTTCACGAAGATCGTGCCCGAGAGGTAAAGTTTTGATTTTTGATTTTTTTTCCTATTTTCCTTCCGCATTTCGGTTTAGGTAGCTTATGCTGCATCCTCTCAGCGATTTTTCTATCTGGTGAAACTTTATGTTTAGTGTAACCGGGAGGAAGTATTCTTACTGTTTGATTATGATTATTTCATCAAATCTGTATAGAAAAAGTTAAGCCCTTTGTTTCTTATTTTTTTTCTAGAATTTGGGAGTACATGTCTACTAGGTTTTGTCTTTGTCCCAAAAGTTTGGCGATTCGTGTCCTTTACCTGCATTAGTCTGCCATAGAAACTAATAAGCTACCTAGAAAACTTTTCCTCTTTCAAATTGAAACAAAGAAGATTTGGGTCTTAATTTTGTCTGAGCTGTCCTGAAGAGAACCCAAAAACTGAGCTTATCTATTGACATGTGAAGCTGAAGTAAAAACTGGAACGCTGGTCCACTCGTGATTTTGTCTTAATTGCACATGTGTTCTTTTAGCTCTTGTCTTGTCTTTATGTGCTGTACCTTTTTTCTCCAGCATTTACCATCCAGAAAATCATGATTTGTATGTATCTTAATCATAGAAATTCTCTTTTGATGGTTTACAGCATTTAACTTCAGAAAATGGTGATGTGGGTCTTTGGCTATGGCTCTCTAGTGTGGAACCCAGGATTTCACTACGATGAGAAAGTGTTGGGTTTCATCAAGGGATATAAACGTGTCTTTGACCTTGGTAACGCATTTTTCTTTTGTTAAGAATTAAATTTGTCCTTTTGCTTATCTGATTGAAAATATATTTTTTTTATTACCAACTATTGATGATTGATTGATTTTTTTTTTTTGTGTTTGATGTGATTTGCTAGCTTGCATTGATCATAGAGGTACACCAGAACACCCTGCAAGAACTTGCACACTCGAGAAAGCTGAAGAAGCCATATGCGTATGTGGAATTTCTTACCTCTCGATATGATTGAGTTTTGTTAGACTCTGGTCATGAGATTTAGTTTAGTTTACTCATAACCAATCCAACATTTTCTTGACAGTGGGGTACTGCATTCTGTGTCCGTGGGGGACCAGAAGAAGAACGTCTGGCTATGGAGGTATGTACTTGCATCTAAAACTAGATTGCTTCATGTATCGTGCTCATGCCTTTGTTTTATACATTTTATCCATGCACAGTACTTGGAACGTAGAGAGTGTGAATATGACCACAAGACATGTGTAGACTTTTACAAGGTGAGTCATGACAATGTCTGACTCTATTGAATAAGCATGTTCTCTTACACTTCTAAAAATTGACCTTAAAAGTATTTTTTATGAACTTACACAGGAAGATGATCCCCTTAAGCCAGCTGTAACTGGAGTGATAGTGTAAGTTTTCTCTTTTGTTTTCTACTACAACTCTCCTTGAGAGTGGTGCTTTGTCTTTTGCTTTCTTCGACAAGTCTTTGTATGATGATTTGATATGGATGCATTTGTTTACAATCTTCAGATTCACTTCTACTCCAGACAAGGTCTCCAACAAGTATTACCTTGGACCTGCGCCATTAGAAGACATGGCAAGGTCATTATTAAGCCTCCACACCAATTTCTTCTGTTCCTTTTTCAATTTATATTCCAGATTCTTATCCTCACACTAGCTTGTTGTTTTTATGTATATTCAAAGACAAATCGCGACAGCCAATGGACCATGTGGTAACAACAGAGATTATCTCTTCCTGCTCGAGAAGGCAATGCACGACATAGGTTAGTCCAGCCAGATCTCCCTTTTTTTACAACATGATTAGGAATTACGGGTTGGGGAGGTTTGAATTTGAGAAAATTTTGAAGTCTTTACCTGAATAAAACTTTGATTATCACTTTTCATAAACAACATCTGCTCAAGCTTTGTAGTCTATTCTGAGTCAAAGGTTCTGACCTTGAAGGTTTTAAAAGACAAGGCATTGTTTTCTTCTTTTCTTTATAAGCCAAGTTTTTGTTTTGTTTTACAATTTACACAGGGCATGAGGAGGAGTATGTTATAGAGCTGGCGAACGAGGTGAGGAAAGTTCTCGCTGAGTCCTCGCCGAAGAAGTTGACACCGGTGAAAGAATCAAGAGGGAGCCGTATGGCTAACAAGTCCAAGGGCAATGTACCTACGGCTCATCAGATGCTTCCTCGTCATCCAGAAGCTGTTGCCACTACGATATAACTCTTGCAGTTGTCTTTTTATTGGCTTTAGAGAGAGGCTATATGATTTTGGGAAAGCAGATCGTTTTGCATTTTTTTAAACTAAGTTTGTTTGTTTTCTGAGTACAAGTGTAATGGTTTTGTGTTTGCAACTCTGTTGTCTTCTGTGTTTCCTAATGAGTGCTAGTTATGTTATGCTTCTGCCTCTGCAGCCCCTTTTAATAAATTCCAGTTCTTGCATATTAAGGGAAGATGTATTTGGTTACTTTAATAAACTAGTCATCAATCGACTATCCACGACAAAGGATAAAAAAAGTCATCAAAGAGAAAAAAACTTAGACTAAGAAATATGCAAAGGCAATTAGGCAATCATGAGAGATGTCAAAATTCTTAACAAAATGATTTCTTCAAAATGCCATAAAAAATAAAAAAAAATATATACAGTTTCTTCAAAAGTTTGGGTTTTGAGTAAGTCTTGGGCTTGTAATTAAAACGTCTAGAAGGACAATTAGGTGTTGGGCACTTGGGCTTTTGACATAAATTACGTTTCTATCTTGGCCTGATATAATATACTATCCAAAAAAAGTAATAATAACAGAGAAGAACCCGACTTGGGGTATAAGCCAGTTCTTCTTCTTTTTTCACGCTTCTCATCAGTCATCACCGTAATCTGTATTATTCACGAAATTTGAACTCAAAGATTCTTTACATTCAGTACAAGCTTCGAATTCGACAGCGATGGATCTCAATCTCGATGCGCCGCACTCCATGGGAACGACTATCATCGGCGTCACTTACAATGGAGGTGTCGTCCTCGGAGCCGACTCTCGTACCAGCACCGGTTAGATTTCTCTTCTCTACTCTTCTAGGTTTTCTTCTTGTTCGTTGGGTTTGTCTTTGAGCTTTGCTTTCGTTTCAATCGAAACGGAGAATAAGCGTATTTCTGTTTGGGATTTTTTTTGAGAAAGCTAATGGAATTGGGATCTGTAATTTACTCGCGCAGGGATGTACGTAGCGAATCGGGCTTCAGATAAGATCACACAACTCACCGACAATGTCTACGTGTGTCGCTCTGGATCGGTAATCTCTCGTTTTTTTTTTTTTGTGAAGTCTACTTAGGGATTTCGTTTTGTTTGATCCGTTCTGTGGAAAGTCTTTTGCCTGCTAGACTTCTTACTCAGATGTTCATTATTGGGTTTTAGTGATTTCCACTGGCTCTTCTTGAAACTCTTATTGTTCATTATTAGCTTGCAAATGGGTTATGTGACTGCATTTTACTGATTACCACAAGCTCTTGTTTTACTTTATGCAGGCTGCTGATTCTCAGGTTGTCTCGGACTATGTCCGCTACTTCCTTCACCAGCACACGTGAGTGTTTCATTCTTTTCTTGATTCAACGTAATTTACATGACTTGAAACTTATGCTTTCTTATTTATCTGAAGATGGATTCATTCGTTTGCTTATGGTTTGCAGAATTCAGCTGGGACAGCCTGCGACTGTAAAGGTTTCGGCCAACCTCATTAGGATGCTCGCGTATAACAACAAGGTACAAGCTTTGCTTTTACGCTTGCAGTTTCTTTGGTTGTTTTACCAGAAACTTTAACCCAGAATAGTGGGCAATGTGGGATTGATGTTACATGTCAAACCTGGTATGAATCTCCTGTTGTCCGTAGTGTGGTTGTACTTGTACCTTGTAATGGCTGTCCTCTAGTCTGAAGAACGGGAATTTTAAATGGAAATGTAGAAAGTCTAAACTACTACTGTATCCAATCCTCAAGAAGTATGTATTCTATTGTATACGTTCTCGGTTTTGTGTACTCTGAGTCATATCTATTCATGTTGTTAACAGAGATGCTTATCCAGTGCGTTATTGTTTTGTTTGTTCCTTGTTTTGATTATTTGTATTTGTTGACTGAATCATCGTATGTCTTTGTTGGGCAGAACATGCTGCAAACTGGCCTCATAGTTGGTGGCTGGGATAAGTATGAAGGCGGGAAGATCTACGGGATTCCACTTGGTGGAACTGTAGTGGAGCAACCGTTTGCTATTGGAGGTAAAAACCAGATTGTTCTGTGTCTTATGATCTTTGGGTTTTAAGCATAGCTGTTTTCGATTAAGTTTCTCTTTGCTATTTGCTTATATGATACTTAGCTTTCCTGCTAATAACTAGTTGAATTGTGTGTGTTTGTGTAGGCTCTGGCTCGAGTTACCTTTACGGGTTCTTTGATCAGGCTTGGAAAGAAAACATGACCAAAGAAGAAGCCGAGGTAAGGCTGTTCAGATCATTATGTCTGCTTATGCAAAACTCTTAGAAGCCCCATTTACTGTAACTCATCCGTGCCATTGTGTTTGCGCTGTGTGTTGCGCAGCAACTTGTTGTCAAGGCGGTTTCACTAGCCATCGCCCGTGATGGAGCCAGTGGAGGCGTCGTACGGACTGTCATAGTAAGATATCTTCTCTGGCCAAAACTCTCTTAAGCGAGACTTGTATAACCTCTCTAATGGGAACTCGGTTAACAAACTGGTTTTGATGTTTTTTTTTAACAGATCAACTCAGAGGGAGTGACGAGAAATTTCTACCCTGGGGATAAGTTGCAGCTTTGGCACGAGGAGCTAGAGCCACAGAACTCTCTACTGGATATCCTCAACGCTGCTGGTCCTGAACCAATGGCCATGTGATGCAAACAATCATCACTATCTTACTCTGTTAAACAACCGTTTTTAGATATTTTTCATTACATTTACCGATGTCTTTTAAGACCAAGACTCTAAACTCTGTTTGAGGTTCTTTTGTACTTGACCTTTTAATGGATATCATGTTTGCTATGATTATGGTGTTAATTCCTCCTCATTTCTCTAAATTAATTTAGTAGAAATCTTGCTATCTTTGCTATGATTTTCCGAATCACAGAACAAAACTCCCAAAAATTTTATTGTTAATAAAAGCATATTAATCAAAATAAGATTTACTGGGCTTCGCATGCTTGACACGTGGCCGGACAATGTACACAACAACTTCGATCTGTTAGGCACAGACGCAGGAACCGGACAGAGTCGGAGAGACAGAGGAAGATGAGTATGTTGTCAGGGAAAGCTGGTCACGAGCTCTTTGTCTATGGCAGTCTCCAGGATCCCGACGTCCTTTACGTGCTTCTTAACCGCGTCCCTGACCGTGTCTCCGCCGTACTCTCCGGCTTGTGCGTCTATCTCTCTCTCTCTCTCACTCACTCAATCTGTCGTTCGTTTTTTGGATCCAATTAAAGAGGTTGATTAACTGCGATTTTGGGATTTTTACAGTCACAGGTTTAGACTCAAAAATCGTGTTTATCCAACTATTGTACCGGACGGTACAGGAGAAGTCTCCGGAAAGGTTCAGTAAATTATCCCTGATTCCCTTTTCACATTCGTCTCTTTGTATGGTAGAGAATGATGGAACATTAGGACAAGAGTTTGAAAGACAACCAACCGTTTAAGGCCATTGTTCTTTCTTTGAGGAATTTTCGAGATTCTTGCAGGTGCTAAAGGGCATAACAGATGATGAACTGAAGTTGTTAGATGAGTTTGAGGATGTTGAATATGTCAGAAAGGCTGTTCATGTGGTGCTGAAGGTAATTACCTTTTTTGAACGGAACTACCAATTTATTTACTTACATCTCTGGTTTTTTGGTTATGTTAAGATTAGACTCTGATATAAACCTCTTGGTGCGGTTTCATTTGCAGGATAATTCAGAGAAGCTTCAAGTCGAAACATATGTATGGAGGAACAAAGATGATCCGGATCTATATGGCGAATGGGATTTCGAGGTGAGAATTCTTACTATTATATCTTTCCTTGTTGCTTTTGGAATGTGAAATCTTTAGAACAATATTCAACTGTGTTAGGAATGGAAACGACATGACAAGGACGATTTCGTAACCGCGACAAAGAAGTTTCTGGAAGGGAGGAAATTACCAGAAGCAAAGACGAGGATCGACACATTCACAACATTCTTTAAGCAGGAGACTGAAAACGGGAAACATCTGGATTCTTGATTCTTGATGCTCTCTCTGATCTAGTTGTGACTTTTGGTTCTTACAGTTACATTATAGTGAGGCCATTGCTTCACCTGAAATAGGATTCTGGAACAATGCTTCTTGGGAAATTATGTAAGAAAGACAAACTCATGAATCTTGTGATACTACAACAATGACATGACTTGGCTTGCATGATCATGTTCAGATGAACTCTTATTATTAGTTTCTTTCAATGCTTGTCTCTATATTGATGATGTCTGTGTTCATGTGAAATGCTTCCCTGGCTTTTGGTCAAATTGGTGGTGACTGTCTATATTGAGTAATAATAATGCCTCGGAAAACAAAACAAAAAACTTTTCCCTTGTGTCTCTATTAACTGTATTTTGGCTCATAACTTTAAAGAAGAATCTGTTTAAATCAGTAAACTATGAGTCAAGGACGTACAGTCACAACGGTTTTCAAGTTTTCGAGGCGTATGGTTTGTTCATGCTATATTTCCTGCTGGATCTTGCTGTCTTTTAAAAGAACCTGCAATTTCCTCTAGTTGCTCATATATATAATCACTATTCAGTAACCTCGAGATCAGGTTCAGGAGATAGTTACACATGCATGTATTATTGGCTCATTGCTTTATATGGTGGTAAGTCTCAGGGTGCAGATATCATGTGGCTTTTCCGTTTTATCAGATCTCACTGCTTAAGCTTTGACTTTGACCATGAGAGAGAACATCATATCACTCCAAGAATACCTCCTGCTCTCTCTCTCTCTCGATTTTTGTTTGATTTTGGGAGGATACCAAGATCATTCCTTTTGATCTTGCCGTACTCTTGTTGAAGGTGAATCGTTAATTAATTGCATGTGAGTTCAATAATGAGGGGGTACTTAGTTTAGAAAATGTGTCTGTGATGCTGTGACTTTGTTATAATATTCACTAATTAAGATACTTATTATAGCATAGGATGCTGTACGTTTGTTAATCTAAATAGGTTAACAACCCACTGTCTCCACTTGATGATTAAAAAGTACAATGCCGTAGGTACTCATCTTTTGATGGCTAATTACTCTATTAGTTTAAGTCTCTGATTACTTGGCATAACTGCACATCAATACACATGGGTAGTTACCGGAAAAAATAAATATACATAGATAAAAACATGAACCTTTTGCTTTTTTATTTTATTTATTATGATAACAAGGTCTGCTAAGCCTAACCATGGGACCTAAAACTGCCATATGAATACCAGTGTAACTTAAGCCAATATAAAACTTCCATAAGGACAAATGCAGATGTTTAAAAATGAAACTAGACTCTGTAGCTGATTTTGTTTAGATGTTTGTGATTATTCATATTCTTAGACTACGCATGTGATGTGATACATTGTCTACATCTTCATTTGTACGGTGTTATCCGCTTAGATGAAGTATTGACTTTTATGATATATCAAAGTAACAGATTTCTGGAATTTGCATAGAATGGAAAAGAGATGGTGAAAGACGGAGATTGTATTGTGTATTTGCCTTCTCACATTTATGTTTGAAGTTTCAACCAAAGAGGATTGAGCAAGAAGTTCCTTGATACAATTTAGGAAAAAGAAAGAAAAAAAAAAAGAGAGAGAGAAGAGATTGTCATGTTTTCAATCTGTTTCAAAGATCCGTTTGTACATTCCATTATTCAAAAATATCTGTCTCACATTCTTTTTCTCTTTGAAGTTGCAGAGTACACAAGTCCAAATCCCCAAGGGAAAAAGTGGGAACATGGGGAAGAGGAAGAAGAATGGTTCAAAGCAACAAGCAAAATCAACACACACACACACACAAAAAAACTATCTGCACATTGGGCTGTGAGGTTGGTGTGATGGAGTCCTAGGGCAATCCGAAGGATGGCGATAACTCATCACTTCCTCAGTCGTGGCATTGAACCTGCACTCCTGTGTGGTCAGGCACGCATCATTCTTGTTGTCCTCCATTATCTTCAAAATGGTCTCGAACACAGCAACTTCGCAAGGAATCCTCAACACACCAGCTTGTTGAAACCCAAACTCTTCTTCTGCTTCACGCAACAGCGCGTGGAAAGCTTGGTGGCTAAGGTACTCCGTTGGTATCTTGTATCTCTTCTCCTCCTTCCCCACCGAGACAGCTAAGTAGCCTTTGGGAACAGCTGTTACATCTGTGAAGGATAGTGTCCTCTTCAGAAACTTGATGCTCTTACTTGCACTTCCACTTCCACTTCCATTTTTGTTGATGGTGTTGCTTTCTTCTTCGTTGTGATCAGCCTTGTTGTCCTTGGCTTGTTTTGATGCGTGTGCGACTTTTCGCCATTTCTTCAGGATCTGTTGAAGCTTTACGATCTCTCTGATTTTGTTTGACTTCTTGGCTTCCATGGAAACAGAAGAAGATTTTGGCTCTGTTCTTTGTGTTTGTATCTCTGTGTGTTGTGTGATGATTGAGACATGGTGGGTTTTGGAGATTAGGGAGATATATAGAGGTGTTGATGACATTTGGGAATCTTGTTTTTATTATTTTACTGATTAATTTTTTCAAAATTTTTAAGTGTTTAAAATATTTAACTAATCATATGCTTTTGGTTTTCTTAATACCCCAACTTGAAATACTCACAGTTGGGGGGTTATTTCTTCTAGTTTGACCTTCTCTTAACTTAAGTTGTCATTAAGGCCATGTTTGTTTATGCTTTGGGGATTGCGTTTCAAATCCGCAATTAGTAACACTTTTGTTATTGATAACGCTGCGAAATAAAAAATTACGAGAACTAGATTTAACTTCACATAAATTATGAAAAAATTATGATGTAATATTTTCTAACATAAGACTTTATTCATTTATGGTCAACAACGCAAGAATATAATTTCAAAAGTGTGTTTTTCATCAATATGCAATAACATCATAAACATATAAGTGTAAATCATGATATAAAACAGGTTTATGCTGTTAACTACGGATTCCAAGTCTAAACTGCAGGTCTAATAATACACTTAATTTACAAACTTCATTTCTTTTTAAATAAATGTCGTTCGTTTTCTATTACACTTTTGAAAAAGTAAACTAATTAATTTGCTAATTCAAAAAAGAGATTGATTTGCTATTTTCTAGCCAAAATGTACAATAACAATCTTATTCTTACATGAAAGGATTTTAGTATTGATGATTTATTTTTTTTTAGTATTGATGATTTCGCCAAAACATCTTATTAAAAAATAGAATATAGAATATATAAGAAATAACTTCGAACGTAAGAAATTGGAAGTGGTATTTGTTTCTTCCAAAAAAAAAAAAGAAATTGGAAGTGGTACTGTTGTGGAGAGAGACATATAGAGAGAGAGAGAGACGAAACATGAAACATGGGGAAGGCTTCAGTTTCCAAAGCAAAACGGCTTCACAGTTTAACAGTTCAGTTCCGAACTGCGGGAATCGAACGATTGGATCTCTATCTCACTCTTTTCATTCTTCTAACTATAATATATTATTAATTTTTCAACTAATTTTCAGTTTAATATCGCTAGTAACGACAAACAATCAAAAGAGTTTTAGTATTGTTAATAATTTACTTTTATTCTTACCGACGCATCTTAGGACGCCCCAATTCGAACATGGAGGGCCGTGCCAATAAAGGGCTTCTATTTCCACGTCAAGGTTCGTGCGGCTTCGGGTTTTAAGTTTTCACTGCACCTCCCCATGTGAACTCTTTTTACTTTTCTCTTTTTTTAATTCATAGTGATATTTATTTTTCAAGATCTGACCATTTTATAAGTTTGCATGTGATTTTAATTTTATTAAACTATATTACTAGTTTGAATTTTTTACCAATAATATTATTGACAAAAAATATATGTATCTAACAAACTGTTAAAAATATATGTATCTAACAAACTCTTTCAATCATCATATAAAATCCTGTGTGTAGGCTTGGCTTAATAAATTAATCAGTTATCTTATAACGAGATGTCTCGATCGATGATAATGGTTAGATCCATCTTTCTAGAGGCTCAAGTAAAATAGCTTTCCAAGTAAATCAACAAAAAAAAAATACCAAAGAAAGAGTATTTGGAAGATTTATATATACCTATGAGTAAATAATGATTGGCTTCACTTCAACGACTAAATCATATGTTTTGAGTAGTATTCGAATTTATTTAATTTCTTATGATAACAAGAACATAGCCGGCTTATAGTATTACATAAAATACATAATCAAAAAGTTGACGCCGATTTAATAAAATAATAAACTTATCTTTAATGCTTTATTCAAATATTATAGCATTCAAGTTTTCAGACTGACGATCGTTGCATGTGCTGGTGATGAACAACCGGGGAAGCAATGAATATATCAGCAACGATTACGCAGAAAGCATTAAACATTTTATAAAGGTAGATAATAATATTATTCTTTTCAGAATATTAGATTGGACTTTTTCTAATATTCAGTTTAGATTAGACTACACTGTTTAATTAAAACTTATAATTCTAAATTATCATTCGACGTTAACGTTAATACACAAGCAAATAAAATGATCGTATATTTTACTATTTATGTGTAATGTGATTATCGTCATTTGGTCTCGCATTCTTTTGAAATTATATCAGCTATTATTCTAATATTTTACGTACTGCGAAAGGATTTTTCAATCACAAAATTCACTATCGATAAAGAAAACAACATAAGTTGTATAGTCCATAAACTATCAACTTGTTCGGTGGGGAAGTGAATGTAATTTGAATGAAAAATTATCTTGTTATCTCCCTCTGTTTGTAAGTTGTAAATTTCTCTATTAATCGTTTTTTTATAATTTTCTCTATTTATCGTTTTTTATCTAACCATGACTTGTAACATAGTGGTGTGAGCTAGTATTACCATTGTGTTACTAATATATTACTCAGGTAGTCAGGTTCAATCCCAATTTAACGCATGATGATGAAAAAGGAATAGAGAGATGGGAAATATTATATATATAAACGCTCTTACAATTTCATCGAGTTATATATTTACATGAAAAAAAAGATGAAGAATGAATGGTTTTCTAATATTATATCATGTACAGAAATATAGTTTTGGACAAAAAGAAAGTGAAGATCAAATTATGACATTGAAAAGTTGATGCGGAAAAACGGAATTGATAATACGGAACAGAACTTACAAGGTAAGCAGAACAGATATGGTAAATGTGGAACAAGTTGAAATATGTAATAAATGGAAATGGTTGATAACTCGACTCACATTGTAGTTTCTGACAATTCAAAGCCTGTACAACAACGACTTGCTATATAATAAACAAAAATTATATCGTAAGAGAATTAAATTCGAAAATCGAATGTATCTATAAGATATTAATCAAAACCGGTGGGTCAACAACTAGAAAAAGCAGTGTCCACCGATTTTTTTGTCTACCAATTTGATCCCCGTCGTAACTAACTGCTATCCACGAGACCATTAGGCCACCAATCCTCCATTTTCTTTTATATTAAATAAACAGTTTATCTCTAAATGATTCATACGTAGTGGCCCGTACAACATGGCCTTTATCACAATCCACGTTCTTTTTTTATACGCATTTGTAAATATTTTTTTTGATTAGTTATGCTAACAGTTTAGTAAGTTGCTACATATTCAAATGATTAATTACTTACTTTGTCCATCGCGGAAAACAACCACATGCAGTGTAGCCATAGCCCCCCTATATGAATTAGTAGATTTGATTATAATTCCGTACATTCTTAATGATTTAATGTTTCTTAAGAAAATTATAATAGTTTAAGGGAAAATTGAGGTTAAGTTGTAAAGTGGTACTAACCACCATGAAGAAACAAACATGTATGATTGAGCCCCTGCGAATAATTGAGAAAATGTAATTAAAACTGAAGAAAACTAGCTGGCTTTTATTCCCTGATCTTTCTACGTGCCACAAATCAATAATGATTTTCATGATTTTTATTTGTGTTAGATGATTATTTGAAAATAGTATATAAAATCTCGTTATTATATGATACACATTCCAGTATTTTAATCTGATCCTGCATTTGCGTTTGCTTGATCTGATTTTCAATGTCTTCATAATCTGTTTTGCTGTTTTACAAAATGGATAGATGTAAAAGACCAAAAAAGAATGGACGTACAGTAATTTTATCTGCGTAGATCGTTATAGCATGAGATTTTTTTAATGGTATGGTTTTAAGCAACAACAAAACAATCTAAACTGTAGCATAAATAATTAAATATTATATAGAATTGTCATATATTTTGTATCTAATGGAAAAAAATTTACAAGACACGATATCACATTATAACAAAATCAGTTTATTTTCAAGATAGTGGTCGATAATACTATAGTTTACAAATTCAATTCGATTAATCATCTCACTTTAGTTTTTATTAGATTAATTTTGAAAAAGATAATATAATGAACGGCTTAGATTAGCATTTTTTTGGAGCAAAAAGTAATGCGGCTTAGATTAGTTTTTTTTGCTTTTTTTTGTTAGTAGAAAATCTAAAACCTATTTTTTCACATCTAAAAACTAATATAAGTTTGGCTTCAAATCAAACTAGAAACCCAAAACCTCTACAAACATATTTATCCATAGTGGAGGTGATGTACCAAATACCAATTCCATTGAATTTTGTTATTAAAGAAGTTTCGCTCTATCATATCTCTAACACTACCTCAGTAAACCATTTTCTTAATTTATATTGAAAACCCATATACATCTAATTTCGCAACTCTCAAGCCCAAATCATCTTGTAATTCATATTGGGCTAATAATAGTTTGAGAACAACTAACATTTTTTTTATAAAAAAAACTTTGGTAGTGGATTAGCTCAAAATGATACTAAATCAAATTGTCTGCAAGTTAGTAGTATCTAGAGAGGTGTCAAGTTTCAAAAGCAATGATAAAGTACGTCATTATGATAACATCAAAATTCAAAAGTATGGACCGAGCAATAAGATAGAGATGACCTTAAGTCCATAATCGAATTACCTTTTATTAGCAAACTGTCTTTATCTTCAGTGCGATTTATCTCCAAGTTTCCCTCTCTTTCATCTTTCTCAGTATACCAAAGTGAAAATTTTAGTATATTGAGGTTTCCTGATCTTTCTATATTTTGCTTATGGTGTCTTGTGATTATTATATATATTTTTTTTTTTGGTAGACCGGTTCGTTTGGTTTTTCTTGCATCGATACTATAACCGATTTTTATTCTTTTAGATTTGTTTTTTTTGCTGTAAATAGCTTTTTACTTCCAAAAAGTCTCACCTTCTGTCTTTTGTTTATTACCTTATGATAATTTCTTTTACAATTTCACCTTTTTAAAATGTTAAGATCCCCAATAAATTATACTGTTACTCAAAAGCAATACCTTTTAAAATTGGGTTCCACAAATGAGAGCATATATCTTTATTCCATACGTGGGGAACAGAATTCAAACATCAATGCCTACACATGATGTCGGATCTATGGAAAATGACTAAGCTAAATAACATTGACATTCAAAATCACAATAAACATTACCATTGCCATACAAGAAATATTATGCAGTAAATAAATATAATAGCTTGAGTTTTTTTTTTCTTCTTTTTTCTGTGTCTCATGGAACTGTAAAAGTATTGTTCACCAAGTCCGTAGACATAAAAACAAATTTTATGGCTGTTTTAGCACTATTCTTCATTCATTTAAATGATACAATTAAAAAGAATCATATTATTTACGGTATAAATAAAAAAATAGTGATTCTAAAGAACAACAACCAACTTGGTAATTTAAGTAATTATAATGCTCAATATTTAATAGATTTGAAAATTATTGAAGAATACAATATTGCTCGATGATTGATTTAGCTTTTTATGTTTTCTATAGTACGTATTATAAATTAACCAGAAGGATATAAAGAAGAAGCACCACTATAAAGTTTGAATTACAAAGGACTCCAAATACGAACGAAGCCGCACTTCCCGTCCAAGTACGTCGCGACTAAAGCTTGACCTGCATTTTTTTTTTTGAGGGAAAAGGGAGGGGGAGGGTGTATTGTATATATGTATTTTACTTTGATTCCTCAAATATGATGATATTGTACGGCATATATAAAAATACTATACGAAACAATTCGAACCATAACCACACGCATAGATAAAACAAACAAAACCTGAGCCCATGAATCAAACGGGTTTTCCAAATTGACCTCTTTTTCATTCAAACCGGAACATAACGTGTTCTAAAACTTCTTCTTGTAAACATGAATTTTTACATAAATAGCACATTATCTTCAAAAATGTTTGGATAGAGTGGGAACGTATATTATGTATAATAATAGTACTTTAAGTTATGACGTCTTGATATACTAGATCCATGATTACCCAACTAATGAGCTTTCTCTTCTCATATGGCAAAAGAGTACTGTAATATGATTCACGCAAAATATCGAAATTTCAAAGCTAAAAATATTTAACATACAATCAGAGCTGATTATTAGTTTCAAAAGTTGTAAGCTATAATAAACCATTTAACCATCCGAAGTTTCAAAAAATAGTTAGATTAAAATACAAGATATATATATATATATATATAATTTTAGAATATTAATTATATATGTCCACCTCTCTCTTTTTTTTGCTAACTGGTAAATATCATATAAAATGAAGGTTTATGATTTACAAAAGAGCAGAACCTAATACATTTGGTACCTTAGAAAAAATAAAAATATGCATGTCCACCTCTCGTATGAAATACCATATATATATGAGGTGCACCAAGCTCACCCCATGTGTTGGATAATTTAGACTGATCTTTATGGATGTTATTAGTTATTCGTTTCTTTGTAGCTGTATAATTAATACTAGAATCCTCCCTAAAGAAATTCCAAAAAAAGAGTAGAATATTAAGTTTATGAAAGTTGTCGAAGTACTAGTTAGGAATCCTACGTGTTGGAAGATAAGTGGGTGACATTAACCCACAAAAAACCAAATAAACTAAGTGATGAGAAGGTTTGAATCTGGTCGGCGATGGTCAAAGGTCAGCCTCATGGCTTCTCTTATCTTATATGATATGGTCTGATTATTATCACTCATAATATCGATCTGTATATGGTCCTCGTCAGATTTCACTGAATTATTATTAATTTTTGAGAAATCAAACAATACTTATTATTTGATTACTCTATGTGCGAGTTTATTTTTTCTCAAGTTTTATAGAATGTCATAAATCGTAAGCTTGATTATTATTATTATTATAACTAATTAAATAATGATCAAAAAAGATTTTAATCAAATGGTTAAAATATTCGCATTTACGATATTGATTCTTTAATCGAAGTTCGTCTCACTAAATCATTTTAAACTGGTTTTTACATATATGTTTTTTTAACTAATCTTTTCAAATATGCTATTTTAACGTTTTTCAATAATTTTTTGTCTTTAACGTTCGAACTCGATGAAATTTGTTTATCCCAAAAAAAAAAAAAATCAGATGGAGGAAAACTATGTATTTGTCGGATTCACCAGATAGTATAGGAAGGTAAATCTGACTTTGAATGTCGAAGCTTCAATGAAGCTAACATTAGGACGTGTCGTTGTGCATGTATTAATGTATACGTACATACATCATATCTATATCCTCTCAAGAATCAAGATGATGATGTGGTTACAAAAAAAAAAGAATCAAGATGAACGATGTATATATTTATTATTATTAGAAATTTAGAATAGCGAAATCTGACAAAATCAAAATAGTAATGATAGGTTTGGAAATGTTTATATATTTAAAACAAAGAACTGTACGTAGTACGCTTTTCTTTGTGGATCGTAAATAGTATGATCCTTTATATATATACAGACTTGAGACTACAGTCCTTTCGTTTCATAAGAATTAATATCAAAAAGATTTCCCACAATTTAGTTCATCAATTAAGTTGCTAACTACCCTTTCATATGTAAGAAAAAAAAAAGTTAGAACTATATGTTATAGAATCATCATTGATGTTGTAGGTGGGCTGAGCACAACTCTTTTTATAGTAATTTCGTTCAGACCTGTTAACGAAGTGAAAGCCCAATAAGATCAAAGATCGACAGGTCCATGCGCGAAAAGTAAAACGAAGTCGTTCGGGGAGATGACTTTTTCGTATCAAAGGAACAGCTCGCCACTTCGACATGGATGGGACAGTTCGTCACCTCGACATGGATGGGACAGCTCGTCACGTCAATGAAGATAAAACAGCTCGCCAGCACGACGTTCTGATAGACTGTCGGTCAGGTCTATCTACCCGGCTGCCCAAGCTACCCTGACCGAGATGTAACCTAATTTGAACACTATAAATAGCCCTGTAACTTCATTTATTACGGGATCCGTAATCTGAAATAGAGACCAAAATACTCAATATTTGTGATCACTAATTCTTACTTTGCAAAATAACCTCGCTGAAACTACCTCGAAACATTCATATCGACCTCGCCGTTATTTAACAAGAATCTCCTAGCTCCACCTAGATATATTTTTACTAAAGTGACTTCGTGTGCGGATATAATACAACAATTGAAATTTGCAATGAAATTTGCACTGAAATTTGTATGACATGTTAGATACAAAACTAAAATTATAAGCATCAAATATCTTTTTTTTTTAAGGACTAGCTATAGCTATGAATTAAATTTTACTTGACGGCAAGATATACGTGATTAAAATAGAACTTATTCAAAATCTATGACTAAAGAGAAGAAATAAGAAGAAATGATAGGAGATGGTAAATCAAAAGCGTGCAAGAATTATAAGTATTATGATATGATTGATAGATGGGCTCCAACAATAGATCACTTGTTAACAATGGCGAGCAAAAGGACAAATTATTCCACGTCATCTCTCACCCTCCATTCCACGTGCCTTTATGTCTTTTCCTCTAATTTTTTTCTTATAACCTTTCTTCTATATTTTCTTTTGTATATTTACTAATAAATTTTCTTATAAATAGGGTCTTTTTCTTCTCCAAACCTTCCAACGAGTCATACATAAAGCTGGCGTTATATCACACACCAAAGAAAGAAGTTAAAAAGAAAAGATAGAGCGTTGATAAGTTTTGAACAAGAAATGGAATGGAGGGAATGTTATTTAGATGTGATCTTGGTGCCGCTAGGGCTAATGGCATATGCAGCTTACCATGTTTACTTGTGGCACAAGTTACGTACACAGCCTCTCACCACCATCATCGGTACTAACGCTAGAGCTCGCCGTTTCTGGGTCGCTTCCATCATCAAGGTAATCTTCTTCAATATATCAAGGTAACATACACATAAATATGTTATTATATATGAATTTAAGTTGAATTACTATATAGGACAACGAGAAGAAGAACATCTTGGCTGTTCAAACGCTAAGAAACTGCATAATGGGATCGACTTTAATGGCAACAACATCGATCCTCCTATGCGCGGGTCTAGCTGCGGTTATAAGCAGCACATACGCAGTGAAAAAGCCTCTAAACGATGCGGTTTATGGAGCTCATGGAGAGTTCATGGTGGCTCTAAAGTATGTCACAATCCTCACCATCTTCCTCTTCTCCTTCTTCTCTCACTCTCTCTCGATTCGATTCATCAACCAAGTAAACATCCTCATCAACACCCCTTTTCCACCGGAGGAGCTGGAGGAGGAGATGATGATGACGGCGGAGGAGTACGTGGCGGAGTTGCTAGAGAGAGGGTTTGTCTTGAATACAGTGGGAAATCGGTTGTTCTACGCGGCGTTGCCTTTGATGCTTTGGATATTTGGACCGGTGCTTGTGTTCTTGTGCTCGGTCGTTATGGTTCCTATTCTTTATAACCTCGATTTCTTCTTCTTCGGTAAAGAAAGGCGAAAACTCGATAGAAAAACTAGTTTTGGATCCGCGTAGAATCGAGTTTTTGTTAGTAGAGCAAAGTGATGGTACATAAGATATTGTCGTCCCGGGACAATTGGACCGATGATCATTTTACATGGCCGTTGCAGATTTCGAAGATTAGTTTAGGTTTGGATATAAGATCTTTTGGTTTAAATAAATTTACTAATCATATTATGCGTATTATGAGAATTATCATATAGTATAAGCGTTAGATTGTGAAAAAGTATGAATACTATTTACTTGAGATTTTTTATTTTTGTAAAATGAGAACTTTAAGGTATGTGTGGTGTGGAATAATATGTCACGTTTTGGTTTGTTGAGAATTGAGCGTTATAATTGGCATTTCCATGTGGGTTACTTTATAACGTATACGCGTATGAATATATTATACGTTATATATATATTCCGTTTTGTGTTTATAACACATGTGACATGCCCTACGTCAAGTAATAGTCCAAAAAATGTGATGTACATATATTTCTTCCGTGCATCACTATCTCTCTCAGTTAGTTGTTATGTTTCAGGAACCAGTCGTCACGAACCTTTTTTTGTTTTTTTTTGTCCGTCACGAACCTATATAAATTCTCCAACGACAATGTAAAATAGATATTATACCAATACACGGCTGTTTTTTTTTTTTTTTTATCTGCGTAGTATGGAATCAGAATGTAAAACTAGTTTAGTTCAGATTAGGATGCAAATTATATCCATTTTTTGTACACGAAAAGATTTTTAGAGTTGTTTTGAACTCGTAAAATTCATGTTTTTTATTCTAATCTGACCCAACGAAAAGCTGTTTCGCACAATTGCACTCCAAGTATTTACAGTTTTATCAATGGAAATTTACATGACAGGATTTAATGTTCTACGCGGTATGTCTTTTAGTAACATATTTCTAATATGAATTTCATAATTTTAGTGCATTTGGTGGTATAAATTTTTTAAAATTTATAATAATCTAAAATAATACTCCTTCCGTTTCACAAAGTGTTATTCTGACATTCTTCACACAAATTAAGAAATAAGATAAAAGATCTTTTATACTTTTATTAATTTGCAGAAAATAATTCTTAGAATTATATTTATAATTAATTTTTTAATTTATTGAGGTTAAAAATGATATTTTATGTTAAAAATTACATTGAAATTCTAAAACGATATTCTTTTTGAAAAAAAAATAGTATCACGACGTTCTTTGTGAAATGGAGGGGATATCAAATTTGAAAAAGAAAAATGATTTTTTTGTGACTTTATTTCGTTTTTTAATAGTATTAGTTAAAACTTAAAAGGGATTTTATACACGTGGATCATATACACGTGGATAACCCTAGCTTGCGGTCTTCCCCCGTCTTCGGTGCCACTGTAAACTCACAGAGCCGCCGTTAGAAGCTCCGTTCTAATTTCAGACTTAGCGATGGAGCACATTCTAGCCACAGCTGAGAAAAAAGTAGGTCTCTTTCCTCCTCAATACGTCTTTAGGATTCGAGGGTCAATGTGTTTTAATTCTCGTGGTTTTGCGTTTGGTAAAATTGATGGGATTTAGGTGCTGGTAAAGCTGGTGAAACTAGTTCAGAAGCTACGTCTAGAAGGCAGAAACGTAGGATGGAAGGAATTTTTAAATGTTTACGACAAACAGGCAGGATCGAGCTTGAGTGATCCTTCGAGGCGGTCTAAAGATGTCCTTGTTGCTTTCCTTTCCACACTCGAGAAGAAACAAGATATAAAGGTCTGTTTTTGAATAATAAGACAAGCACACACAAGTGGTTTGATTATTTTAATCTTATTTAGATAATTTGTTTAATATTTGGGTTATGGCTCAGCTATTGGCAAGGGTTCTTAAACCCAACCCTTATCTGGCTGAGGATTTCAAACAAGAATCTCCAGATGAGACTGCTGAACAAGTGAGAAAGAACATTCTTTTGTGGATTAAACATGAGTTTTAATTGTGTAGTGCAAATTAGTTTAAACATAAATGTTTGCTAATGCAGAGGCTAGTTCGAATGACTATCACGGATGATGAGTACCTGTTAGACTACTTGTTCCCATCTAATGCTGAGGTTTGTGTGATTCATCCAATTTATATTAGTTTTTATCCTTCTTTTATAGGGAGTGGAGAAGCTAATCAATCATCTTTTGAATTGCAAAAAAAAAAAAACAGGACTGGTTGGTAACGGGGACTGGAAAGAAGAAATCAGAAGCCAAGAAATCGACCAAAATCGAAATGGTTGCTATTGATTGTGAGATGGTTCAATGTGAAGATGGCAGCGATGCTGTTGTTAGAGTTGCTGCAGTTGACCGTGATCTAAAGGTTTATTAATCTTCTAAGTGAACATCTTCTTATGTTTTTGTTATTACAGAAACCGTTTTGTCTTTTAATCTGAGAAGCCATGAATCAGGTAATTCTTGACGAATTTGTGAAACCGGATCAACCAGTCGTTGACTATAGGACCGATATTACTGGACTTACTGCAGAGGATGTTGAAAATGCTACTACTGTATCTGTGGTAGATATACAGGTACATCACATTGTGTATATATATATAGTAGTTTCTTCTTTCGGTTTCAACACATTGTTCTGATGTAATCTAAATGATTAATTCTGCAGGAAAATTTGCAGATGTTTCTTTCTGAGGATACTATTTTGGTAGGTCAAAGTTTGAACCATGATATGAAAGGTATCCAAAAAGTGGTCGAATTGCTCCTAATCTCTCTTTAACCCTGCTTTCTTACGGGTTTACTACTTTGATTGCTCTCAGTATTGAAGATAGATCACCCAAGAGTAATCGATACTTCACTCGTGTTTAAATACAAGTATCCCGGTTCAAGAAAGCCTCGAAAACTTCAAAGACCTTCTTTGAATTATCTGTGCAAGGTAAGAAGCCTGTAAAAGCTTAATTTCTCTGTTCTTGCTGAGATATCAAATCCGGTATATGTAAATGACATTTTTTTTTTTGGTTTGTTTCCAAGTCTATATTGGGATATGAAGTGCAGAAAGACGGTGTTCCCCACAATTGTGTTGATGACGCAGCAGCTGCTATGAAGCTTGTACTTGCTATAGTAGAGAAAGAAGTAGAAACCTCCGTTCCAGTTACTAAAGAGGTAAGGTCGATTTTTGACAAACATTAACAGTTTCATCTAAAAATTATGTAACACATACTTTTGTCTGCAAATCAACATAGATGTTGGAAACTGCGAAGTCAAGACTCTACCTTCATAGAATTCCTCACAATGTTCCAACTGAAGAGTTGATTGAAGTTGTTTCTAGGGAATCCACACCCAAAATTAAGGTATGAATCACCATAACATGTACATAATCTCATATCCTCAATAGTTTTTTTTTTTGTATTCACGAGGATTTGTTATTTTTAGTTTGGGAAGCCATCGAAAAAACAAGGAAGTGGCTACTATAGTGCGATTGTTGTTTTTAATAGTCCAGCAGAAGCAAATCAAGCTTTTGAAAACATTGATGGAGACTTGGGAAAGGTATTTTTGCATTCATCTCTCTACTCATTTTCAGGATGTGAAGCAAGTGAGTGATATATATTCCCCGCCTTTTTCTTACAGGATTCGGCAGGTTTGACGCAAAAGCAGGTTTTTCTAAAGCAAAGTTCAAGCTCAGGACCTAGATTATACTTTCACGTTCGTAAAATGGTTGAAGATGATTCTGCTAAGGAAATCTCTGCAACAAAGAGAAGTTACCAAGAGGAGAAGAAGGCGAGTTGTAAGAAACAGAAAAGAGAATATGATTCCGAAGAGACCAGAGAAGTAGATGTCAACCATTGTGGAGAAGAGAAAACGGAGGAGAAAATAGAGAAGCTACGTGAAGATGATTTGATACAGGAAATTGAAGAACTGAAGCAGAAACTCAAAGCTAAGGATCAGATGATAGATTACCTCAAAAAGCAACTAAGGAAGAAGAAGAAGACAGTTTCGGTAAAATGATATAACCATGTCCACAGCCCACAGGACCGTGTCTATGTCATGGATTGAGATAACATTGGCCTAATTTAATACAATATTTTTAAAAGTTATTTTTTACAAAATATAGTTGAAGTTTAAAAATTTCTTATAGTTGAAGTTAAAAAAATTCTAATAAAGTTTTTTTTTAAAAAAAAAATTCATATATAAAAGAAACATTTTAAAAGGAAATGAAATTTTAAAATGAACTTAGATTATAGATATTAAAAAAAAAATTAATATTGCTTGTTATATAAATTTTCTTTCAACAAATTGCTTATGACAAGTCCCAATAGGCAATAAGTCAATAATCAATTTGCTTTCAAATATATTTTCAAAATTAGTTTTTCTTAAAAAAATAATAAAAATAACAAACGAAACGAAAACCACGTTATCGAATTTACGACTTCACAAACGTAATCTATAAAACAAAGTTTTTCCAAAGAAGTCAAAATATCAAACATGCATGATTTATGTATCTTAAAATCAATGCACACCAAGTGTCTACTGACCTAGCGGAGTAGAGTTTTCATGCCGGACACTCTCAAAGGGAGAACTGGTAGGACTAAACAACCGATAAAACCATATCTAAAACCACACTTATTTGTTCTGCTCTGAGGAGACCTCCAATGGTGAGCTACCCTATGACTTATTAAAGATGTTGCAGCCCTTGAAGGCGAATTGAAATGAGGTGATATTCTAATTGGCTACCACAAATTAATGTCATGTATCTGCCGGATAAAGCTAAGTAATCAAGCTTAGAAAGGTTATTGTCAAGGTAAGGATAGATTAGAGAGACCACCAGACACAGCTCTGAAAAGATCCAGCGGTACTTACTGTCGTTTAATTTTTCTGTAATCTTAATCAATATATTAATTTAATTTCCCATGTTATACAGTTTGTGTCTTATTCGATCTTATATCAAGGGCAAGTCTGTGTTGGATCAAGCGTAAACATTGAAAATTATCAACGTGCGGTGTTGCTTTAGAGAGAAAAACAATGATTCTTAGCTCTTAGGCAATGTTATACGTTGCAAACTTGCAATTCGGTTGAAGAATAAAAAAAAATAACCAGTACTGGAAAGTTAGAATAGAAGTTGCTTGATTTAACGAGAAATTAAATGGCACCATTAAGCATAAACAGGCCACGAAGCATGGTGTGCATTGATTATAGATTATAATACACTACATCTCTTATATATAGACTAATATTAGCAAAATCATTTTTTTTTTTGGTCACAAGATAATACATTCGATTAAAATAGATTCGCTAAAAGCGAATTTTCAATATCTAACCAGAAAGGCACCGACGTGCTCACATAAGAGAAAACACGATTTCGGGTGCGAGCGCTCCTAGCGAGGAAGTCCGCTTGTTGATTTCTGGTTCTCGGCTCAAATACAATGTTGATGTCGGGGGAAAAGCCTCCAAGTTCCTCAAGTTCTTGCAGCTCTGTTGCAAATGCTGACCATTCTTTTGGTCTAGTAACCATTTGTACTAACTCATGTGAATCTGTAACAAAATAATTACAGTACCAGTTGTGTCTATTTAGACATCTGAAAGCCCAAATTAGGCTGAGTAGTTCGAGATGGAGAGGAGAGATTCCTCGGCTACTTCCTTGTAGTCCTAGGAGGTCTATAGATCCATCTTGAAGGTGCAAGATCCAACCCACACCGCTTGTGGGATTATCTTCTTTCCAAGATCCATCTATTCGACAAGTGAAAATTGGTGGATCCATAACTTGAGAATCTATATCTTCCGTTGAAAGATCAATGGAGTCCGTATCTTGGTTAGCTGAGAACCATGCTTCACTTTCCCGTAGTGCAAGATCAAGTGTTTCAGATGGAGATCGGTCTTGTCCATTGTATAACTTATCATTACGTGCTTTCCAAATATACCAAACAAGCTAAGGGAACACCCTAGTCGCCTCTGTAAAATCCTCTCTATTTAGGATGTTTTGTAATAGGTAATCCACATTCTCGTAGAGATTTTGTGATGGGAACACCTCTGTCGCAGAGGGAATTGATGATAGGATCCAACATTGGAGAGCTGGTGGACATAAAAATATGGTATGATTGATAGTTTCTTCTGCCTCTCCGCATCTAGGACAGATGGGATCCGTTCCTATATGCCTTTTGGTTAGGCGCTCATTCACTGCCACCGCTCCAGATAGCATTTTCCATAAGAAGTAACACATCTTTTTTGGTGCTTTAAGCCTCCAAATTTCTCTTTTTAGGGGATTTAAAGAGGGTTGTTGGCAGATGAAAGCTGTTTCTTCGTCTAACTCAGAGCGTGCTAATTTGTAGCCCGATCGTACGGAGTATGCTCCCGTTTTTGAGAGATTCCAACAGTATCCATCATCATTAGGAGTGTGACTTATGTGGATACTGAGTATCAAAGGTATATCCCCAGGGTCTATGACATCCCGGATGAGGTGAATATCCCATGTTTTTGTGTCAGGGTTGATGAGATCAGAGACTAGTAAAAGAGGGTCATTCATCCCTGAGACACTTTTCGGTGGACGAGCTAATGTATCAGGTAACCATGGATCTTCCCAGACTAGGGTTTGGGTTCCTGTACCAATAGTTCTGCGAGCACCTTTTAGAACTAACTCTTTCGTAGCGCACATACTTTTCCAGCCATAGGATGGCCTGAACGCTTTGGGGGTTTTAAAAGAATGTGAATTCTTGAAATATCTGCCTTTTAACACTCTAGCCAAAAGGGAGTTTGGGTGTTGTTCAAAATGTCATAATTGTTTAGCCAATAAAGCCTGGTTAAACTCTTCAAGAGTTAGTTATGAACACTCTGCAAAACCATATATATATGAAGAATCTGAAAATGATTTTAATAGAAGACAAACAATAATTAAACATTTCAATATGAGGGAAACCGCGTCACGTTATTTAGTCTAGATTATACGCCTAAATTGAGTAATGGCTTAGCATAACAACATAACAAACGAAAATGTATATAGACTAGCCACTATGGTCTTAATTAATTTATCTTTAGACAGATCAATTAACAACCGCATCACTTCTCCGAGACAACCAGGCTGATAAGTAATAATCAAGAATGATATCACGTTGATTCGCTAGCTAGTTCAGTATTTTTATTTTTCTGTTTACTGATAACCAGAAGCTAGCTTCATTTCCAATTTCCACTTCCTTATACAAAGGATCAATATTTTTTGCTTAACGATAAGTTTCACCGTTTTTAAGAAATATGTATTCGACCATAGCAAAAGTTAGTTGAATTAGGGGATCATCTCTTGGTGAAAAAACGAATCAAATATATATATATATATATATATTTTTTATAGATTACTCGCAAAATGAGATCTAACACGAACTCATTTACAAACTCAACAAATAAAACTGTACACTATATCAATCATTGATTTACTATAAAACGTCACTTAAATTGCAAACTGCATGTATTTCCACGTCTGATATCGATTTTAAGAATTTTGTTCTCATTATGATCAAGATTGTGGAAAAGTAAACATATAATTTCTTAAGCAAAATGATCAAAGCCTGAAAAAGAAAAACAAGAATTCTTGACTCTTGACAAAGACAAATAGTAATATGCAACTACTAGATTTTGGTCAAAAAAAAAATGCAACTACGAGATGAATATCATCATTTGACTTTTATATACATGCAAAACAATGTCACAATTTACTGGAATTAATAAAGAGCGATTCCGATGTCATAAAATAAAAAACGATCAACCTTTGGATTTGCGCCACGTCATTAATGTAAAAAACACAAAAGTAGCTCTGATTATGCCGCGTGTCGGTCACGACATTCCCACGAAGCCATCCATTAACCTCACGTTGTCAAAACACAAACCTTCTCTCTCTCTCTCTCGTCTTTGTCCTCTTTGCACGCTGTTTCTTGTTTTTCAAATTAGGTGAAAAGAAATTCTACGGTCCATGGTCAAAAAACCCTTCATAAATATATAACCACCACCCACACAGAGAGAGATCGGAGAGATCGAGAGAAGAAACGTTTCTCTTGTTTTGTTGTAATCTCCGTCCCCTTTTGTTGATCGTCTCCAAGTTTGGTGGTGAATCTAGCTAGACATGGCTGCCGCGAAGCTCGTGGCTTTGTTACTTCTTGCCTCTCTTTTCACCACCACTGTCTTCGCCGATGCTGGAATCGGCAGTGATGAGCCGGAGATTATTGACGCCGCTGGATCCGACGGCTCCTCTAAGATCCAGCTCGATCAGCTTAACGCTAAGATCCGTTCCCTTGGTTAGTTAACGAGCTGCATTCTTCAGGCTCCAATAATTGCAAGCTTTTTATTTCGATTTTTAAAGCTTTAATTCGTATACTTTGACATTTTGTGGATTCTGCAGAATTTGCATGCTATTACTGTTTCACTTCGTTTGATGTGTTTCTGTCCTTAGAGCATTGACTTAAAATTGGTAGCTTTTGGATCGATTTCAGATGTGAACCGTATAAACTCAATGTATCGAATTTGCTTGCGTGATCCCAAATTCGTTCAGCTTGGAACTTGTTACAGCCTTGTTTATTTGGTGAACGCATATTTTGGTTTATGAGCTTGATGTTTTCTTTTACTTTTTGTTGTGAAGAATCCCAAATCGATGAGAATACCCGTGAAGTTAAGGTCAAAGACGACTTAGTAGCAGAGAAGGAGAAACTTCTCAAAGAAAAAGAAGACAAGATTGCTTCCTTGCAGACGGAAGTCTCATCACTACAAGTATGGATCTTATATGGTTTCAGTTTCACTACTTATTTGGAATGTGTCGTGAATTGCTTTTCATTTTTCTTTTACATGTTTGGCTTACACCTGAGCTGTATGTTTTCACTCGTTTCCAAAAAATAGGGATCATCAGATTCTGCAAAACAGTTGGGAAAGGCTCAAGCACGAGTTGTTGAATTAGAGAAGCAGGTGAGACTTTAAGTTCGAGAAATCAATGTGTTGGTATGGCTAGAATATGCAAACGGCTATCTAACTTTTGTGATGCTACTTTTGCTATTCAGGTAGAGGTACTCAGGAACTTCTTGGAGCAAAAAAACAAGGAGAAAGCTTCCACAGAAGCTCGGACTAATGAAGCTGAGAAAAAACTAAGTGAACTAAACTCGAGCCTAGACAAAGTATGTTTCTTTACATACCTTGTTTAATTTCTCTTTTCACTGTTTCATTTATTCTCTGAATAGCTTAGTTGGTAGTGCTTAGGGACGTGGTGAATGCTTATGTACGTCTCTATATTTATTTCAGCTTTAGCTAGACATTGTTTAGGCAGAGGTCAAAATGTCATCATGCTCTAAGCCTCGTCATTTATATTATGGTCTTCCCATTGCAGTTTCCACTCTCAGCTGTAGTGTATCCCTTTTTGTTTTTTATTTGGTCGAAGCTATAATAGATCCCTATAGGATAGCTCCTGAGTTGTATGGACATTCTGTAGAAAAAGTTTCGTGAGGCAATCTGAATATACCATTAGAACTTTTTTTGCTTCCCTGCTTCTGACTATACCGTCGACTTTGCTTGTATGAATATGTACTTTTGGTTTGTGCCGATTTTTTGTAGTATGTTTAATCGTAGTATTTAATGTCTTTCAGCTTCAGAAGGTAAACGAAGAGCAGAAGAACAAAATAGGCAAACTTGAACGTGCTATTAAGATAGCTGAGGTAGAGTACTCTCTTTTATTAAATGAGACTCCCTGCGCTTTTGGTTTCTGCCTCATGTTTTGCTTTTTTCCAAAATTAAATTTCAGGAAGAAATGTTGAGGACAAAGCTTGAAGCAACCTCAAAGACCAAGGAACTTCTAAAGGTAATGGTTTGTCACTAGTTTTAAATTTTATTATCTCTGCAACTATTATAGTATTACACTTCTCATTGTTTGGAAAATTAGCGGAACCTGGAAGTCAGAGTTGAACAGAAAGCTAACGCCAATCATTTTTTGTGTTCAGGCTCATGGTTCGTGGCTTCCCCCTTGGCTTGCTGTTCACTGGTTTAATTTTCAGGTATGGTTAATGCAGGTACTTTTTACTGTTTTATAACATAGCGTTTTCTCGCCGCAATTAACTCGGGGTATTTTCATGTACCCATAGACTTATGCCGATACACATTGGGAGGCCCACGGGAAACCCGCTGTGGAGACAGTAATTCTAAAGGTGCTGTTTTAGATTTCGGTCCTATTGAGATTTCTGCCTCTTAACAGCATCAGAACATCTGTCTAATGAAGCTTCCTTATGATCTATTAGGTGTCAGAAGCTAAGGTTCAAGCTCAGAAGTGGGCTGAACCACATGTGGAAAACGTTAAAACTGTAAGCATCTTATTGGCAATTTATTTTGCAGTTACATATATATCTTTGATGAGTAACCAATCACTTGAGTTATAATTGGCTCTTATATTATATGTTTTTGGCCGCACTACATGCAGAAATATATTCCAGCCGTTAAGGAAACTGTTGCTACTCATGTTCAGCCACACGTTCGAACACTATCCATCAAAGCTAAAGAGTGTTACCAGGCATCCAAGAATGCTGTTTCCCCTCACATTGTCACGGTTCAAGAACTTGTAGACCCTTATTATCAGGTATAGTGTCTTTATCAGTTTATTATTTATACCGTCCATTACACATTTTTCAGCTAGTATTTACGGATATAAACTTAACGGATGTAGTCTTTACCCTTTTCCAGGAGGCCAAAAAGTTTAGCAAGCCATACGTTGACCAAGTGGCAACGGCCACAAAACCACATGTTGATAAAATTAAGGTTGCCATGAAACCTTACACAACCAAGGTGATCATCGTTTATACAGAGTTCCTTGAAACCGCCACGACTTATCACCATCAGGTCTGTAACTAAAGCCCTGCTGATGTATTTTAGAAGTAATAATCAAGTTACTGCCACTTCTTGGATGGAACGATGAGTATCTTGGATTTTAAAGCTAAAAAATGTTCATGTTATCTGTGAAGGTTCAAGCCCATGTTGAACAAAAACTAAAGAGCCATGAGCTGTCGGAGGCTTTTGCTACCAATGAATTTGTTTGGTTTGCGGTATTTATCTTTACTTTCTTCTAGAATGTATTCTGAGATTCCAATGCTTTTATTTGGTACCTCTCTTAACTTCATATCTAAAATCTTTTCACTACAGGCGTCTGCGTTGTTGGCGTTACCCATCTTCTTGGCGTACAAAGTGCTCTCTTCCCTCTTCTGGCGAGTCTCCTAATTTACTTACTAAATTCTTTTTATGTAAAAGTTATGTCCAAATCATTGAAATATCTCATATTGTTTTGTTTATTGCAGCACAAAGACAAAGAAACCTGTTAAACACCCTCATCACCATGGTCGTCGTAAGACCAAAAGGGGTCACACTGACAAGTGAAATTCATTGTTTCAGTTCTTTTACAGAGAAGAATAGACATTACTAGAGAAAATCTAGCAAAGCTTGTGTATTTTAGTGTATTTTTCCATTTCACGTGGATATATTGGGATTTTTCTTTCACACTGTTCTTCTTTTCAATTTATCGTTTAGCATGATGTTTTTTTCTGAAACAAAACTCTTTTTGTTTAGTCTGAATCCTTTATAGACAATATTTGTCTTTACTAAGTCTTAATATTAAAGCTTCACCAAAGAGTGGAAACAAAATTGTTGTAGATTATACTTAAACTCCATAACAGCTACTAAGACAGTGGTACATGCATGGCCTCAGCTCCCAATACTGTATTTGTATTTGGTCTTTCCAGTTTCCATTCTTCTTCAATTTCATGTATCATCGACTTCACTTCAAACGCCTTGCCATTCATTAACAAGCAAATCTCGACTTTATGATTTTTGTTTAGTTCTATGAACTCTTACTCACCAGAGTATTTGATTATTCAAGTTAAATTCTCTTTTTGTACCTATAATTAATTTTCTCTATATTTTTAATAGAATGTTATCTGAGTTGTTTTAACTCTTTTCTTTCACATGTAGCTAATTTTGGTGTGATTTGTGTATGTGTAGCTAATTAACTCATACATTCAAACAAAATATGAATTAATAATAATTATCAGAAGAAGAAGAAACAAACAAATAGTGTGGAATTATGAGTTAAAATAATACATTATTGAAAATTGAAAAAAGAGAAGCCGTTCGTTCCTCATTTGGAGCTACAGTGACCGTTTCTAGTGCTTATTAGAAAGAGAGAGTCGCTTTGGGTTTGTGGAAAGACTCAGAATTTCGCTTAGCCCTCTCACTGACTGAATCTTTCTACGATTCTTCGATCTTTAGATTCTCCTCGACTGTTTATCTTTCCGGTTCAGCCTAATCGCTCACCGTGCACCTATTCGTATCCTCCGCTTCTTCCGTCGAGGGCCGTGGCGACTGCTCTTCGCCACCGGCGATTTGTTTTTGGTTCGATCTTTTTGATGCTCGTATTCTCTATTACGCTCTGAAGCCCCTTTTGCTGTCTTCTTTCCTTTCTATTTCTCTGAAAATCCTGTTTCAGAGGGCTGCAAATAGAATTATGTTGCGTTTTGCAAGTTTCTATCTTCATCTACGATAGTTTTGACGACGAAAGTGATCATCTTTGCTACGCATCGAAAATTGAAATCTCATTTTCTGGTTTGATCCTTTCGATTAATTGACTGAATCTTTTGATGCTGTAAATTGATATTTCATGGTTTTGTTTTTTCGAATGTCTCGATCGGCTTTGAATGATTGGTTATCTTTTCATTCCTTGATATTCTGTTAAAAAAAATGAATTTTTGAGTTATGGGTTTGTGGAGTCAAGCTGTATATTTTCACATTCTTCACATAATACATTTCTCTTGGACATCATCTGTATATAATAAATACCTTATGAGCTCTCAATGATTAAAGGTTTGTACTTCTTTTCAGGGAATGAAGATAAATATGAGTTGTGATTACAGTTAATGGTAGCTTAAGAGAAACTTGCGGTTATGTCAGAGTCTCGCCAAAGGCCTCCTTTTAAAGGCCCGAGATGGATTATCACTTTGGTCATTCTGGTTACAGTCGTTGTCATCACGGCATTCATATATCCTCCGCGGAATTCTGTGGCATGCTATATGTTCTCTGGTCCTGGATGTCCCTTGTACCAACAGTTTTTGTTTGTACCTTCAAGGGAATTGACTGACACTGAAGCTGCAGCTCAGGTTGTGACTAATGAATTAATGAATTTACCCGAATCTAAGATAGCAACTCCAAAGATTGCCTTCATGTTCTTAACACCAGGGACTCTGCCTTTTGAGCCTCTTTGGGAAATGTTCCTTCGTGTAAGATTTTCCTTTATTTCTCATTGCAATAAAAGTCCTTATGAATGCACTTCAATCTGTTGGTTTAAGCTAGGCGTTCGTACTATGAATCTAACGTGTCAAATGTGTTTCTTATCCGAGTCGGGTGAAATGGTGGTCGTTCTTTATTGTTGATTCAGGGTCATGAGAACAAATTTTCGATTTATGTGCACGCGTCTAAGAAAATCCCTGTACATACAAGCAGCTATTTTGTTGGTCGAGATATTCACAGTCACAAGGTAAATGAGATTTTACTACATTTTTCAAACGGTTTTTATGCAAAACTTAGACAAGTAGTGATAATAGGATAATATTGTGCAGGTTGCTTGGGGTCAGATATCGATGGTTGATGCAGAAAGAAGGCTATTAGCTCATGCTCTCATTGATCCTTATAATCAACACTTTGTGTTGCTTTCAGATAGGTGATTGAATAATTGTTTCTTTCATATAGTGTATCCCAAGGTCGTGATGAAATGCTCAATTAATCACTCTTTACCATCTTTTTTGTTGTTTACTGGCAGTTGTGTACCGCTATTCGACTTTAACTATGTCTATAATCACTTGATCTTTGCGAACCTTAGCTACATTGATTGGTAAGTTGTCATTTTGTGTCTACAGTTCACTCATGCGGTTGACTCTCTTTGATGTCTCGCTAATGTCCATCTCTCTGGTGGTATATATCCTCATCTTGCATGTTTTTCCAGTTTCGAGGATCCTGGACCACATGGAAATGGTCGGTATTCACAACATATGCTGCCTGAAGTTGAAAAGAAGGATTTTCGGAAGGGCTCACAGGTATGTGTTATGGACTAAGATTCCATATTTTCCCCCTTTTTTTTTACACAATGTTTATATTAGAAGTTTGTACAAGGAATTCAACAGTTCAGACAGAAAAAAGGTCATGTTTTTTTTATTGTACTCATGGATGCTACCTTAGTACATTTTGTATCTCCATGCTATCATCTTTTATCATCCCTCCTTTGCTTCTTATTCCTGATAATGATGGTTGCATTTTTTCCAGTTAAATCTATTAAAGCTTAATGTTTTGTTTTGCGTTTCTGTAACCATCTTTTCCAGTGGTTTTCAATGAAGAGGAGACATGCTATAGTCGTCATGGCGGACAGCCTTTACTACACAAAATTCAAGCTTTTTTGTAGGGTAAGCAAGCTTTCATTTTCATGGTTTCTCATATTAATTGATAATAATTTGCCATACCGTATCTTGTACTGTGTCCTAATATTCTATCTGGTGATAGCTCAAACTTAGTCATCTAGACAAGTTAGACTATGAACCACGCATTGAGATTTTAGCTTATCGGTATAGTCTTAATTCTGTGTGATGTTCAAACAAGACCCATCTGTTTTCTTTTCTTTATAACGATATTAGCTTATCGCTATCGACTATAAACTAACGGTTTACGTTTTCTCACAGCCGAATATGGAAGGACGCAACTGCTATGCGGACGAGCATTATTTCCCAACTCTTTTCAATGTCAGTGTACTGCTTGCTTGCATCTTTCTATTTATTACCCTTACGCCTTAACTTGTCATTTTCCTTTTCTCTCGTCATAAAATCTCTTTCTTTCAGATGATTGATCCAGAAGGAATAGCAAACTGGTCGGTGACGCATGTTGACTGGTCAGAGGGAAAATGGCATCCGAAATTATACAATGCAAGAGACATCACTCCTTACCTCCTCAGGAAAATCAAGGTTCCTCTTCTTCTTCTTCTCTTTTCCCACTGCTGGATTAGATTCTTCTTATCCTGCGATCTAAGTTTGCGGTTTTAATCTGTTATGCAGTCCATCCAACTCGCTTACCATGTCACAAGCGATGCAAAGGTAAAAAATCCGAGTCTTCTTCTTCTTCTTCTTGTTACACGTGGTTCTTGGAAAATCTGTCACTGATCCATAACCATTCTCTATGCAGAAAGTGACGACAGTAAAGCCGTGTCTATGGAAAGGAGAGCAACGTCCATGCTATCTATTTGCTCGGAAGTTTAATCCTGAAACTCTGGACCGGTTGATGTATCTCTTCCCTAACTACACCTCGCTGGTTTGAAAGGCTTATCCGACACTATTGTCTGGTTTAAGAACAGCTCTGGTATTTTTTATTTTGTTTATGTTTGCTAACAACATTAGCCTACGAGAAGTTGCTAGCTGATTACTTATAAAACTTTGTATTGCGATTCATCAGTAATATTTTAACATTCCTATATTGATATACTCTTATTATTTTTTTTGTAAAGCTAGAATGATGGTTATATCCACCAAAACTACAAGAAAGGATTGGAGGATACTTTAAGGTTAACAGCTTTTTATATCATAAAGAATAAAAATCTATTCTAAAGTTTTTACTTTATAGTGACTAAAAATCTGAAAAATATCCAAAAGTTACAAAAAACAAAGTTTCTGACTGACTTTTTGTTGCTTTCTAAATCAGAAGAAAGAAAGAAGAAAAAGTTATTCCTTACCATTGATGGTTTTACATTTTTTTTTTTTCTGGCTAAAACACAATTATGTCCATATTATATATTTTATGCAAGTGTTTACTTAACAAAAGTCAGTATTATTCCCAAACTATAAAGCTGGAATCTCTTTTTCGAATAACAAAACGACATGTAGTCATGCCTTTAAGAAGCATAACGACAAGGTGTTCCGAAGCACAGCACTAACCGCACTATTGGTTAATCACTACCGTTGATTCAAATTACTTTTCCAAGATGAAAGGAATAAACATAGAGGGATTAATCTACACCGTCCGTTGAAATCAATCTACATCATAAAGAAAAAGTAAGAAAGAGCGGTAAGAAGAGAGACGGACCATTTTCAGAAGCTTTAAGGTCGCCAACAGAGAAGATTTGGTCCGACCAAACCTTGTATTGTGTTCTGTGCAATGGCGCCGAGGAAGAGTAAGGCAGATGGAGAAGAGAAGAAGAAACCTGTGACGACGGCTTCGTCGAGAGTGACTCGGAGCATGGATCGCCAAACTCGAAGTGCGACTCAGCAAAACGGTGCTAAACCGGCTGGATCCGTCGCAAAGCAGGTGAAGCTTGCGTCGCCGAAGAAGACGAAGAGGAAGAAGGCAGCGATTGAGACTGTGAGTGCGAAGAAGGCAAAGAAGGAAGAGGAAACCGCTGAGGGAGTTGAGAAGGAAGAGGAAGAGGAAGAGGCGGAGGTTGAAGATCCTACGAAGCGGAAGATTGTTATAGAGCACTGGTAATATAATACAAATCTGTGTAATTGTATTTTCGATTTCTGTATTACTATCTTTTAGATTTCATGAGAAAATGAAGTCACTAGAGCAGAAATTTAGGGCTTTTCCTAGGAATTGAAGCTAAATTTTTGGTGTTATTGAATTGTATGTTTAGACTCTTGTGTCCATGTAGCAGCTAGGGTTTCCATTTCTGATTCTTAGGGTTTCGTCTTGACTCTGCGTAATTTTTCTTTGATAAGTGGTTTCGTAAAGTAAGCTGAGGAAATGAAGTTTGCACACTTCTTTATCTTTATTTTTTTGGTTCGCATTGTGTCCTTCACGTTTCAGAAGAGGATTATTGACTATCTGCTTTCTGTTTGTCTTCTTGTCTTTCTTAAGCTTAATTGCAATGTCTTCATATGATGACATGTGCCTTCTACAAATGGGACTGAAATAGTAGTTGCTTCTTCTTCTTATGTCCTGTTTTCTCAAAGAATTTTTTTTCTTTCTGTTTGTTTTATTTTGTTCAAGTAAACAATGCAATGCTTTTAAGACAAGGGCGATTCAGGTGAAGGAAGGTCTGGAGGGAGCTGTTCCTGGTGTCACCGTGACTCTGAATCCTGAAAAGGTAATTCTTTTACTGCTTATGAATATACTGTCAATGAATGCTCATTGTGTTAAAGCATGTTTGCCGCATTATGCTTGATAAGCAATCTCCTCCTTCGCTAATTCTTTCTTTTGATTTGCTCCAACAGCCAAGGCGGGGTTGCTTTGAAATCCGGGAGGAAGGTGGCGAGACATTCATCAGTCTTTTGGTAAATATTCCATTCTAATACTTCGACAAAACAGATGTCAGTCTGTCTTACTTCTGTCTACACTATGTTCTGTTTGAGTAAGGTTTATTGTCAGTATTATGTCTCATAACACAGCTTGCTTAAAACCAATTCTTATCCATTGTGAAATTGATATGATATTAACTGAAACAAGTAATCAGGAATGAAATGTGCAAACACATAAGTTGGCTTTTCGGCATTTACATTCAATGTAGGACATGTTATATATCTAACCAAGTTCGATCTTAATTTAGGAAAAAAATAATGAATATTATGTATCTCTCATTATGTAGGAGATGAAACGTCCATTTGCTCCAATGAAGGCACTTGATATGGAAGAAGTCATCGAGGACATCATAAAGAAATTTAAATGAGAGACAGCTACAGACTGCAAATAGGCCCTTCTTGTGCCGAATCTGTTCTTTGTTTCTGCTTCGAACTCAGTTTAATCAAGTAGGTTTAGTAGAAGACTTTCTAGAGCAATGTCAGATTTGTTAGGTTCACTACTTTTATTGTTTTGGTATGAGCACTGTAAGTGCAGTCTCGTCCTTTTGCAATGCATGATTGGCTTGGTTGAATCTGTGTATTTTGTGGGATTGCCTCGTTTGTAAGGCTAGTTTGATTCATCTCGTTGCTTGAATCAAACCGACGCAGAAGCGTTTATTTGTTGTTGCAATCAGATTCATTGCATTGGTTAAAGTATGTTCTAAGTTTTAGAGCTGTTTTACAAAATCCCAATAGGACAAACATCACATTTGCACTCAGGATGGCTGATAAACAATGAGCAGAAAGTCCACTACATTTAGATTTCACTTCTAGAAAATTACAGAAGAAATATTTTGAAAGTCTCACCTACCATTATTGTCTTCAGAGCAAATCGCCTAAATCCATCTTAGAACGCAGCAAAGCTAGCGAAAAATGCTAGCAAGAGAACAAAATCAAAGCTTAAACCAGCCTTACAAGCAGAAGAGGATGGTCCAGCCTTATCAGCAGCTTCTATCTTCAAATTATCAGCACTTGGAGTAGGAGCGGGAGAATCGACCTCTGGTGTTTCTGTAGCTGGTTTAGGTTTTGGCACAGCAGTATCTGAGGCATTGTCTTCATCAGCTGGTCCAGGAGCTGGAGATGGAGTAGTCATGGGAGATGGACCCGGAGACATTGCAGCATCCATAGGAGAAGGAGCCGGAGCTAAAGGAGCGGGTGGTGGTGGAGGTGGGAAAATAGCTAAGCTGAGTCCAGGAGCCACAATGGGCATACTAATCTGGATTATAGACAAGTTATATGGATTGTGGTATAGCGTCTTGACATACTCAGCGTTTAAAGGTGAGCCCTTCACTTCGGATCCAAAGTAAATTCTTCCTTTGGATTTGGTTAAGTTGATGAAACCATTCATCTCTTCACCCAAACCGGTTGTTTGGTATAAGGTAGTGAGCATTATGCTCTTTTCCTTCAACCCGTTAAGCTTGAGCTCGTCGTAGTAGTCAAGAATGACATGAGTCATGAGAATGTTCTTGAGCTCAATGTCGGATCTGTTAGTGATTGAGCTGATGGCGTCGTTGCTAACAGCGAGCACGGTTATGGTACGGTATTTGCTGATGGGTATAGTGAGCTTGGTCTTGATGAAGAGATCACTCATTGTGCTGAAATTGGAGTATTTCGCAAAGGCCCGTGTGATGTTACTCGCTGTAACGACCGTAGAGAAGACGAGTAAGAGAGTGAGGGAGAGGAGATAATGGGAGGCTTTGAGACCCATCTTGTGTGTGTTCTCTTTGCTATAGTGAAAAGCTAAACCTCAATGCCTTCACAAGTTTGGTATTTATGCAGAAGAAGAGAGGAAGTTGTAAAAGGAGAGATTTTCTCTGTTTTTGTTTATAAATCTGAACTAGTCGTTTTGGACCGAGCTGAGTCTACTCTTCTATTTTTAGAATGTAATAAGACTTGGCTGTTAGAGAATATGGTTTAAGGTTTTTAGGTTTTGCAATTTTGAGGTTTATGTTGTGCCGGAAAGTCGAAGTGTAATGGTTTAAGATTTTATGACACATGTTTTTTGGGTAATAAAATAATATCGAATTTAAAACTCATAATTTCCTGAAACCGTAGGCCATATTAGGTTAATAAAGTTTCTACCCGTTGCTCAATTCGAACTCATGATCTCGAAAACTTTCTAAGTTGCGAATGATTTAATGATTAATTTTGCAGATGATTTTTGGTTACTCTTATTTCTTCTTTCTGGTTATATAACAAAATTTTATGTTGAGTTGTGTTTCTTGAGTTTGAATTTAGAGAATTTTGCTACTCATAATTTATTCTACGATCAAAAGGAGAAATTTGTCTCCATGGTAATTTATATTTTCCTCTACAACTTATAACTTTACAAAACCTAAATTATATATCCGGGGATATTAACTTTTACGCTGGTTTTATATTCTTTAAATATTTAATTACAATTTCAGATGAAAAGAAAAATAAAAAATTTAAAAACTAGCTAAACCCCGTGAAAAACGCTAAACAATAAATGGATGTCAATTGATGTGTTCACATTAAATTTCGTTTATAAATCATATAATTTAGCAGAGGTTGTTAAAGTTAATGCCGCATGTATTAGCCACTTAAGTATATTATCATCCAAAAACGTAGAATATATTATATTCTTAGTATTCTATCTCACATATTAAATAACATGTTTTTATTTGTCGAACCGATATTCTATGTCTAACTAAATGGTCTTTTACATAGACACATGATAAAGTATAAACACACGAATATTAAAAAGTTTCGGCTTTAACAATTATTCGAATTGAGAGTTTATATTCTCTTTGTAAACTTATGAATACAACATCTCATAATTGAGGTGTTAATTTTTATTCAAAAGCGTCTACTTTTTCAATAAATCTAACGTCATGCGTCATGCTAATTACAGTTGCAGCTGTGGAAGTCGAACTCAGATCTGTGTTAATGTTTTCACTTTCATATGACCGGTTGAGCTATAAATTATAGTTATTAGCGTATTCTCTAATTGATATCATTATAAAAATGTAAATATAGAATTTGTTTTTTAATAAAACATTTACAATGATATTGACATATATAAATAAGTAAAATATTTTTATTTAGATAGAGTATATGGCAAAAAATTTAGTATTCCGTGCGAGTGTCAATAAACATGCACATGTCGATGGCGTTGCTACACTTATTTTCTCACATAGCACTATAAATATTTAGGTTTCCGAATTATCGTCAATTCATCTATAACTGATCTGAACGTGCATTATAAATTTTCTCGCTCAATGCGTTAGGGATTTGATTTGAGATGTTGAAGTTTCCATATTCAAACCAATGATATTGAAATGTTATACAACTATTATCTTAGAGAAAGAATAATGATATGAAAAGAACAAGTAACGACAAACGTCGACAAGGATGTTCAGGAACATTGATCGGGGATTAATGCGAGATTTAACCCATTAAAAGGCTACTCCTACACTAATAAGTATATATATAATCACAAAATATTTTTTATAAAATTCGAAAATATCATTTACAAATTACCAGGAAACGAACAGAAACTTGGCATATTGATTCACTAGTTTCGAATCAAGTTCGATGTATTTATATATATATATATGTATATAGTCTAATACGAGTATTAATAAATAATAAAATGTAAAATACCAATACTAATAATATTAGGGATCTAAAATTAGAACGATGTCATTTTCTTCACAGAATTATTCTAAGTTGTAAGTGACATAGCACCAGTCGCTCCTTCATTGGCTATTCGAGCATATCTTTCATAATAAGAATACCACTAAAGCTATATATATGTAGATATATATATATGCATATATATATATATATATATATATGCGTGAATTACATTTAAAGTAACTTCCATGAACGAGAATAAGAATTGTGAGAATGAGAAACAATAATATGAACTTTCTAAACAAAAAAGAATTTGCAAAGAAATACGATCAGCTTTGTGTGATATGATTGGTTATTCAAAACAGTTCAAATTCTATTAACAAAAGCAACGTTATGGATTTCACATTACAACTTGGACGGAAAAAATGGTTACGTGCGTTCTTAAATGATAACATGTTTTAATGCTCTTAACCGATTAAAAATCTGCTTGTTATAAAAAAAAGAGAGAAAATGTTGCGCACGTTAATTTTTGTTCAAGTTGTATGGTTTATCTTTGTTTTTGTTTGATTTCGTTTTCCTCAAAAGTTTATCCGAAAATCTTGGCATATAAACATGTTTGATTTAGATTCTAAGATATGTGATACTGCAAAAATAGTTTCAGTAGTATATATATATATAAATTGCTATACAAAATCAATTAACAAAACGTTCAAGATGGCTGGAATGTTCAACACGCGCTCGGTCCACTGGGCACTGGGTTGCAAAAGTAGAATCAGTTAAAGACTACAAATCAAAAAAATGTGGTGCAGATTTTATGGTTGAATCAAGGTGGGTTATAGCTTGTGTGAACACAAGAAGATGAGAATAATCTATAGAAAGTAGTGTATCTCGGAAGCCTCTAGAAACCATATATAAATAATCAGAGAGAATGATCTCAAAAAGCTTACGTATAATTTCTATTTTGGTTTTGAAGATTTTACCTTCATGACGCTGACACTACAAGAACAAAGCAAGCGATAAACGGATAGATGCAACTACATAAGATATCGATGCAAGAGAATAATACATACATACATATATATATATAGACTATAGTTATATATTTGTATTGAATATTGACCATGGTCCATGATCAAACGTCAGATTTGGTGGAATGGGTCATCGATATGAGATCCCGTACGTGAATCCATACCGGCAAAAAACACTCAACTTGTCGTGGTTTGGGTTAGGCTAAGATGGGCTATAACCTTTTTGACATAAAAGCATAAATTTTTTTTTTTGTTAAAACAACACATACAGCTGATTTTAACATTAAAACCAAAGACAATGGATTGTAGAAATAACCGAAGACTCTTGAAACTTGTTTATTGCTTTTTCATCGCTAGTTTGTGAAACTATTTTTCTTGTTACGATACAATCAGGTAATCCAGAAATTTTTTATTGTGAAATCAGAAATGTATCTCAAAGTTTTGGACATTTTCCCTAAATCATCACAAATAATTAAGTGTGATGGATATTCCACCAGAGTGCATACAAAATTAGTTCATAATAAATTAAGGTTGATATTGTTTCACTAGAATTGATAAAATCTTAATTATTGTCTATTTCTTCCTCAAAACCGGTCGGTCGCAGTATGATCGTTAGATTAGCAAAAGTAACTTATCAGCAGCGGTTTTCAAAACATATATCTTCAAATATTTGAAATAATGTTATAAATAGATTACAAATTGCACGAGGGCAATGTCATGTAGTATATAATAAATATATAGATGTCACCTTAGGATGGACCTAAAACAGAATAGAAAGAGGAACAAATAAAAAGGAGTAAAATTTTGTGGATTGTGTTGTGTGTTGCGTTTGGAAGAGAATGAGGAGTGACTGAGTGTGGCTACGCATCATCTCCCACGAGGGCCTTCGCTCCCACTTCCCTTATTTCCCAATCAATGTCTCTCTTTTCTCTTTCAGTTATCCTTTGTGTGTACCTTTTGTCCATCTTTTCACAAATTCATTTATAAAAATGAAAATAGTATAGAATATTGCATTATTACGAATTCTTTCTATATACTAGACCCCCTCTAAAAATAGAATATGATGATGTTGAAGCTAGTCATTATCACATTGCATATGCAAGCGAGGACTAAAGGATATATAGGGGAAAATAAATTACTTTCAGGACTTTTCAAATCTTTTGATGGTTAAGCTATAGTACCCTTATCCAAGTTCTCTAATAATCTATCACAAAAAAAAAATCATTTTCTACCATATTACAACGTAAAATATAAACTCAGATGCAGTTCAAAACATAGATAAGATATTCGAAAACATTGGATCGACAATAGATTATGTTCATGATTCCATACATCACAAGCATATATATACAATAATAATTGGTATTTCATATTTTGTAAAGAGTGTCATTTTCTTATTTCATACAAATTAAGAAACTCTCCTAAAGCTTACAGATATTTTCCTATTTAATATACCACTAATTAAATGTAATAAAATCTGAATGCAATATTTATCATCTTAAAAGAAAGTTTAAAACATGAATTGAATGTAAGAAGTCATAATGGAATTATGGAAATGTAGACGATATTATTTTTGTAAACAAAAAAAAATATCTAAAACAACATTATTTGTGAAACAGAATGTTTTGTAGTTAAAATATAGTCTAATATACATATATATATATATATACTAAATTATTTCCCATCTTTTGTTCTTTACTTTCATGTAAAATATGATATTACAAGTAAAAGTATAAAATAGGGGAAAAAACTCAAAAAGGCAAGCCATGACCTTAATTAATAATCTTGACTAAAGGATCAAGTAAGGAGTAAGGACCATTTCATAATAATAATTCACGTGACACCGTATGTTACATGTCTACAGAACAAAAATAGATATTTTTCTTCTTAAAGTACAATAATAGAATTTAGGAGCGTTTTTATTTTACAAAAAAAGGGAATCAGAAATACTTCAATTATAACAGAAGCAATTTTAAAGACAACTTTTGTCCCAAAATTTAAAACTATTAGGTGGCATTCTTACGCCATGCGCATGGATAATAACCTAAAAATAATATTTTTTATTTGGATTAAAAATTAAGTTTATGTCATATTTTAATTTGTATAATTCTCTAATAATTTATAAGGATATTGCAAGTTCCATTACCTTTTGGCTACGTAACAATAAGTTGGATCTTAATCAACCGATGTTACATGAAGACGTGAAGTTGAGCTCATGCAAACTATAATAAGTCTTGCGTATATAATTATACATATTAATTAACATTACGACAGGAATCTATAAATTGTGAAATCATACCAAAGATTCTTCGACATAAAGAAAATAAAATAAAATTAATCACGCACACAAAAATATAGATATGAAAAAAGGAGATTCCAAGATGAAAACTAATTCCGCATCCCTGGTATGTGGACCCATTATTTTCTAATATTCTAACACGCAAATTCAATAATTTTCTCATATTATAATTTGATTTTTTTATTTTTTTATTTATTTTGGTATTTTATTTTATTTTTGTAAATTGTTTTTTAGTTTCTTCTTCATATCGAAATTAAATATAACATTCTTTCAATTAATTATTAAGAGATGGCCATAGAAAAAAAAAAGATACGGCATTTATTACGTTGCAATGATGGCAATCAATTTAATAAGCTCAAATACTATTGATTTACGTCTAGTTCGAATAAGAACAATAGCTTTGATTTGATAAATGTTTAAAAAAACAAACAATAGCTTTGAGTTTATGGAATTTGAGTTATTCTTTTGTGTCCAAATATGATTAATAACTGGGTGGAAGTTTGATAGATAAGATTCGTCCCTTTCGAGAATTCTGGAATTCTACATTTAATATTTATATATATAGAATCATAAATTTATCTTTTAACAAAATCATAAAAAATCCTTATATGAGCCACTAAAGTACCGTATATATATATATATAGCCCTGTACACGGCTTCCTTCTCCTCACCAAAATTAACAAGCTCATTGTGAAGAGCAATCCTACAAAACAAATCCACACACGCACAAAATCACAAAAAAACCTTAAAAAACCCTAGTTCGTAAACAACATACTATCATCACAATGTCTGGTGTGTGGGTGTTCAACAAGAACGGAGTGATGAGGCTGGTGGAGAATCCTTACAACCAGTCCGATTCGTCGGACTCTTCATCCTCCGGTGGTAGCCAGCAACAGAGAATGAGGAGGAAGATTCTTGTCCATCTTCCGACCAGCGAAGTTGTCTCTTCCTACGGATCACTTGAGAGGATCTTAAAGGGTCTTGGATGGGAGAGGTACTACAATGGAGACAACGCTGATCATTTCCTCCAATTCCACAAGAAAACATCGATTGATCTCATCTCTCTCCCTCGTGACTTCTCCAAGTTTAACTCTATTCATATGTATGATATCGTCGTCAAGAACCCTAACGTCTTCCATGTCCGAGACATGTAGTAGCCGGTCTTCCACATAATATTAATCATCCTCGCTGATATATCTATATATCATGTATATATTTGCAGGTTTTTGCTTCTTTTTTTTGCTTCTATTATTTGCTGTTGGGAGTTTGTTCTTGGTTTGTTTTATTTCCTCGGTGTGTTTTTGTGTTGGTCAATTTCGGGTGGTCTGCAAGTAATTATAGCCATTTTAATAACTCGTATCATTTTGTGATTTCAATGAACTTTATCAAAGTTGAATGTCATATGATGCGAGGTGTTTGATTTGGTAGCATGTTTGAATAAAATGATGCGTGGAATATATAACTAAACAAATCAGATATACTTAAGACAAAATTTTCTTGTCAAGAAATTGATATCTAATATATATAGCTTAATTGCTGTTTTTTTATCAAAATTAATTTTGCATTTATAAGGGATATATACATCCTATTTCATGAAAACAGATTTTGGTTTTTAAACCATTCTGGACTGATCGGTAAAGTGAAGTGATTTTGAGGACTGTTTATAAATGCACAGCCATGCTGAAATAAATAAACACAATGATAAATCGCAAGTACGACAAAATCTAAAGAAGGAAAGTCAAAAGATGTCCAATTAGAGAAGGGCCCCCAAGAGTTTGGGAAGACAATGGATATAAATGATGGGCGCACGTGACATCTCATACTTTTCTACAGGTGTCGGTTCCCCATTGCCCATTTACCCACTTTGTCACAGATTAGTATGATGGGTGCACGTGATATGTAGACTTTACATGGAATCTGGGCACGTGTCGATTCCCCAATGCCCATTTCCCCACTTTGTCACTTCCTTATCGATGTCGAACAAAACTTTCTTTCTTCTCCCAAAATAAATTCGCACATATCCTTTGCTTCTGTACACTGTTATATTCGGTACCTGATAATCGTTTCGTTTGAATAATTTTGGTATTATGGGCCTAAGATGCTGGACCGCTTGATTTCTCATCGGATAGGTAGGTTCTTGCTAAAGAATTTTTCAGCAATCGGATTATTGTCCATAATCGCTATTTGTGTATATGAGTTTACAGATTTAATCCCAAATCTCTTGACAACATCAACCCAATTGAAATGATCGTACAAGGTTTTCTTACAACCGAAACTGTCTTTTCAATACTATGATTATCAAACAAATTGACTTTGATTTCTTTTGGTTTTGCAAGGCGGCATTAATTGTATTACAAACAAATTTGTATATGTGAAAATACTTGATCTTTTTATTTTGGACCAAAAAAAAACTTGATCTTTTATTCTAGTTGGTACAAAAAAGCCAAACTTAGCTAATTTGTTATACTAATCAACATCGGGTTTCTATGTCTAGTTTTTGGAATACCATTTTGTGTTTGTGTGGATAAATATGTACCATGGCCTATATAAATGGTAATCATGATAAATTGATATTGTATACATATAATATAAATTATGAATCTTAAAGCGAAGTTTAAACTTTAAAATAATATCGAAAACATATGAAAAGATGGATATCATTCGTCCTTACAATTTTAAATGGATATATTAACCAAACAATATAGTCTCTTTGAACACATCTCTCTGAGCTGTCTTCATCATTTAAAATTAATCAAGACAAAATAAATGCATTACTAATAAAGACGTGATTAAGACTTGAGCTATAATCGATGATCATGCTCATAATAGAGCTAGTGGTCCTTCTAGTCTTAACCGATAGAGATCGTGTCATCGAGCTCGCAAGGGTTAAGAGTTCAACAAAGAAATTAGAGAAATTCTCGACTCCTCCAGACAAAAATAACATTTTCCTACACAAGACGTACGCTAAATGTTTGTGATACAAATTAACTTCTAATATCCTCATGATAAATTAAAGCATCTTATGTATTTTGGATAACGTAACATTTTTTTTTTTCAAACATGGTAACGATTATGTTTGGAAACTATGGATCAAGTCACTGGTGAACCTAAAAAAAATCAGATAAAAAAACCGTAATACATTCCGAGACGGAAGCAGAACAGTGGAAGAAATTAGAAAGACATAACAAAACAGATGTACATGAAAGTCATTTTTGTGATCATCTGCAACACAATATGACTATTTCTACATCATTTTTACAATATTTTGTTGTTGTTAACAGGTTTGCTATTTAATGCATGAGAAAGAAAGTTTAATGTTTGTGCTTTTTATAAATTTCAAACGCAAAATACCAAATACCAAATACAAACGAAAATTGTTTTACATGTTTGAGTTTAATTAAGTTTGCAGTGATAAGGAAATGATTTAAAATTTTTATTTATAGCCATTTAGAAGAACTCATATATGAATGGAAGCAAAGTATAGTTATTGACTGAGAGATTCCTGGGACCGTACTTTTAGGCTATTGGAGGAAATGGCCTAATTTAGATGCCACACTTTGTAGTGGGATGCTATAACAAATGGAATATATACGAACCTCAAGTCATATAAACATTACTAAATATTTTGAAATCGAAACAAAAAAAATATTACTAATATTTTTCATTGGTTGTTATCGAGAAATTTTAATATTTTTTTTTTGGGCAACTTCTATCATTAATTAGAGATAATCCATTGATTCGTATCATACAATACGAACGTGTTGTTAGCTTTTTTTTTTTTTTTTTTTTATATAAAGATGTGCCGTTAGTTGCCAAAACGTCGCATCTTTCGTGGCCATACATGGCACAACACTTTCTCCTTCGCAGCTTCTTTCTAGACGCCGTCGCCAAATATTATCACTACCTTAACTCCCAATCTCCCATTATATCATTATCGTATTTCTAGATTTTCTGTACTTATCCGTTATTGAATAGAATGTCGTCCACAAAAAAAGTGTATGTGAATTAGAATATATTACAACTGCGCCCCATATATTTCTTGACCAGCATATCTATCTTAGAAAATGTACAAACTACAAGATAACAAAATAAAAAGTTTTGGGGTCATTTTGCGAGAAATTCCATTTGTTGTGGGCTTTTTGAAACGTGAAGGTAATAAAGTTCTAGTTTATGGGAAATAAAAATAAAAGCCAAAATAATTATCTTTTGTGGTTGGCAGTCGATTATTCCATTTCCGGCAATAGTTTTATGTTCATTTTCTCCACCAACAGTTACGTATCCACTGTTCCTTCTTCTTCTTCTTCTTCTCCGGAAATCGCTTCGCTGCTGATCCAATGGAGTCAATCCACTGGAATAGCTTGATAAATCCTAAATTCTCCCTAAATCAGAGCCCTCGGAGGAGAAACCGTGCTGTTTTTGATCGGAGAGATGCTCCTTCACGGCGGGGCAGGACGTTCTCGGCTGTACGGACTTCTAACTTTTCCGTTACGGCGAGGGCGACGGATGTTTCCCCTAGAAAGAATTCTAAAGACGCGGCGGTGATGACAAGTGTGCGAGTAGGGAAATCGAGCACGGCGCTGGAGCAGCTGGATATCGAGCGAGGCGTTTGCGTGCCATTCCGAAAGTATTCCCCGGAGACTGTATGATTGCCTCTGAAATTTGTTTCTTTAGCTCAATTTTACGCGTTTTGTTGATTTTTGAGCTTGGTTAAAATTGTTCATCTTTATTGGATTTGCTTTGGTAGTGTCTTCTTAACCGAATCGACATGTTTGTATTCATATGAAATTTCACTGATTTCTCTTTTGTTTGGCGATGAATCAAAGGAAATCTAGCTAGATTATGCCCAGCTAAATTTACTTTCACGATTTTTCTTGTAGATTGTTTGAAATTGGAATTTACTGGTGTTTTTTTTTTGTTCCTCAGGTGAGGAGTAAAGTGCTGGAATCAAGAGGATCAGTCGTCTCTCTTGCTTCGAGGGGTGTGGAGATTGTCTGGAGTCTGGGGTTGTATTGGTCTACCTTAATGTATGATTTTTTGGTTGGAAGGGACGAGGAAGTCGTTCCGTTCCGTGCTAGGCAGCTTAGGAACCTTTTGTGCAACTTGGGGCCTTCATTTATCAAAGCTGGCCAGGTATGTGGATCTATGGTTTTTGCTATGTATTTGTTTATAATGGCATTTAACCGGGGTTCTCGGAGTTATCTTCTCTAATATCTATTACATGTGGGGGGCAGGTTCTGGCAAATAGACCTGATATCATCCGTGAAGACTACATGAACGAGCTTTGCATACTTCAAGATGATGTTCCTCCGTTCCCTAACGAGGTAAAAATCTTATCTTTTTGGGGAAATTGTTGAGCAAGATTTTTTTCTTGTTATCATGTGCCTTCGTGTGATGAAGCTAAGATGTGGAGGACTTTCTAGGTTGCTTTCCAAATCATTGAGGAAGAGTTAGGCCAACCTCTTGAGGCCCTGTTTAGCAAGATTTCTTCACAAACGATAGCAGCTGCAAGCTTGGGCCAAGTTTATCGAGCTACTCTACGTGCCACTGGAGAGGATGTTGCCATCAAGGTTCTTCGAACTATTCTTTGAAAATCGTGATATTTCGTATGGGATTATCAAACTGGACTCGTTCTAAAGTTTGGGTTTGACAATATTATTATGTATAATATACAGGTGCAGAGACCACAGATAGAGCCCATAATTTACCGGGATCTCTTTCTTTTCCGAACTCTTGCCTCATTCTTAAATGGCTTCAGTATACAGAAACTGGGTTGCAACGCAGAGCTTATAGTTGATGAATTTGGAGAAAAACTTTTGGAGGAGCTTGACTACACCTTGGTATCTCATTCAACTTTTAGTTTGACTTTATGCTTTTTTTTTTCAATGCGCAGAAATAATAAGTCTTTATATAATCCCGGTTAACCTTAAGTTCTTGCCTACAGGAAGCCAGGAACATTGAAGACTTTCTGGAGAACTTCAAAGATGACCCCACTGTCAAAATTCCTGGAGTATACAAGAATCTTTGTGGTCCGAGGGTTCTGGTAATGGAGTGGATTGATGGTATTCGGTGCACTGACCCACAGGTATGACTTTCAAATAGGGTCCAACCCAAAACAAATTTCTTTATACCCTCCTTAAAAGTAAAAAATAAAATACATCTTGAGTACTGACTCTTACTAATTGTACTCAGGCCATCAAGGATGCGGGAATTGATTTAAATGGATTCTTGACTGTTGGCGTGAGTGCTGCTCTAAGGCAGCTGTTAGAATTTGGATTGTTTCATGGAGATCCTCATCCTGGAAATATCTTTGCAATGCATGATGGGCGTATTGCTTATGTCGATTTTGGGAATGTTGCTGTACTGAGTCAGGTAATTTGCGTTTAATGCTTCTAAGGTATCTAGGAACCGTAATATACGAACATATGTCTCTTTCCTGTAGTGATTCTCACATCTGTATTTATAGACTTTGTCACTCATAGTCTAACTAAATCCTTTCTTTCTCAGCAAAACAAGCAAATTTTGATTGATGCTGTTGTCCATGCCGTTAATGAGGACTATGGAGAGATGGCCAATGATTTCACTAGGCTTGGATTCTTGGCCAAGGGTACTGATGTTTCTCCTATCGTCCCAGCTTTAGAAGCCATCTGGCAGAATTCTGCGGGGAAAGGACTTGCAGATTTCAATTTCCGAAGTGTTACAGGTATGTACTGTTTCATGCGATTTCCATACAAGATAAATTGATTTCCAAGCACATCTGAGTCTCATGTTTTTCTTGCAGGCCAATTCAACAAGCTTGTGTACGACTTTCCCATCCGTATTCCGGAGCGGTTCTCTCTTGTTATTCGTTCTCTGCTTACACAGGAGGGTATATGTTTCACGCTGAAGCCTGATTTCAAATTTCTCGAGGTGAAGTTACATTTTGATTCCTCTCTTCAAACATAGGGTTAGCACACATTAATCCTGAAGTGAGCAGATACTAGCGATATGTTCACTGACATTTCCCTTCCCACACTAAAAGCTGGCTTTTTTTTGTTTTTGTCTAGGTTGCTTATCCATATGTAGCAAAGCGCCTTCTAACGGATCCAGATCCTGCACTTCGGGAACGCTTGATACAGGTTAATTGATAATTCTAATGTCATCTCTCATAAATGGAATGTCAAATTGCTATCCCTGAAATCAGAGCTCTTGTTGCCACCGCCGTTTTAGGTTCTATTTAAAGATGGAGTGTTCCAATGGAAAAGGCTAGAAAACCTCATATCACTTGCAAAGGAAAACGTTGGCCAAATGAGTAGCAACCCTGCTATACGAGTTAAGCGTGTGTAAGTAACCAAAATTTTATATAAGCATTGTTCCAAAATCTCAATCGGTCACTCAGTGAAGATTAAATTCTTAACTCATGTTCTACGCATGGTATTTTCAGGGAGAGTAAGCTTGACTTGACAGATACCATTAAGGACGGAGCTCGTCTTTTCCTGCTTGATGAAGGCATTCGCAGGAAACTTATTCTTGCACTCACAGAGGACTCGAAGCTTCATGTAGAAGAGGTTCTTACATTATAAAACTTCACCACATTTTGTATCTGCAGCACGATATAGACACTTGGACCTCTAAAGCTAAAACAGTAACTCTAATTTTGTTCTTTCAGCTTGTGGATGTATACAAACTGGTTGAAGAAGAAGTAGATATTCCCACACTCGCTATGCAAGTCGTGCAAGGTAGGATATTCCCATCGACTTTCTTACTTATGATCCTGTAAACATGGTAATGTTTGGCCATTGATTTAGCACATAACAAAGTAGTTTTGTATGATTCTGAAAATCTCGTTCCTTTTGAATGCAGATTTACCGAATGTTTTCCGGGATTTCGTGCTGTCATGGAGCAACTCAGTTCTATCCGACAGATGAAGAATCGGGTTCGCACCTTTTTTTGTGTGGCTCTTTTGAAGAGGAAAGAGGTAATTTGTCAGGGAGTAGATGGGTAAAAAAACGTAGATTAATACAGTTTAATCTTCGGTGAATACATGTTACAAGTAGTAACTTAATACATACACACATACATGTAATTATATACAAGAGCACAAACTTCACTTGTTACTCTTTTAGTCTTTGACGTTGTCTAATGTAGTTGGATATATATACACTAACGTTTATTAATCGACGTCATCAAATCAAACCTGTAGTCTTCACACAACACTTACTATGTGGACTCGAAAGAGCTGTTGTTGTGTCTTGGCCTCGCATGCCGTATTTTTTTCACTTCATAGGAGGGATCTAAATTGTGCTCATTATTCACAACTGGGACTAAACCTTCAAATTAAATTCTAAATGGCCCACTAATGACCCAATTATCCAAATGTCAATTTCTTGTTATTCCCGTGGCGGCAAAATTTATTTATCGAAAAAAAGAAAATCTTTCCCGTGGCGCCAAAATCGTAGGAGAAGAGAAAGGGGAAAACAAATCTAAGAACATTTTTCGACTCTCTAAGCTAAGCTATGCAAGCAAAAATCAATTCTTTCTTCAAGCCCTCTTCTTCTTCTTCGTCCCCTATCGCCGCCTCAGTATCATCAGACACGGACGATGGTTTAGCCGTCTGGGAGAATAATCGAAACGTCATCGTCAATACTTACGAGCGTCGATCTGGGATAGTCGATAGGTATATGGATCATCTTTCGGGATTTGCTTCTCTTTAGAGTTCTTCGAATTTTCCTTTGTCTTCTTCAGCTTAAGGGTCTAGGGCTTCCATGAAAAAATCGAAAATTTCTCAGTTATGATCAATTGGGAAACTCCTAATTTGTGTGTTTTGTCAAGGCAAGAGATTAGAATTCATCTTTCGGACATTTGCCTCTGGGTTTTCGTTTGGAAACCCTTCTGTTTATGCGTAATGTGTTTTTCTTACTTTTGTAATATCTTGAATTGACATAATTTATGATCACGCTTTGGGTGTTCCAGAAGTGAAGTGCTTAAGGAATGCATCGGGAAGCCACTGAGGAAAGGATCTTCTTCTGCATCTAAAAACCTCAACAAGAAGCGCAATTATACCCAATTCCACTTAGAGTTGGGCCAATCCGATTTTCTTCTCAGACATTGCGCAGAGTGTGGAGCTACGTATGCTCCTGGAGATGAATCAGATGAGAAGAACCACCAAAGTTTTCACAAGAACTATATGCATGGAATCCCTTTTAAGGTACCTTATATTCTCAAGATATTATACGTTCCTTGATTGTTTGGTAAAGTGTCTGGTTTTTTTTTTAATTGTTCTCAGGGTTGGCAGAACGAGAGAGCGTTCACATCATCTTCTTTCAACAAGAACCGCATCGTTATGGTACTGGATAATGATTCTCCTGCACACAGAAACAAGGTTCATTTGTTTTATTCACCATTCAAGTTGCGCTGCTTACGGTTCTTCGTTTAGAGGTATTAACTGGGTATTCTTTTGTATCTGCAGGTGCAAGAGGTTGTGAAAATGATGGAGGTTGAGCTAGGTGAGGATTGGATTCTTCACCAACATTGTAAGGTATGAATCTCTCTCTATTGTCTATTCACGTCTTAAGAGACATTTCCGGATCAATTTTGTAGCTCATACATGGTTATTTAGTACAAAATTGAGCCACCTGAGATCTGATACAAAACTTGTTGGCAATACATGCTTTACTTTTGGCCAAATTAAAGGAGGAAAACCTTGACTTATTGTGATTTTCTTCCATGTCTATGATTTAGCACTGAAAATCAAATCAAGAACGTAGATTGTAAGAAAAAATGAGTTTCTTTGAATTCTTTTCCTGTCATCATTCACAAGAAACATGGTTATAAGCCAATGGTTTATTATAGTTTTTGGAGCCTCTAGTTACTTTCTTCGAACTATCATGTTATGTGTAGGTTTACTTATTCATTTCCTCTCAGAGGATCTCCGGATGTTTAGTTGCGGAACCAATTAAGGAAGCATTCAAGCTCATAGCTCCTCATGGTGATGAAAGACAGTTAAAGAAAGAGAGCTCCTCGCCTTCAACGTCCATTCAGTTTGGAAACATTGTGTTGCAGAGAGAAGTATCGAAAAGATGTCGAGAATCAGAAGAAAGAGTAGATAATGGAGCAATTGTATGTGAAGAAGAAGCTAAACCAGCTGTTTGTGGAATTAGAGCAATCTGGGTCTCACCTTCCAACAGAAGAAAAGGCTTAGCTACACGGTTACTCGATACGACGAGGTAAAGAAACTCTTGGCAAAACCCACCTGAAACCATTCCCATTGTAAATGTTCCATCATTTTTCAATGTTTGTGTGAAACGCAGGAAAACCTTCAGCAATGGGTGCGTTTTGGAGAAATCTCAGTTGGCATTTTCACAACCAAGCTCCATGGGAAGAGCTTTTGGTTCTAAGTATTTTGGAACTTGTTCATTCTTTGTTTACAAAGCTCAACTAGCTATACCAGGCCCAACACGGTAGAATGGTCCAATTAAGCTTTGCGATCATTTAGCATTTTTTTAACTTTTTTTTTGGGGATTTGCTATTTATAAGATACAAAAAATACATACATACTTTGGCCCTTATGGAACTGTCATAAGTTCAGTTTTAACGGAGTTGTAAAGAAAGTTGTGCTTAAACTTCGATCCAATTCCAATCCAAAACTTCAAATGAACCTAAAATAAATAAAAAATTCATAATTATGATTTTTAAGTTGGTCAAAGCTATGTCATAACTCATACGTTAACTATTTTGTTGTATGATTTTCATGAATAAGTAAATATCAAGAAGACTTTGTTGATTTATGCATTGCTTTGTAAATTTGATCCTAATTTTTGTTACTCAGTCAATGTCTCAGTGATTTAAAATTATGGTTAAAGTATGGGTTACTCAGATACTAATTAACAAATAAAAAATAAGATCATGATTTATAGACATAAATAAGATTTGAAAATCAAAGATTTAGAACCTTTTCTTATTTATTTAGAACCTAAAGTATAAAATATTATTATTAATCCCATTGAAAATTGTGAAAGTCGTCGCAAAATAATATAAAAATTAATCAAAGCAACCTTCATTTAAATATATGATTAAAATCATAATGATGATGTATTGAAAAGGTAAAAATGGTATGGAGATGAGAGAGAGAGAAAAAGGCTTCTTTCCCTACCAACTGCGAAACACTATCCCCACAAGAAACCCCAAATCCACTCCTTAGAAACTGCCAATCTCAAGGTCAGCTTCTTCCTCGACTTTTCGATTCGATCCTCTTCCTCAAAATTTCGCTTCTTCTTTCTCTTTTCTTCGATTTTGTTTGCTTATACTGATTACCAATTCGCTTCGTCTCTGTTGCTTTGGATCCGTTTTCTAATTTTGCGTTGGGTTCTGCTTATAGTTTTGGATTCAAGTATTGGTGTCCGATGATCGGTTTCTGAATCGTTTGATTTTGAATCCACTTCTCATTTCTGACCGTCTCTTTTAAGTTTGTAGCGACTGAATAGTTTCCAACGAATCTGAATTTGGTTTAGGTTCTATGAGTCTCCATCGAATCGTCTTTGCATTCTTAATTCGTTTATTATTTCTATCGTCTTGAGATTGTGATTGCTTAGCAAGTCTCGTTTACATGCATATTGCAGCTACATCAATAGGAACAGCATCCGGAGAAAATGACGACGTAGAAGGGTTTTCACTGAGTCTCTTTGAGTTCCCGATAAATCTGGAATAAGCTATTTTCATTTTGCATAATCTTATTAATGGCGCTTGAACATGTTTGTGAGAAGCGGCTTCAAGCAAAGACATTTAGCAGCCAAGAGTTTCAGCTAACGATCAACTGGGATGATTTAGTTTGTCCCATTTGCTTAGATTCTCCACACAATGGCGTGCTTCTCCAGTGTTCATCTTACGGAAATGGATGCAGAGCGTTTGTCTGCAACACAGATCACCTTCACTCAAACTGTTTGGATCGCTTCATAAGCGCCTGTGGAACAGAGTCACCTCCTCCAGCTCCAGCTCCTCCTGATGAGCCTCGGTCAAAGGTTTTAGAAGAGAGTTGCAAACCCGTGTGTCCACTGTGTAGAGGGGAAGTCACTGGTTGGGTCGTTGTGGAAGAAGCTCGTGTTCGTCTTGATGAGAAGAAACGTTGCTGTGAGGAAGAACGGTGCAGGTTTATGGGTACTTACAGTGAGCTTCGCAAACACGCTCAGTCAGAGCATCCAGATTCACGTCCCTCGAAGATTGATCCAGCAAGGAAGCTTGACTGGGAAAATTTTCAGCAGTCGTCTGAGATTATAGACGTGTTGAGCACAATTCACTCAGAGGTTCCAAGAGGAGTGGTGTTAGGGGACTATGTGATCGAGTATGGAGATGATGACACAGGAGATGAGTTTGAGGATGTTCCTAGCAATGAAAGAAGCTGGTGGACATCTTGTATTCTGTATCAAATGTTTGACAATATAAGAAATGCGAGGAATCGAAGAAGAGCAAGAATGAGTGAGAGCAGGAGAGGGAGTCGTCGCTCTAGCTATGATAATTCCAACTCTGATGACAGCTCTGTAGCATCCATAGAGTTCCCAGCTGGACATTGAAGCGAAGCAAATGAAGCAAGCAGCAGACCAGCTTATTCGTAGCCAGTGTTCTTGGTTTTGGACATTTCTCTTCTTTTTCTTGTTTTTTTCAACATAAATTTTCTTTTAGGTTTGTCTTGTGACATTTACTCGCAGTCACAACCTTGTACAAAGACATAAACGAACAAAAAAAATTGCTTTTTGGATATCGTAACCTGTTGAATGAGATAACAGAGAGAGAATACACGACCTTAGAGCTAGGATCAACTGTGAGGATAACATCGGACCACTCAACGTTGCCCCAAACCTGGCCTCCGCTTTGCCTTTCCAAGGAAATCTCGGCACACCAAATCTCCGAGCTCTTGTGACCACGACCACCAACAACCACGTGCACGTCCCAGAAGACGACAAGATTGTGACCAAAGTTGGTCAATCTGGCTCCGGGAAGAAACTCTTCAAGGTTTAGGCTGATATTGTACTTGATCTTGTGGCATGCCCAACTTAATGATGCAATCTCCCCTCTAAAGTGAGCCACTCTTGAACGATGAAGCCTCTCCTGGAAACTCTGCAAACCCCTCACCCTTTTCCAATCCATCCCCGCTTCATCACACCGATGATTCCAACTCCTCAGGCTCACACCAATATATATATATATATGACCGTTGAAACCACAACTGAATATCAACTTATCTATCACACACCAATCCCTTTTAAACGTAGGCTCTGAATCCAGATTCCCTCTTCCCCATTTACCTTGCCTCGGCAAGTAGTAGAAGCTTGTATTACATGAATCCACCACGTGAACCTTGTCATCTATCACCACACTGTCGTGTATCATACTCATTATAGGTAGTGAATCCGGATCCTCCTCAAGCGTTGGCTTATAATTTGGGAGGGCTTCCCAAGTTTGCGTCTTTGTGTCAAATACCTCTCCCCACTCGGAGAAATCCTCCTTGCGGTCCCTGCAGCCTCCCAACACGTAAATCTTCCCGTCTAGCACGCGAGCCGCCGGGGAAGTACGAGCCACTCTCATGGATGTCACGTGGTGCCACTTGTGAGTCGAACAATCGCACTTGGCAACGATTGTAGCAACGACGACGGAGATGCCTCCTCCTCCTCCTCCTTCCTCCTTTTATTATGCGGTGCCACTTCGATGCCGTAATGGAACATCGTCAAATCTCTCACGCTTTGATTAACAAGCGATATCCAGCATGTATCTTATATATACGTTTTGTTTCCCTCTTCCAGACATATTAGGATTTATTTACTCGAGAAAAAGGAAATTTGCTTTTCTTTTTTTTCCGTGATTTCCTCTTTATGACTACTAATGTTTTTTTGCTTTGTTTTTATCAGTGAACATGTAAATTGAATATATTGCTTAAAGCTCACGATTGTTACAAAAGTAAATGGAATCATCAGATAATCCAACACTAAGTGGCACAAGCTCAGAAACTAGTATGGGACATTATTAGGCAAGTTTCTTATGACATTACTCTTCATTGCGATCTTGGTACGCATTGTCTCGCCTCTCTTGTTCATCTCCTTGAGCACTTTCATCTTCACTGTGTCCTCTTTCGACGGCACCGTCTTCAGACCCAGGCTCTTGTACCTGAGAATTTACCAATTTGTGGAAATAGCATTAGTTAAGATTAAGTTGATGATTTTAGGTTTGAAGGATTAATGGGTTTGGAGACAAACCTTGAAGATAAAGAGGCAATAATCTGGTTGCTGTTTTGAGAAGTTGGGCGCGGCTTCTGTCTGTAATAACGCATGAACTCACGTGACCCAAGAGTCCTAGACGTAGTTGTGTTCTCGGATCTCTCGGTGATCACAAGCTCAGAACCACCAACGAGTTCTACAGCGTTGTCTGTTTCACCAGACACAACTATCTGGTCTCCAGCTTCATCAACATAGCTATATATATTCCAAAGGAAAATGCATTAAGATTTGGTATAAAAAAAAAGGAATATAGAGGTGAGAACAAGAATAACTGCGGGATTAAGAGAAACTTGAAACCTGCTGCTGTAGTCATAGAACTCTTCTAGTTCAGCATCTTCATCGTCATCACCATCACCATAATGCAATTTGCAATGACTCTTTGCTTCCATGTGCTTCCTTACAGCTTCTAAGCTGCTGAATGGACGGCACAGCTCATTGCAGTACAGACACATGAAGTCTCTCTTGACCTGAATGTACGACCCGTGAATAAGTACATAGCTGTGAAAAATCCAAAGCGTTACAACAATGAACACTGAATGCTAAAACTGATGAGCTCGAACCTTAAGACCGAGGTAAGTGAGAAGCCCTTCTGGATCCTTGAGATACTCAACGTCGGGAATAAAGAAACCATGATGCTTATGCATGTGAACCATACAGGTCTCTAAGTTGTTATGTTTTTTGTCACACATCAAACAGCAGGTTGGGTCCAGCTCATACTTGTCTGCATCATCTTCATCCATATCTTCTTCAGCAGATCCTGACTCATTTACATTCAACTTGGACAAAGAATCCGAGGCTTCTTGAGCAGCCAATTCGTCGTCTGAATCAGCCTCCACCCATTCATCTTCACTTTCTTCATCAAACGAACCTTTACGGCGAGGAGGAAGTGGCCTAATGATGGCTTTATCCTCCTCTCCGTTGGTTGTTGTCCCCTGTGAAACCCTCACAACGTGGCTCCGCGACTTAAGATGCTGCTCATGAGCCTTGGAGCTCCTGTAACCTTTACCACAGATTCCGCAACTATAAAGCATAGGTGCTTCATCTGATTTACCGTTCTCCTGAGCAAGAGCAGATTGTCTAGCCTCAAACAGCTCTTCTGTAACTCCAGGAACCCCAGCCACCTAACAGTTTCAACGTATTCAGAAAATTTCAGGGCAACAAGATCATATTAACTCGAGAGACTCTCAATTTCTACAACCTTGAAAACAATTCTCAATTTCGATGGAAAAGTTTTGTTTCTCTCAGATACTTTGATCTCATCCTAGGCAAGCAAATAATTCGATTTCAAATCGACCAACCTTGCGCTTGAGATTGTAGCGGTGCCAATCGGACTTGTAATGAAGCTTTCGCTCTGCTTCGTCGTCGAACTCCATGTTACACGCGTTACATGTTAAACCAGGCATCTCTCGATCACGATAACGATTGTTCTTGAGACGGCTCGTAGATGGAGGATCGGTGAAAGAGGGAAAACCCACCCGAAATCAATTGTGTTTAGTCTTAAAAGGGCCTCAGATCAGCCGCGTGTTATCCGACGGCTGCGATTCCCCCTCACCAAAAATCGACGACAACTATATTATAATCTATGTTATTTCTTCCGACGTCTTACCTTTATTATTACTTCCAAAAAATTTAAATCGGGTCGGACCAGTATCGACTACATCTAGCTGTAAATGATTGACCCGTTTTCCCTAAATTCGACCCGACTCGTATCCGTTACCCATTTTGCTAAAGCTCAAATCCATTAAGATAAAGCGATTGACATAGAGTGTGTTTCTTACTAAATTGTATCATGTTTTTTTTTTATGTCTTAATTTGTTTATTTTCTTGACCTTTGTATTTTTTTATAATCATGTCAAACAAATTTGATGATTTGTTGGCAAACAATTGTAGCCTATGTGGCGATGCCAAATCAAAGTAGAAGAGAAATTTTCAGTCTAGTTCTGCATAGATTCTTATCCATCCAACAAAGAACATGTTTAATTCCATAGAACATACCAAGTTCATAAACAAATTAGTGATAACTGATAAGATATATTCTATGAATATTTTATAATTGGCGAAAAAAGAAATGTGATAGGGGTATTTTTCATATTTTTATGAAGATTTAGTACATTTCTTATATAATTTTGTTTAGATATTAGATTAACACCAAACACCTAAACAAACTCATCTTAGTATAAGGCATAGAGCATAACATTGAAAGAGGAGAATCCAAAGGTTTGCTTGTTTGTTCTACCATTACCAAAGTTGCATAACTAAATTGAAGACAAAAGCAGAGATTTGCAAATGAATATTGACCAATGCACAATAAGTCACAAATAGATTAATACCTAATAAAAATGAAAATAAAAAATGTCAAACCTTCACCTTTTTGTTGCCAAGAAAAAATTTGATATATCTTTGAAAAGTCTCAATTAACAATGTTTATAGTAATCATAAATCACTAGAAACAGAATTTATATCAAAAAAATTATAATAACTGCAATTCAAAAGAGAAATTGTGTGGATAGTCTCCGCTTACAATATATGCATCAAATCTCTTGGAGCATCCATCATTTGATTCTGAAATTTTCATTATGACTAACTTATAACAAAAAAATTATGCGAAAATAGAACATTAAAATGAAATATTTTCATATCCATTAACAATTTTCAATCAAATCACCAATAAAACTAAACTCATGTTCATCACAAATCAATTCTATCAACAATTTTATCATAGTTGAAACGGACACTAATATGGCAGTACGAGACAGTGTTTGGAGACTTATTCAAACAGTTTTGAAGATCAAAGAGTTTTAACAACTAGACAAAACACATTGTCAATGGGTCTCTCATTCTTTAGATCTATATTCTGATTGATTAGGAAAAAATATTTATTATTACTTCAATAACTTTAAATCGGGTCAGATACATCGGAAGAACAACAAATAACTGATATGTTTTCCTTAAATTCAACCCAACTTATATCTGTTGCTAACGCTCACATCCACTAATATAAAGCGATTAACATATAATTTGTTTCTTAAAAAATTGTATAATGGTTTTTTTATGTCTTAATTTGTTTATTTTCTTGACCTTTGTATTTTTTGTATCAATAATTTGTTAACACAAATTTGGTGATTTGTTGGAAAACAATTGTAGCCTATGCGGCGATGCTAAAGCAAAGTGGAAGAAAAATTCTCATTCTAATAATGCCTAGATTCTTTTTTTTTTTCCTGCCTAGATTCTTATCCATCCAACAACAATTGAACTTGTTTAATTCCAAAGGACATACCAAGTTCATAAATAACAAGTTAGTGATAATTTATAACATATATTCTATGAATATTTTAGAATTGGCAAAAATAGAAATGTGATAGGAGTATTTAGTTTATCGTGTTCTTATAAAGATTTATTACATTTCTTATATAATCTTACTAATATAATCTTACAACCTTTTTTTCTGTTCTTTCTTTTCTCTTTGCCTAATTTTATTAGGGAAACAAATTTTAACCGTAGCCCTGTAATTTAGGAAACTAACCCTTCACTCAAAAATAAAAAAGAAAAAAAAGAAAGAGAGAGAGAGGGAGGAGAACAAGAAGACGACAAATAAACGAGAAATTCCTTAATTCCCTTTAACACTTTGATTATTTTTCCTTTCAACGAACTCTCGGCCTCCTCTCTTCTCCCATGGATTCCGTCTCCCGTTACGCCGGGCCACGTCAGCCTCGACCCGGAGGCAAGATTGTTCGGCCACGCCGGACCGCCGTCGTCAGGACGCCCTATGACCGCCCCGCTCCAAGATCCCGGGATCCTCCTCCTCAGCAAAACCCTAGTTGGATCTCCAGGCTCGTTTACAAGCCTGCCAGCGTAATTGCCTCCGGCGCCGGAAAATTTATTTCTTCCGTCGTCTTCTCTGAGTCGTCCTCATCTTCTTCGGAAGGCGAGGATTCATCTTCAGGTATGTGTTGCTTATAGAATTTATTTGGGTTTAGCAAGTTTAGTTTAAAGATTTGAGTTATTGTTAAGTCGAATCTGAAATCTACCGTTTTTTTCATTTCAAATGTGAATTTGATTTATTCTCGTTCCTTTAATGTGGCACTTAATTGCAATGAATCATTGGTGAACTACTGCATACTCTATTTCTCTTAGTTACTACTTCTAAAGCTTTAAACTTTTTAGTAATTCTCAAGCTCTATTTTTTTTTTCATGGACGGATTCATTTAGGTTCGACTCGTTATCCTCGTTTTTTTCTTCATATAATGTAGAGAAAACCGGCCAGCTTTGCATCTTCATTTTTTGTCTTTCAAAGTAGATTTTATATGTTCTGCTCCTTGTTTTCAGATATTGATGGTGATGAGGATGTTGAGAAGAACATTACCGATTTTACTGAAGATGAAACAATGGTAGAGGTACTAACCACCTTACTCGTTTTGGTGATATGCTATGCCATGTTTTAAGCTTGGTTCCTGTGATCTTCAGGTTCATTGTTCACAGAATTGATTCAGCTTTATTGGTGTAGTGGTTGGTGTTGCTAAAGATTCTAGATTGAATTTTTCGATTGTTTTATACTGAGTCTACCTGTTCACCGTTACGAGCTTTTTTAGTGTGTTTTGGTTTTGTACAAGTAAAGTTAGAAAGCTGACATTTTTCAACATTGTATTTTACAATGGAAACCTGATTTTAGTTTATCTGGAGTGAATATGATGTGTGCTTGTGTTAATAGGAACTTGTGAATGCCCAGCAATCAACCATCCAAAGACTCAGTTCTAAGCGTGTTATTGAGCAGCTTCTCATGCAAGAAACATTTGCAAGGTATTTCGCACTTTTAGACGTAGACATCTCTTACTTGAAAATATATCTGTGATATTTCTTTAATGACCTTGCTAAGTTATTGATGCGTATGTTGTTTCAGGGAAGAGGGCGATAGATTAATAGATATCATCAAGGCGAGGGTTGTAGATCATTCCAGTGTCCCCGCTTCTATTGAGGGGAGGCATTGTGACAATGGCTTGACAAGTGGTATGTAACTGATGGTAGACTGTGCAAGCAGACTGGATTAAGTCTATGTGATAACATCTTCTCCTTTTATTTTAGAAGTGAATGTGGGTGAAATGTCTAATAAAGCTGTCATGGAAGCAAAGAGATGGTTGGAGGAGAAGAAATCAGCATCGAATTCAAAGTCTAAAGTAAGTTCTGGAAACTTTGCTTTCTTAACTCTTGGATGTTTCGGCAGGTATGTAGTTGTTGAAATATCTCGTCTCTGTGCTCTGAGTCATTGCTTTCTAGTATACAACGGTATATCTTCTGTTTGTCTAAAATCCTATGTGTGATTTGTTGTTCAATGCTTTTCCATCTGACTAGCAACGTAGACACATCTTGCGAAAGTAACTTTTTAATGATTTCGAGTATGACCGTCTATGGGAATTAGTTCTGAAATGCCCAGAGAGTTGTTTTTTTTTTTTGGAGAGAGGGCGAAGACCATATGCTCGCAAGAATTTTTTCAGCTTCTGATAGTTTTTCGTCACCAGTATTCCCCATTTATAGTTTCTTCTCCAATGTGCTTTAGACAACGATCTCCATCTCAGCCATTATTTTCAAACTCCAGGCAACTGAAGATGGTGCTGGATCACCTGTGGACGTGGCCAAGTCATATATGCGTGCTCGTCTGCCATGGGGATCTCCGGCTGTGAACAATTCAGAGTTTCGGTCACCATCACCAGGAGGGATGCCATTTTTTAAAGAAGGGACACCATTTCCTTATAGTGCTGGAAACTTATCCTCTTCCAAGGTACAGAAGAAAGTTTTCCAATATATTATGCAGAGCATACTTTTCTTATAGTCACGAGGCATTTGTGTGATGCTACTTCCAGTTTTCTGAAGTTGTTTTCTTTTTGTTCATGTTAGTTAATCACGAGGCATTTGTCATTTGTGTGATGCTACTTCCAGTTTTCCAAAAGAAAGTTGCATACTTAGAGTTTTGTTAATGGCTCTCTCGAAGTTATGCATATGCATTCTGACTTTTGGTATCAAAATGCAGCTGAAAAGGAGATCCCGTTCTAATCCGTCATGGAATATTCAAGATGAAATTCGCAAAGTCAGAGCTAAAGCAACAGAGGAAATGCTTAAGAGTGTATCACCCAGTAGTGTAGCCTCGTTCGAAATTAAAAACAGCCCCTATGTTTTAGATGCATCTTTGAATGTTGATGGAGGTGTCCAAGGTTTTTTTTTTTTTCTCTATTCACATGTGATGAAGCTGAAAGTTTCAGTTCTGGTTACATGTAGTAACTCTTTTTGTTTCTGTTCTTTAGCTGTGCGGAATGAGCAAAGCGGGGTTCTACCAAATTCAACCATACCTACCTCTGAACAAAATAAGGTACATTACGTTTTTGTTTCTCAGTAACAAGATGGAACATGCAGGTTTAATCTTTTATTTTTTCACTTGTGTGCTTTTCTTGATTGAAGACTACAGAAGCGAATCAAGCCGTTGAAGAAACAGGAGTTTTAAACCCTAGATCTCGTTAGTTTCTCCCTTCATTCATTCTTTGTATTCACTCTCTCATCTTCGATTTCATATAGTCTGTCTCATAGATTTAACGTTTTGTGCTAAGGTGGAGCTGGTTTGGACAAGACATTTATCTCCACAGAAGGAGTCAAGCTATCGAAAGATACAAATACCGCTCCTCAAAGGTTTTTTTACTGTGCATATTTTATCAACGTAGATTGTACCTCGTTTCTTCTGGACAGATCATTTTTTCAGTATATCCATCTTCTCAAGTTTCTCAACTGTTTTTGACAGTGGAAAAGGTCTAGATGACTCCAATGATCCAGATGGCGACTTTATCCAACCTAGCTCAACTATTGGAGGCACCACAAATGGTAACACTTTGGATTTTCAAACACCTTGGTTTTGGATGATGTTTAGTTGAGCTTTCTTTATTTAGTTGCTCTTTTATGAATGCAGCTGTCTTGGCTCTTGGGGCAACTTTGGATCCAACTGGGAACTTTTGTATCCCGAAAGATGTTTTTGAAACATCAAAAGAAGCTGATCAAATAGGCGCAGCATCTCCTACTTCTAACGGTTTCCCATCTTCATTGCCTAGGTGAAAAACTGCTCTTTTCGAAATAGGGGCTCCTTTTTCAGGGTTGGTTTGACATAAGATGACATTACGTCCTACTAAGCAAAGCCTTCATTTTTCAGTTCACCAGTGGCTATGGAAGGTCAGCCAAAACCCAAACCGCCAGATGAAACCGAGGCTTCTCAACCTATAGCTGAAACTCTTGGTGATGATCTCACAGTAGGGAATGGCTCAGATGGTGTGATTGATAACGAAAACAATAACAGCGACTCAAGCGCCTCACATAACAGTTCAAGCACGCATGAAGAAGAGTGGCTCCCAGGAGACCAATCTCTGCCTAACTCAAACTCAGCAAGTAGCAGCCCGGGTACTACCAAGGTCTTGGCATACACGAGAAGAGGAAGAGGCCGAGGTAGAGGGAGAGGCCGAGGAGGTCGAGGCAAAGGACGGGCCAAATAAAACTGTAAGAAGAGCTGTACGCAACAACTCAATGCAGTAGGAGAGTATTTATGAGGTAGGATTATGTGACGTCTCTTTTAGATTTCAGTCCCACTCTCTTTGTGTTTGGTCTTTTATCACTTCGTTATCGCTTTAGGTTTTCTTTTAGTATTCGAGTTAGGAGGATTTGTCTTCTGGAGCTGTGACGAATTTGTGTCTCTGTTTTTTAATTTCTGAATCTTTATTGTTTATGTTGTAAGTTTGAAACTTGTTTCGTTCTAGCTGACAAAGCTTTCCAGTTTGCAGTTCCATTTTGAACTTATTTTTCTTTGTTCAATTCCAAATTTGAAAAATTTGCTTGACCAAAAAGCCATCACCTGACTTTTGGGAAAAATCCCAAATCACTAACACTCACTTCCTTCAACCTTGTAAATAGTCAATGTCAAATATAATACTTTCAACACAAATTCCGACATTGTCCGGTAAATTACCTAGTTTCAGTATCAGATGAGATTACTGAGATCAGAACATTGCAAGATGAAGTTAAAATGGGTTCAATCTAGTGTTACAATTTCACATGTCAACTAGATTTGATCCAAAGTACAAAAACGCAAGCAGTACGAGCAAAACCCAATAAGCAAACTTTTTATCAATACAGAGAGAGAGGAGAATACAGGAAAAAAAAAACAGACAGAAAAAAAAAGGAAGAAGAAGAAAACGAACAAAACCCAATAAGTAGCGATCGAAGCTATAAACACAGAAGAGCGAAAGCTCGGGCATTCACATCTGAAAGCAATACAAACAAGCCCACGAAGAAATTAATCAGAGCGAAGCACAAGAGTAACAAAGGAGTCGAGAAATCATTGGGTTGGTCGGGGGAAGTTACTTCTTTTGTTCGGTTTTTTTTTTGTATCTTGTCTGAATAATTCTGGTCAATCTTAGCAAAAAGGTTACTGCTCAAATCAATCTTGCCAACACTTGGTGTTTTTCTGCTCACAAGCTTTGGGTCCCGCTTCTCATTGCCCGCTTCCTCCATCTTCAATTCGAAATTTCGTCTTTTTCTAGGCAATTCGAATCCGTTGCTCTGTTCTCGAGCTCGAATCATTTTCCCAGCTCCACTGATCTCGATTGGCTCCAACCGAAATTCCGGGGATTCTCCACTTCTTAGCTTCCGAATTGGGCGTGAAAGAGAATGCTGGATTTTTCTGCTCTGGTGCAGTCTCGTCTCGTGAAGCTGGTTAAAGGGTTAGTTGGTGATTCTTCCTTCTAAGGGATTTGATTTGGTAACTTTGAGCTAGGGTTTGTTATATATATCGTGACACTGAATCAGCCGAGGTTGAATTTGAAGGTTCTTGGTGTGAGCTGGATAGTGGATAATGATCTCTAGGGTTTTGGTTTTGGGGAGATGAGATTTGGCTTCCTAGATTTACTTGTTCTGGGTCGTTTTGGAAATGAAACTGGAGTGTCCTGTACTAAAACGCTTTCAGCTAAGTTCTTGAGATGCTCCTGGATTTGAGTTTGACAAGTTATAAGTTAATGCGTTGGATTTGTTGGTGTCAAGGATAACTAGACGCTGAGAGGGTGCATTTTGTGCACTCCTCTGACTTTTTCATCGGGTTTCGGATTTAGAAGAAAAAGAAGAAGAAGAAGAAGAAGAAGTACAAAGAGAAATATGCAACGCCCTCAAGATCCCAGGATCGATCTAGCTGAGCTGAAAGTGCATATAGTGAAGAAGATTGGAGTGGAAAGATCAAGAAGGTATTTTTATTACTTGGGAAGGTTTCTGAGTCAGAAGCTTACTAAGAGTGAGTTTGATAAGTCATGTCACCGTCTTTTGGGGAGGGAGAATCTTCCTCTGCACAACAAGTTGATTCACTCGATCTTGAGAAACGCATCTCTGGCTAAATCCCCGCCTCCAGTTCACAAAACCGGTCACCCTGACAAAGAAGATGGGCCTGAACAAAGCGGATCTCTAATCCCTAACCATAATAGGAATGATCCTGTTTGGTCAAATGGGGTGTTTCCTAAGGTTCGGTCTGGAACGTGTGTTGGGACGATCAGAGATAGGCCTAGTCCCCTTGGACCAAACGGAAAGGTTGAAAGTCTGTTGCATCAACCACTTTGTAGAGAAGACAAGAGCGGTAATAGATACACCGAGAACGGGGATTTGGGTCCTTCTGCTTATCAAAGATCAGGTCGATATACTGATGAAAGAGGAGGTGCATTTCTTTGTCCTGCTGAAAAAACGAGAGTACCGGATAAAGGTAAGGTCGCAGCTCAAGTTAGCAGAGATGATGAAGCTCAAGAGGAGCGAGGCAGATTGGTTATTTCCAAGAGTCCTGTAGTTGCACCTCTAGGGATTCCATTCTGCTCAGCTAGTGTCGGTAGGGCCCGCAGAACAGTTCCAGTCTCGACCAGACCTGACTTTATCAGTTGCTATGACAGTGGTGGGTTATCAGACACAGAAATGCTTAGAAAGCGGATGGAGAATATCTCCGTAGCACAGGGTCTTGGAGGGGTTTCAGCGGAGTGTTCTAGTATGTTGAATAACATGTTGGACGTGTACCTGAAGAAACTGATCAAGTCATGCGTTGATTTGGCTGGAGCTCGGTCCACGAAAGGAAACCAAATTTTAGAGAAACTGCATAGCCGAGACGAGACTGTAAATGCGGTGCGGCCGAGTAGCAACCAAATGTCTGACATAACGCAAGAACAGCATTCGGTGTCTTTGCTTGATTTTAGAGTTGCAATGGAGCTAAACCCACATCAACTTGGCGAAGACTGGCCATTGCTTCGGGAGAGGATTTCCATGCGTTCGTTTGAGGAACAAGAAGGGGTGTGAAGATAAATGTTTGGGATGTTGGATGTTGCAAAATTGTCTGAGTAAGCTGCTATGGTCCGGAAAAAACTGGCCACTGGTTTTGGTAGCAAAACGATTCTAAAGCCTTGCCAGAATCCCAAGATGGACCTGCTGGCTTAGAGACACATCTATGTCCTGCAGCCGCAGACTCGGGGCAGGTTAGTAGATGTTTCAAAATGCAGCTAAGCCCGAAGAGCCGTGTTTCAATTGAAACTACGTGTTGTTGTAAGAGCAGTAGTGATTTGGCCATCCCAGTGGGTTTCAAGCTCTGTGTATAACACGCAAGCCGATAAGGGAATCAAGAGAAAGTTTTGGCAGAGATACTGTGGGTTTTGAGGCGGGAGCAAGGTACAAACATCCATGTAATAGCTGCAGTATTGCTGTGTATGTAACATAGTCTTAGAATTGTTTAGAATTTATATCTTGGAAACACATTGACAACACTTTTACATTTACTTTTACATTTTTGTTTTCTTATTTCAATGAAAAAAAAGTGTTACTTTCAATGTATTCTCTCATTTTTTACAGTCATCTGCTTGTTTTCTTGCCTATTTCTATTACTCTACCATTTACTGTTGGTCTCTTTTGGCGGAAACTCGTGGCCCTCATTTAAATGCAAATTTGAAACGGCTCATGTTTCCTCTTAGTTGGTTTTTTCATCTTCGTTTCTGTTTCATATGTCTGTGAGGTTAATGGCTATCATGCTAGTGAGAACATCGGTTTCCTATAAATCACACTGTTCAGAGCTACCAAGCAGGGGAATTCATTGTTTCTGTAAACCAAAACTCCATCTTTTGACAAAAGTGCTGTATCTACCCTGTAGTAGTAACATATGAAGTCCCCACTTTCTGGTGAGTCTTCTTCATCATATATCTATTTCCAGACAGAATTATTGTCTCACTCAAAAGCTCGTTATATTCTCTTTTTCAGAAGACGACGAGATATGTTTTGTAAATATGCAGAAGGCGACTCAGAGATCCAAATAACCAAGTTCATTGTTGCTTTTCAACATATTGTCCGAGATTCAGAGTTTAAGATGACATTTTTTGTGCCTTTCTTGCTTTACATTACGGAATTAAATAGGAAATAGGCGAAAAGACGAAGAGAAACACATGCGTGTTGTGTTACTAAACAAAAGATATATAGAGAGAGACGGAGCCGGTGTGAATTGGTATGTACACAAAGGAAATGGTGAGGCCATGTTTAGACGGATTCCATTGTTGTTCACAGGCTTTAGATGATAGAAATACTACGACGAACAAGGAAGAAGAAGAAGAAGAAGACGGTTACTTAGAGGAGGAGGTTTCTGCAGTGGCTTTGCAGATTGGGCACCAACTCTTCATCCGCAACCACTCTTGCACACACTTCAAATGGTATGTGTGCTCACAGTGTAGCCTCCCAATTTCATCTCCTACTGTATACTCTTCCTGATAACCAAAAAGATCAGAGTATGAATCTATGGAAAAGAGAAACAAGATTTCTGGTTTTTCTCATATCCATATCAGTTCTATATTCACTGTCATGATCATCATCAATGAAACGCCAGTAATTTATCAAAGATTTCCATTAAACTATGTGACGACACCCGCAAGACTTTTCTCAAACAATAAGCAAAGCTTGGTGTTGTTCACTTCGCACCTCATGGCAGATTTTACTTGAGATTTCATCAAAGCCAAAAGACTTGATTCTAACTAAACAAAACATGAAAAAGGAGACGGACCTGGCAAATAGTGCATTTGGCATCTTCTTTGTGATCACAAGGACTTTTGGTGATAGACCCATAACTTGAAGGTTTCTTCTGATATATGCTTGTTTTCAAGCACTTTGATATTGCTTCTTCTGTGAGAGCAGTGCTTACTGTACCAATTCTTTCTTCTAGAGCTAGTAGTTCCTGTAATCATGCACTCAAAAGTGTAAAAATACTATGTTCCAAAGCATGACATGGGTTTGAAAGATGTAAAGACAAACCTCATATGACATGTTATCGATGTCCAGCCTCATGTCTCGGTGTTGGTCATATAAGCTTAGTCCACCGAGAAGTAAACCTGTTTCCATGATAAGAAGTTCCTGCTAAAGGAGAGGAAATTTTATGAGTATAAAAAAAAAACACATTACAATATCCGAAACACAACAAACGTGTGAAACTCTCACTTCGTAATTAAGTTCAATATCTTGTTCGATCCTATCAAGTTCTGGCAAAATCTGCAAAATAAAAACAGGATGTAAAGTTGATGATGCTCAGACAAGATGTCAAGTTGTAAAGTAACAAGCAATAGTTACCTCAGAGATCCCATCTAAATCATAACTGCAAAAACTATCTGGACTTGATAAGGAACCAGAGAGACCAAATTCTGGAAAACCAGAGAACAGCTCCAAAGAGACAGGAGAATTGAGATTGTTTGATGTTTCAGTGTGAGACATCTCTGTTGTTGTAATAGAGGATAAACCATTTCTACCATTCCCTCGGTTTGAGAATCTAATGCGGCTATTATTTCTATTTACGGATCTCTGACTGCCAACTGAAGCAACATCGTTGTCATCATTCAAAATGCAATGTCTTGCTCGTCTGCTTTCTGAAACAGAACCTCTCGGGTTAAAACCACGACGTCTGTCTTCAACAGGAAGTTCTGTTATGTTTTTACCCCTAGCTGAGGAGCTAGAACTGCTTTCTCCATGAACTTTTCTCTTATTGATTGTATCTACCTTTCGACTTAATCTTTTCTCCAATCCAAAACCACTTGGGATGACACCAGATAATAAAGGGCTGCATCCTCTATTAGCAGATGTTGACTGGCCAGAGGGACCAGGGTGAAACTCTTGCTTGCTCAACCCAAATCTCTGCCTAAAACCTCTCTTAATTCTTGAGCTTGATGGCAAGTTTGACGATTCCGCTTCATGTGTTTTAACCTTTGCATGAATAAATTTGTTGTGAGCTCTTGGTTTATCTCTTCCACGGGAGGGTTCCAAGATTTCTGCTTCTATCTCGTCCTCGCTACCCCTGCTGCTCTCTGATGAATCCATGGCTATCTGAGACAATGGTTGCTTCTCACTTTTCACGGAAGAGGAGCTAGAGCCACAAAACTTAGAGGAAGTTCCAATTACTTCCTTCCCATTTGGCAAAGAGCGGCTTGAAGGCAACACTGACTTCTCTTTCTTCTCTGAAGAGCCAACAAACCGAGTAAACTTCATAGATCTTTTCTCATCGCTGCAAATATTGCTGTTAAATCTATCTTTCAAAAGAACACCAACCCCCTTCTGAGAGTCAGGTCGCGCCTCAATGGCTTTTTTACCCGACCACCGATCCATGTAATGGATGCAATACCTGAAACAAAAATATCCTTTACCTTACCTTAGTTTATCACAAAACATTTATCAGTCACTTTAGTCGCATAAAGGGGAAAAATTCTTGAAGCAAAAACTATTCATGTGGACTTAAAAGTTCTCACAGAAACAGAAAGAACAATGATGTTCAGATTAAAATATGTCTAAACTGCTAAAATCTGCAGTACAACAATTTTCACCAGACATAAAAGCATCATAAGAAAAATACAATGTTCTAATCAAACTTTTGTAATAAAGACTCAACAATCAACAGCCAAACTTAAAGAGCTTCAATCAAAAAAGTCTGTCCAAGTTTATATCCGAAACAAAAGCTTTATCATACGTTGATGGTTTCCTAGATAGACAAAGCATATAGTAAAATTGAAAACCTTTCATAAGATGATCCAAAAGAAATCTATTTTTCACTTGTCAATATAGAATCATCTTGACAACGAACTAATTTCAAACTTCTACGAACATGAACTAGTCGAAAACAATCAAATTTCTTGAAAACGAAGAGAAACAATTCTAAACAAATTTCAGTTTTTAGACTTCTCTGCTAATTTGAGCCAGAAAAAAAAAAAACAAAACTACTCTGCTAATATCCTCCATGTTTTGTCTTTTCATAAGTGATTCGACTGAAACAAAACAGAAAATGTTTTATTTTTTTGCCTGTTCCAAACAAGAGATCGAAGAACAATAATATCATTAATTTCCAAAACATCAGAAACACACAAGTCAATTCGACCGAAAACATTATTAAAAACGACGTTGATTATTCAGAAAGAAAAAGAATTTACCAGGGAAAAAGAAGAAATCTTAGAAGCTTTAAGCTCTTTATCTTGTTGGATGATTACTTTCCGAGTTCGTCCTATCTTCTTCCTGGAAATGGAAAAATGAATAAAATAGAAGAGCGTTTGTTCTTGTTGGCGATATTTTTTCTTCGGTTTTCAACTTTAGTAAATTTATCTTTTTTCGAATTAATGATAAATCAAATATTTATTTCTATTCCATAATAACCTTAAAGCAAAAAATCATTTTCATAATTGACGATATATTATCAAAAAAGAATCTGAAATGACGAAGACGCAGAGATCCTCGCCGTCTATAATGGGACCGGAATATCTGACGGTTGGTAGAGATTGCGACGTCTCTAGGTAGTGGTAGAGAACTAAAGATAATAAACAAAAGTTAATTTGACCAATTAACAAAAGAAAAACAAGAAACTATCTTTTGTTTGGTCAGAAGATGAAAAAAGAAAAAAACATCATGAGAATTCGAAGACCCCTCTAAGTATTTGATGACGAATTATGCACGACGAAGGATAATGTATTTTAATTATCTGTCCTTTATTTGGGCAACAAACCTCTAGCCTTTATCCTTGATTTTGTATCTTTTCTTTTTTTTTTCTTTTACTTAATTATAAAGTTTTTTTTAATACAAAAAATGCTTTATTATTGGTGTTTTTTAAAAAAAAAAATCGGGTAATCAGGTTACTTGGGAGTGCAACAAAAATCTATAAACTAGAGAAAATAAATAATAATTTAATATTTGGTGGATCCAATGTAGAATAACATTTTAGTTGAGAAAGAGTATGTGAAAAGAAATGAATGGTTAAAATTTGATTCGAAAGAAAATGACAAACTATGTGAAAAAGGGTGAATAGAGATCCAATTCCAAAGAGGTGTACACCGTTTATTACAAGACTTTATCAAAGTCAAAACATGAGTTATGGGGATTCGTAGAGGAGGAATCGAACCTATAACCTGCAACATCACTTACTTCTTTCTCATCTTTCAAAATCCAAACGTTGAAGAAACTCAGCAAAAGAAAAAGAGAGCATCGCTCTTAAGCATTAGATACAAGATAGGGTGTTTTGAGTGCATGGATCCTACATTTTCTATTTCCCTGCACAATACCATGCAACACATTCTACTCCCTGCTTCATTATTCACATATCCACAACACACAACAAGAACCTGAACAAATATCTATAAACGAGACGGCTTACTTGGGTTGATGAGCATGAGGAGTCATGCTCATGCACTGGCCTGGCCTCAAGCTCTCTTCCGGTCAATGCCAGTGCTCTGGAGTAATTATTATATCTATGTAAATAGGTCTATGAATAACAAAGCAGCTGATACGGAGCAAGTGAAGGCTGTGCTAGCTGCTCTATATCCACATGACGTGAGAGAACCCGAGCCGTCACCACGGTTTAAGATAAATGTGCAAACCGGTTAGGCTTAGTACGTAACTTCATTATTTGCAAATAAGCCAAATTAATTAGTGGTTGATCCTCAATTATATTAAACCGGTTACTAACCTTCTAACTAAACCAATTTGCGATGAAAGTGCTCTATATTCAGACCTTCAACTAACAATTCGAGACTTTTTCATAGGACTTATATGAGGGATGTGATGCAAGAAGGAAAAGACGCATTTTAAATCCTAATCAACCAACACACACAAGTATTTCGAATCCTATACACCACTAGCACGGCAAACAAATATTCAATCCTGCTCTACTTCTATTTGAAGCGTTAAGAGATATTGCATTTTTACAAAAAGTAAGTTTTATGATATTTAATTTTATCTGTTTATTTATTTATTTTTTTGCCAATCATGAAAAAATTGTTTTTTTACCTCTGATTATAGTCGTCAAGTACCTTTACGTATGATGGATCTGTTTGAGAAGAAGTTTGCCTAGTACGGAATCAGCTGATTAAATCAAATTTGAGATGAACGTTTTCAAAGAGAGGATGGATGAGTATGTCTAGGGGTGGATCCAGAACAGAATTCTGTATGGGGCAAAATTAAAAACACAATTTTATAATATTAAATTTGCATAACAAAATCCAATTAATATATTAACCAATATAAGTTTTTTTGAACAATGATATTTTTTTAATTTTTGAAATTCAGAAAATCATAAAAATTGTGAAAATACTATTTCTAATGATTTTTAAACAGACTCATACATAAGAATATATAATGTTTTAATACTTTAATATTTTAATAATTAGTTAACTTTTTAAGAAGACATTTTTTGGCTTCAAAGAAGGAAAAAAGGTAAAAAAATGATAATTATGAAAAGAAAACATGTCAAAAGAATTGAAATACTGTGCCATAAGGTGAAAACAGTGTGCTATAAGGTGGAAAAAAAAGCACACACAAAAGAATCAAAGAAAAATGGAAAAAATTGGTTATCCAACTTTTCACCTTGAGTTTTGCTTAAGATATCCGCACCATATAATCCTAGAAAACAACATATACAAATGTTAAATAAATAACTTTACTAATTAGTATGAGGCAGGTTCACACCTTTTTACAATGTGGATCCACCCCTAACTATGTTCATATTTATTTATTTTCAGTTATGTTCATATTTTTTTTCCAATTATGACTAATTGCCATAATTATCAAAATTACAACATTGCTCGTGGATCATCAATGTGGTGGCGGTGATGAAGCTCCCTTCAGCAGATCAATAAACTCATAAAGCACCAGTTGTAGTAGCCAAAATTTACATAATGAATTAATACAATATTTGTGCACTCGATATTCCACACCTAGTAACAATTGCTTAATGCTTAGGGTACTATATCTTTCTAATCAAATATTTATATATTTTTTGGCACACACACAAAAAAACAGTGATCAATCTATATTATATATGTTTTCAGATGTGGCTTTTTCATCCAAGTTGGTCCACCTCTACACAGTGAACAAAAGCAATAACAAGACAAGTTTCCATTGGAAAATTAGTTTCATTGTTTGCATGGTGACTCTTTTTATTTTTATTTGGCTATATAACTCTTTGGTAACCAATGTCTTTGTCGTTTTTAAATTGTTGCGGATGAATATAGCATAAACGATTTGGCATTTGATTACCTTGGAGGCCAAAATAAAAACCAAGTGTTGTTCCTCCTCACTTGTGGCTCTGAGGAGAAACTCAAATCTTGGGACTTTACAACGAGTGAACCAAAAAATGTATTCGTGCAGCATCCATCCCTCTGCCATAATGTCTATGAGTTTACATACTATGTTTAAATCAGAGGTAACACATTTAACACTGAACATATTTTGCTTCTTTGTTTAATACTATTTTCTTCCTTATTTTCTGATTTATTTATGTGTGGCAAAATTGCGTGTCAATAATTTCCCACCAGACATAAAAACATTATTAGAAGAAAACGATGTTCTAATCAAACTTTTGTAATAAAGACTCAACAATCAACAGCCAAACTTAAAGAGCTTCAATCACAAAAGTCTGTCCAAGTTTATATTGAAACAAAAGCTTTATCATATGTTGATGGTTTTTTAGATAGAATAAGCAGATAAAAAAGAAAACCTTTCATAAGATGATCGAAAAGAAATTTATTTTCACTTGCCAATATAGAATCATCTTGATAACGAACTAATTTCAAATTTATATGAACATGAACTAGTTGAAAACAATCAAATTTCTTGAAAACGAAGAGAAACAATTCTAAACAAATTCCAATTTTTAGACTTCTCTGCTAATTTGACCCAGGAAAAAATATAAAATACTACTCTGCTAATATCCTCGATGTTTTGGCTTTTCATAAGTGATTCGACGGAAACAAAACAGAAAGTGTTTTATTTTTTACCTGGTCCAAACAAGAGTGAAGAGCAATAATATCATTAATTTCCAAAGAGGTGTAAACTGTTTATTACAAGACTTTTCAATATTGATCATCAAAGTCAAAACATGAGTTATGGGGATTCGTAGGGAGGAATCGAACCTATAACCTCACTTCTTACTTCTTTCTCATCTTTCAAAATCCAAAACGTTGAAAAAACTCAGCAAAAAAGGAAAAGAGAGCATCTTTCTTAAGCATTAGCTTCTAACCAACCATGATCATCTTGGTGTGACTCTGACCCTCCAGCTTCAATAGAAGCTTCTTCCTCACCTTTCCCTTCTCCACCTCCATACATCTTCCTTCTAGCTTCCTTTCGAGCTTCCCTACGAGCATCTTTCTTAGCTATATTCAAGTCTTTGAATCCTTGTTCGAACTTGGCTTCATCCTCTGGAGTGAAAAAGGCTACTTCCATCTGACCTAGCTCTGCGTATCTTTGCTCCACTTTGGTTTTCCAGAAAAGACCCATCTCAGTGTCCATCTTCTGGTATGGTGTTTTGAGCAGGTACTCGTCTATTCCTCCAGCTTTGTCGATGCAGCGCAGAGCATGTGTCGTGACTTTGACTTTGATGTGACGGTCGAATATGTAGCTGAACAATCGCTTCTCCTGTACGTTCGGTTTCCAGCATCTTCTTGACCTGTTCTCAAATCACACCACAGAGATTAAAAAATTCAGAATCAATGAGGGAATTAGATGAACACTTTGAGCTCGAACCTACATTTATTTACAAAGAAATCAAGAAAATGATTTCCGCCACATAGAGGTACATGGATCCTACATTTCTATCTAGAAAGTGTGGATAAATTTCTTCACACCATGTATGATGCATTGTTCAAATATTCAGAATCTCTAGAAAGGCATGACACAGATGCAACGCATCAAGAGATAAACAACATAAGGAACTGTTAATCAGCTAGGAATTAGAAGCCTATTGAATAGTTTCAAAAGCAAATCCAGATTTCATTTCAACAGTCTAAAAAGCCCCTAAAATCAAGAAAGCATTCCTAAAAAACCAACAATTAGTTTCATTTAGAGCAAAATCATCACAAGCTCTAAAAAACGAAATTCGACCATATCAATTTCTAAGCAAACACAACCTTTAGTTACTGATAAACACTTGTATATAAACACATCGAGAGAGAGAGAGAGGATAGAGTAGGAGACTGACTTGTTTCCACCGTCTTCGCTGACTCGGTTTCCGTACTGGATATGGCGGCCGGCATAGAGGCCGCGTTTGGCTCTGCCCATCACGACTTTGGAATCGGGAACACAAGCCTTGAGCTTCTCTTTCAGCTCCGGCGTAAGATTCTCCGGTCCCATTTTCTTCACCAGCTTCTTCATCATCTCCTTCCCTCTAAACGCCATTTTCGTTTCTTTCTCCGAAAATCACAGATCGCAAAACCTATTCTCTTCTCTCTGTATGTTTGGTATAACCTGTAGATGGAGAAAAAACGGTTTAGTTAGCGATTTCAATAAAACCAGACGAAAATAGCCAATAAACTCTGGTAGGCTATTTCGCCTCATCGGGTCGAATCAAACCACAGTTGAGAATAAATTATTATTTCAACACAAGACGAAGGAGAATAATAAAAGAAAGCTTGCGGCAAGAGCTAATTGAGACTGGGCTTGGGCTTAGGCTTGGGCTTGGGCTTGGTTATGATTGTCTGAACCAAAAATCATCGCTGATTCTCTCGATTCCTTTCTCTTCTCCTTCCCGATCCGAATCGCCGCCTGGCTGAGTTTATCTTCGGTAATTCTCAAGAGCTGTTGTTTCTTTTCAAATCTAGTATTGATCCGCACAAATTTGTTGGGTGTTTTTTTTTGGGGGTTCTGATCAGCTGGAGGTTTTGGTTTGTGGCGTAAGTTAAAGCGAATCTGATTGTAAAATAAAAATAAACCATTTTCCCTATTTAAAAAGGTTTCAATAAAGAATGGATTCCATGAGCGCTGATCTGAAACGGGGTTTGGAAGCTAGTCTCCTCAACAAAAAAAATCTTTGATGTTGGCTGTTTTGTGTGTTTCTTCTAGGCTTTAACGTTTAAAAATTCTTCTTTCATTTTGTTGCAGCTTCGATAGAGAACGCTGAGTACTATCTTTCTGAGTTCACCAAGTTTGATTCAAATCTTCATTCAAGCCTCATGTTCTACCTTCTACGAAGGCAGATATTCTTCAAGTTGCTTATCGAGTAGGCTTTTTGCTAAGGTTTTTTGCCTATGTTTATTTGCCAGCAGCATATATAAAATTTTGTGACTTTTTTTTTTTTTTGTTTTCCGTAGCCACAAGATTTTTTAAAGCAGGAATGATGCTGCTCTTCGGTGATAGAGCGTTAAGCGAAAGAAAAATACCAGAGACTGAAGATTTTATCGATGATGATATCAGACGCCTTACAAGTATAGGCCTTAGAGCCGAGGATCCCATGGCTGGGAGATCAGTACCTTTCGATGTCGCTCCGTTTGCAAATGCTAGCACGAATGAGATGCTTCAGATGATGCAAACCCTAGTCGCAATGAATCCAGATCTGCAGAAGAAAGACATTTCATCTCAGATGCAGACATTACCTTTCTAAGACGACAATCATATATGATAAATCTTAATGCTACTTGCTATGTACCACCACTAGTAGAGTCATTTGCTTCCCTCTCTTCCATAATTTCTTCTTCGTATAGCTTGGTGTGGCCGGACCAGCAAAGCGTCCCTAACTGTAGCCTTTGGTGGTGGAGAATTGATCTAAGCTCTGGTTTTCATGGCGACTAGATTGTGTAATTTTAGCTACGAATTACATGCCCCATGTTTTTTTTTGAAAAGCTAGATAACAAATCACATCATAAACATAGACCACATGATGATATATTTGTGTTTGGTAAACATTTCTTCCGTGACTGGGTTGATTTGGGAGGATCGACTATAAAATTCACCCTTTTAGCTACGAATTATTTCTTTATCGAGAATATCATATTAACATTACTTCAGATGTTTGAAAACCAAAAATCATACATATTTGGGGAAAAAATAAAAGATTGATCAAGTGCATGTAGAGAATATTCAAAAGGGTGATTGTCCAACAATATTACCAGGAGGATCATAGTTACAAATGATAAATGTGTCACCGGTCTTGCAAAAACCAATGGCACAACCAATCCTCAAACTCTTCTTCCACACAAGTTGCGTGTAATGCAAACAATCTCTACTCGCCTTACATCGGTAAGTTCTCCGGTCATAGTATTTCCTCTCCGAGGCCCACGCAACCACCGCATCCCGTGGGGTCCACCCTTTTCCGCTTCCCCAAAAGAGATTCTCACCGTAAGGTCCACCGGAGTGAATAAGGTTGCAATCTCCACGGCGGGTTCGAGCCCACCGGTTGGCGTAGCGGGCGATATTGTTGCTCCATTTGAGAGGAGGGAGACGAAGCTTGGCTCGTAAGGTGTTGTGCTGTCGGAGAAACTGTTGTTGAATCATGGTGTTTCGAGTTATTAGGGTTTTGTATTGAGAAGAACTTAGTGCTGATGTTGTTGGTGTTTTGTTGGATAGGTTTTTGGAGGAGAGACAAGGAAGTGGAGTGGTGATCATAACGATGATGATGATGAATATCAAAGTTTTGTGTTCCATTTGGGATATGAGTTAGATGTGATTCTGCAACCCTCTAGATCTAGTACTCCATATATATACATACACCATTGTTTATATTTTCATAAAGTATTTGTGTAGTACGTATATGTATGTATATAAATATTACACTGTATATATATATATATAATATATCTGATCAACAAAAGAATCTAAACACATGCTAAGTTACTAATGTGCAATGACATGCAAGTGCTAATCATTTTCGGTGGAAGAACATTGATTATTTTTAGGAATAATTCTTTTCAAACAAAGCATAGATAGATAATAGATTATAAAAAGCTATTAAATCATGTCTCTATGAGGTATTTTTTTACTGAATGTTTCTTTTTCACTGGTAAGAAACATTTATCATAACAACGGTCAACGCCAATATATCCCAAGCAAACAGTCGATAAATTATGTGCAACAGCCGAATAAAGCTTTTACTATAAACTCTTAGCTATTAAATTTAAACCTAATTAACACTACAAGAAAACATCACATATTCCTACCAAATATTTCATCAGAAAATCTTAGGAAACCGGCTTTTCCTATCAATTTCCTACCAAATATTTTTGTAGGTTCTATGCCAAAATCGTAAGAAATTTCTTACGAAAATTTTTGTAGGAAAATTTTGGCGGTAGGATATTCGTAGGAAAATACCTACCAAATTACTTCCATCTTTCTACGAAATATTCCTATCATTTTTCTACCACTTGAGATTTTGTAAAAAATAAAATTAATTTTATAAATTAAAAAATTAAATTAATTTCAGAAATTAAATTTAAACTAAAAGATGAATTAACTATTAATTCGATTATTAATATATATATATATATATAGAAACAAATTAATTAAAAGAGAGATGAAGATCTTATTTATAGAGCAGCTTCATCATCCAAATTGTCTCAGATCATCGATGTGGAACAAAACCAAAGTTGAAATGTTCCTACAAAATTTCTACGATTTTCTTACACATAATATTTTGTCAGAAATTGGTAGGAAATTTCCTACGAAATACTTACCAGTATAATGGTCAATTGTATCATATCACTTTCTTTTCAAAGTTTGACCGCGTGGTAGGTTATTGGTAGGAAATATCCTACGAAATTTCGACAAAATTCTTATCACTTTTACTTTTTATCAAAATTACGTAGAAAATTGGTTATAAAATTTCCTACCAAAAATTTCGTCAAAATTTTCATAGGAATATGAAATGTTTTCTTTTGTAGTGTAATATGCCGAATATACGTCTCCAAATCAACTTAGTGGTGCTTGTTCCTAAACAAAAATTTCTTTTAATAATAACTTGTATTACAAACTCGTTTTGATTTTATATATATATATATATATATATAAAAACTAAGTAATCTTTAATCTATGAAACAGTTAAATTACAACATGTTTGCTATGCAGATTTATCAGGCGGATGCTGTGTTAGAGAAACGTGATGCCTGGACTTTTTCTATCTAATTTATTCGTTAATGATCAGCTTACATTATGAAGCTTGTAATCATTGGGTTACATATTGTATAACACTATTATAAGACCAAATATCAAATTACAGTTACTATTGTATTTAGTGAAATGGACTTATTTTGGAAACAATTAAAAAAAACATTGAAATAGATGTTAGAAAAAAAAAATTAAAAAAAAAAAGATTGGACTGGGCTTTTTGGCTAAACATCTGAACTGGGCTTTTAATTAATCAATATTTGGGCCTTTAAGGTTTCCAAATCTAACAAGAGGAAAATCAGGATCCGATTTCGACGAGTAAACATAAAGACGATTTCACCATAAGTACATTTCATCTCACTTTGTGCGAGTGTCTGTTTCCCGAGATCCAAATCTCTCTTCGATCCAAAGTTTTGCAACTCCGCCGATCTCCTCCTCTCTCTGGATCTCCTTCCTTGAGGTTCGTTTCTCTCTTAACCTTCGACATATGACGCAGATTTTATCGAGATCGATCCCCTTTTGCATTTCCTTTTGTGAAAATCTACAGTGCTCGATTTTCTGATCTACATTGCTCGATTTTCTGGGTGGTGATTTGTTTGATCTTGTTGAAATTTGATCCGATTACGTTAGGAACCCGAATTTCATGTTTATGCAGCTGAGTGAGACTGTGAATTATGTAGATTCGATTACCGCTCTACAAATCTAGGGAGTGAAAGCATAGAGATGGCATTTGTTTTGAATTTTCGGTTGATCCGAAGCTATATTGTTCGAAATTGATTCATATTAATGTTTTGGTCGTAGTTGTAGTAAGGTGATGTTTATTGCTGGATCTGAGGATTTAAATTTTTGTCAATGTTTTGCATCTTTCTATCCCTGATTAAACATTTCCGAATTTGATTCTGCGATTACGATGTTTGCTCATGAACCATAGATTGGAGAACAGAGATGCGATCCTAGCCAGTTTTTGTTTTTTCTTAAAACAATAGATTTTCGAAATACAGAGACATGCTTCATTCATTGTATGGAAATTTAAAGAGGTGTAGGTTATTTGCTGGATAGCTATGAGGATACTCTTAAACTTCTTGTATAGAATTTCTATGAGCATGATGAGGAAACTAATAAGGTTCTTTTACTCATTAATTCAAACTTGAAACCGCAAGAAATATTAACATTTTGCATATTTTGTTTGTTACTGTGTGATCTGTAGCTCATTATGTCTGTAAGGATGTGAAAGTCTGATTTTGGGTTCCTGTTCTCTCTATTCACTTTCTATCTATCTTATGTTACAGTGGTACTTTTTCTTGCATGATTTTCCTTTTCATTTGAACTCATAAGCTCTCTCACTTTTTTTATGCAGCACCCAAAAAGATGGACAAATCTTGTACCTTGCTTGTACACTATGACAAAGGGACTCCAGCAGTTGCCAATGAAATTAAAGAAGCTCTCGAAGGAAATGATGTTGAAGCGAAAGTTGATGCCATGAAGAAGGCGGTTATGCTTTTGCTGAATGGTGAAATCATGCCTCAGCTTTTCATAACTATTATTAGATACGTGCTGCCTTCTGAGGACCACACAATCCAGAAGCTGCTGTTGCTGTACCTGGAGCTAATTGAAAAAACGGATCCCAAGGGGAAGGTGCTGCCTGAAATGATTTTGATATGCCAGAATCTTCGGAATAACCTACAGCATCCGAATGAGTACATTCGTGGAGTGACACTGAGGTTTCTCTGCCGGTTGAAGGAGATTGAAATAGTGGAGCCTTTGACTCCATCAGTGTTGCAAAATCTGGAGCATCGCCATCCTTTTGTTCGTAGGAATGCAATTCTGGCCATCATGTCGATGTATAAGCTTCCACAAGGCGAGCAACTCTTCGTGGATGCACCTGAAATGATCGAGAAAGTTCTATCAACAGAACAAGATCCGTCTGCCAAGAGAAATGCATTTCTGATGCTCTTTACCTGTGCTGAAGAAAGAGCAGTGAGTTACCTTCTGAGCAATGTTGACAAAGTTTCAGACTGGAATGAATCGCTTCAGATGGTGGTGCTTGAGCTTATTCGAAGTGTGTGTAAGACTAAACCAACAGAGAAGGGGAAATATATTAAGATTATAATATCTCTGTTAAGTGCCACTTCTTCAGCAGTTATCTATGAATGTGCTGGGACGCTTGTTTCTCTGTCATCTGCCCCTACTGCTATTAGGGCTGCTGCCAACACCTACTGCCAACTTCTTCTTTCTCAGAGCGACAACAATGTGAAGCTGATTTTGCTTGATCGGTTGAATGAGCTTAAGTCGTTGCACAGAGATATCATGGTTGAGTTGATAATAGATGTGCTCAGAGCACTCTCAAGCCCGAACCTTGATATCCGCAGGAAGACACTTGACATTGCCCTTGATTTGATTACTCATCATAATATTAATGAGGTCGTTCAAATGTTGAAGAAAGAAGTTGTGAAGACACAGAGTGGAGAGCTTGAGAAGAATGGAGAGTACAGACAAATGCTTATTCAAGCAATCCATGCTTGTGCAGTTAAGTTCCCCGAGGTTGCAAGCACAGTGGTTCATCTTCTTATGGATTTCTTGGGAGATAGCAATGTGGCTTCAGCACTTGACGTGGTTGTTTTTGTTAGAGAGATAATAGAAACAAATCCTAAGTTAAGAGTTTCAATAATTACCAGGTTGTTGGACACGTTCTATCAGATCCGCGCAGGAAAGGTGTGCCCTTGTGCACTTTGGATCATTGGGGAGTATTGCCTATCACTTTCGGAAGTTGAGAGTGGCATTTCAACCATTAAACAATGCCTTGGCGAGTTACCATTTTACTCTGTTTCTGAGGAATCTGAGCCAACTGAGACGTCAAAGAAGATTCAGCCAACCTCTTCTGCCATGGTGTCCTCCAGGAAACCGGTGATTCTTGCTGACGGAACTTATGCAACTCAGAGTGCGGCCTCTGAAACCACATTCTCCTCACCAACAGTTGTTCAAGGATCACTGACTTCTGGAAATTTGAGAGCACTGCTTCTGACTGGTGATTTTTTCCTAGGAGCAGTGGTTGCTTACACATTGACTAAACTTGTTCTTAGGTTGGAGGAGGTTCAGTCGTCCAAAACTGAAGTGAACAAGACAGTCACACAGGCTTTGCTGATCATGGTTTCTATGTTGCAGCTTGGTCAATCTCCTGCTTCTCCACACCCTATTGATAATGATTCATATGAGAGGATTGTGTTGTGCATAAAATTGCTTTGTCATAGTAATGTTGAGATGAAAAAGATATGGTTGGAGTCCTGCCGCCAGAGTTTTGTCAAGATGATTTCTGAAAAACAGCTTAGAGAGATGGAGGAACTTAAGGCAAAGACCCAAACAACTCATGCTCAACCTGATGATCTCATTGACTTCTTCCATCTAAAGAGCCGGAAGGTAATATTACTTTCTAAACTATCCCTTGCTTCATCGTTTTTATTTTTCCTTATGAATTTTCTGTGGCAATCTGTTCCGTTTTTCTTTTACAGTTCATATCCGATTTTTTTTTTTTTTTTTTTTCATTTTCAAAGAGGGACAACGAACGTTGGTTATATGTTTTTTTATATATATTGCTGTCGCTATGTCAAATTACTGATGATAAGTTTCTTTCAGGGAATGAGTCAACTTGAGTTGGAAGACCAGGTACAAGATGACCTAAAGCGTGCAACCGGAGAATTCACCAAGGACGAGAACGATGCTAATAAACTCAACCGCATTCTTCAACTCACAGGATTCAGTGATCCAGTCTATGCGGAAGCATATGTGACAGTCCATCACTATGACATCGCACTTGAAGTTACAGTTATCAACCGTACAAAGGAAACCCTTCAGAATCTGTGCTTGGAGTTAGCAACCATGGGTGATCTCAAGCTTGTTGAGCGTCCTCAAAACTATAGTCTGGCACCTGAAACAAGCATGCAGATAAAAGCAAACATCAAGGTCTCATCCACAGAGACCGGAGTCATATTCGGGAACATCGTCTATGAGACATCAAATGTAATGGAGCGAAACGTGGTGGTCCTCAACGACATACACATTGATATCATGGACTATATCTCCCCTGCTGTTTGCTCAGATGTTGCTTTCAGAACCATGTGGGCAGAGTTTGAATGGGAAAACAAGGTAATTCGCCGAAACCTATGACACTTTTAACCATTTTCTTTCTTGGGTTTTTGTTCGAGTTCGGTATATCCATTCCCGTTTTGTTCTCTACATGTCAGGTTGCTGTGAACACGACGATTCAAAACGAAAGAGAATTCCTCGACCACATTATTAAATCCACAAACATGAAGTGTCTCACTGCCCCGTAAGTTTGAGGTTCTTCTAATTGCTTCCACATTATAAAACCGAATATGTATCTTAATTACTAATAATTTAAATGATTGTCTATTTGCAGATCTGCAATAGAAGGCGAGTGCGGGTTCCTTGCAGCAAACTTGTATGCAAAAAGTGTGTTTGGTGAGGATGCTCTTGTGAATGTGAGTATCGAGAAGCAAACTGATGGAGCACTGAGTGGTTACATAAGGATAAGGAGCAAGACGCAAGGGATTGCTTTAAGTCTTGGTGACAAAATCACCCTCAAACAAAAGGGTAGCGCCTGAGAGGTTAGCTTAATATAATTAACCATCTTCTCAAAACTTTTTCTCCTCCTTTTCTTATTTTCCACTTTTAATCCATATTGTATATTAAATCCACACACTCCTTAACCGGTATAATTTTTTCGGTACTCTACCAATTGCTTCTTATAGGCTTGGAACGGCGGCGCGCAAGATAACAGGTTTAGTATTACGTACGTTTCTCACGCGTGCTATTTTTTCTTGGTTGAATCTGTTAACTATATGGAGGGGAGAGAGGCGTTTAAGCATATGTAAAGATTGATCGGTTTACTTTCCGGTATGGTACCGATGGCTATATGTGTGTTTTTCTTACAGTACTTGACGATTTTCTTTTATTTGTAATTCCTTTTTTTCCTATAATGCCGTTTGTATTGGAGATTAAGCCGTGAATTTCCTGAAATTTTTAATCGAAACTAGAGTCAAACTTTCATGGTTTTTCTTCCCTTTTTGAATCTCGTTATTATGTTTTTTTTTTGTTAAAGTAGAATCTCGTTATTTCTAAATACTCTGTTTTGTTCTTTCTTGGACTTTTGTTCTTCTTTCTTTTCGTTACTCAAAAGCGTTATTATTGCTTTCATGAGTGAGTTTGAATTTTTTGATCGCCTTTAAACTTGAGAATAAAAATGTATACAACTCGAATGCTTTTATTGCTTTTTAAATCTTTTTTTTTCTGGAAGAATTATAAATTTTAGTACCCTACAGTCTACAGAAAGTCTTTTTGTTTTAGCAACATGTTATCCAGTACTACTTTTTAATACTTAACTGGTGCATGCGATATATTGTATATAATTGTTTTTGTTTTTTTTTCGCGTTTCTCCACTATAGTCTTATAGAGTTATAGTAGCTAATATCAAAAATGTTTAGAGATGCAATAAAAAACAAAAACAAAGCAGGACCACTTCTGATGGCGAAAAAAGAAAGAAGAGAGTCAGGACCAAGTGTAGTTAGAACGAGAATAATTGTACTCAGTTTATATGGAAAATAATAGTAATAGTTTATGCCTCGATTACAATCCCAGCTAAAAATGTTCCGGATGAGACACTGAGAAGAAGGATTTATGCATCGTGAAATTTATAGAGGGTGTAGTTAACAATTGATGCCAGAGAGTTAAAAATGAAGGAATAATATGCCAAAATCCTGAGATTTGTAAATTTTATAGAATATCAGTTTAAGTAGTTGGAACAATATGACTCATGCAACGCAATAATTTTCGGACACCTTATCCTTACTTCACAATCGTACCTAACCTAACCTAACCTAATTTTATGAAACAATTTTTTTGTTTTCAAGTAATGTAATGGTAATTCACCAAAGATATACAGACAAGAAGTATGATCATACTGTTAACTACTTGAGAATAATCAAATCAAATTTATTATTACAATTAAACTTGAAGTAAATTTATCACAAAAACGACAATTTACTTAATCATTCCATTAAATCTTCTAGCACTTGACAAAAGAAAAAACAGAAAGAGAACACAAGAGGGAAAACAAAACAAAAAACAAATGGATTATCGATCATCGTCTTGAAAACTAGTTAAACAAAAACAGCTCTGAGTTTGAACCATAAAATCTCTATCATTACTATTCGTCAGCTTAATCCTCTTCTCTTGCAGCTTACTAGTTTGATCATCGCTACTGTCATCATCATCATCATTATCATTAAAACTATTGTACTTGTGATCCTCTTCGTCAGATTCTTGTAAAGCAAGTAAAGGCATGGAATTAGGGTTAGTCTTGGAGTAGATGCTGAAAGAGGACAGCGATGATCTTCTCCTTAACTTGTTAGCAATAAGTAATCTCCTTCTTTTGTTCAACGGACTCTCCACTTTCTCCAGATCCTTTGCGTTGCTCGCTTCCATTAAATTCCCAAATGATTTCGATTTTCCTATGTAATGGTTTGATAATCCTCGCCTGTACAAAACCGGACATAACCTTCAGAACTTTTACTAAACCAGCTCTGAACATGTAATAACATTCATGCTATTTAAAAAAAAAAAAATTGTAAGATATAATTAACTGCTTAAGCTTAAGCATAAATCAATATCAAGATCATATATACAGGTTGATCTACAAAATCAAACCCGAGAATCTAAAACGAAATTCAGGGATAGATAGACAAATTATTAAACAGAGTACTAGTTATTTACTTTTTTCAGGTAGATAAAGCAAAGTTTTTTTTTTCTCGAAATCGAAGAATATATTCAGGCGAGAGTAAAAGAACCATTAGATTCTCTCTTTTAAAAAATTCAAAGGATGATAAAAGAAACATACTTAATCGGAAGAGAATCTTCCAGAGAGGAACCGAAGGAATCTAGCCATCTCCCTTGCGAAGAAACGGCGTCGTCTTCCTCCTCGTTTTCGCTGCTCCCTCCTGACACTCCGACCGACGAAGAACTCTCCGATAACTCCTCCGGCGGAGACTTTACACATTTTCTTAACCCGATCCGGCTTCTTCCGCCGCTAGATTCCTCCGTCAAGAACAGAGCCGCCGGTACAGCCTTATCCTGCGCCGCCGAACCAATTCCAAACGTCGAACCTGCCAAAAACTCCATTTTTCCCGGCACGGCGATTTCTCAATTCTCCCTAGCCTTCTCCTCTTCGACCTCGATTCCTCCTGTTTCTTAACCAACGGGGCTCAGCTATCATCAATCGGCGATGCGCGCAGGTTAAGAGCTCCAACAGGCGCAGGTTAAGAAGTAATTTCCAGAGAGAGAGAGAGAAAAGCACAGAGATTCCACCGATCGGAGAAGATGGGAAAAAAAAAAGATAAAGAAAGATCAAATTTTCCCGTATAGGAAATAGTTTTTTATTTAACGTAAAATACGAGTGTACGTATTTATATACGTATGACTGACAGTATATGAGTCTCTGTGTTGTATACGCACATGTTCCAAAAATAGTAACCGAGGGAAGGACGCTAACGGCGACTTTGACGTTAGACACGTTTACGATGACGTGACGACAGCAGATTGGTTGGATGTCGGAACATAGCCGGACGTTTCGGGGTTACTGTCTCCGTTAAATACGATGCTGTCGATGGAACCGAAAAGTTAAGTGGTCGTTATTACACCCAACTCAACCTTATCCAATTCCCCTTAATTATTACTAGTATCCTCTTTTTCTTAATTTATAAGGATACATTAAAAACCATTATCAGTGAAACCAGATAAGATTAAAACTAACTGATACTGATGTCTACACGGTTTTTATAATAACTCCCTTCTTACAACTAATCTCACTTGCCACAAAAATACAAAAAAAAAGACATTGACAAATTAGTTGATTACTTGAAGCTCCTCATAATCAAGGAAATATTCAGATTACACCTAGCACTTCCATTTTCCAAGAGAAATAACGTCTCTCACGTCAAGATCAAAGGCTACAATATATTCCCCCCAAAACAAATTGAAACAACCACTTTTAACTTGCGTTACAACGTATGAGGAGTAATAAAATGTATGTATCAAGAAATAGTGTGTGAACAAATGTACGTAATAATAATATGCATAAAATTTGTGTATTGGCTCTAAAATATATCGGTTATGATAGTTACAACAGACGGAGATCGAATACTAAAAGTAGTTATAAACAAACAGCATCATATGGACATATGGTCAAGCCCAATATAGATATAGCCTATAACTGATGTGGAGGATATGGTCCATATCAAATAAAAAAGTCAACAAAATAATATAGATGACCGTGAAAAGACTATCTGGAAATGGTCCAATTTGGGCGTGGACACTTTTTAGCCCAATATCCATCTAGTTATATCCGCTAAATTAAATGGATATTGTGGACTGACGTGGACGGGTATGGACGGCCCAATTGACAGCTCTAGATATGGAAGGATGGTAGTTGAGTTTACGCAATTATGAGAAACCATTGGAAATAAAGAAGTACATGTATAAGGCCCATCTGTTAGCTCGCCAAAACAGAGTATCAATGTACAGTAAAACCTCTATAAATTAATAATGTCGGGACCATGATATTTTATTAATTTATCGTGATATTAATTATTTATAAATTATTAATTATTAATTTATACAGATAATGTTTGTGTACTTAATTAATATACATTTTTTAATTCCTTAATTTTTTATACTAATATTCCATATTTTTATGTTAATATATGAAGCAGCTTTCTTCAATTTATGTTAGTATTCCATTTTTTTTAATTTCTTAATTTTTTCCTCTACATTCATGAACTTGAGGTTTGATTAATCATCTCGGTTATCGGAACAAAATAGATGTTAATACCATACTCGACTATCCTGGTGAAAACGATACATGCTTAGAAGTTCAGAGTTTAGAAGAGATTGTGGCTACTGTCTTTAATGTTGATGATGAAGTTGAAGATGATGCTATGGAACCTTTGACAGCAGTTTCGCGTAAGGAAGCGATTATGGCTTCAAGAACTCTTCACAAATTTTGGATGCAGACTGAGAAGACAACACCAGAAGTTGTTGATGCAATAAGAAAAATTAGAGATGGGTTTCAACGAGATTCCAACTTTCAGAAAAAGCAAACAACAATATATTCATATTTTTCTAGATTACTTTAGATATATTTACCTAAAATTTATAATTATTAATTTATGTTTTTGTTGGGACCATATTTTTATATAAGGGTTTTAAAAAAAAAATATTATCTTATTATTTTATCGAATTTGATGATTTTTTACATTGGCCCAATTCGGGACCAAAGAAATTTATTAATTTATAGTAATTATTAATTTATCGAGTATTAATTTATAGAAGTTTTACTGTAGTTGATAAATTTGCAGTTTAGCTCCTGTGTGGCTCAAATCCTAATTTATGGACAAAGGGTATCAATTTAAAAAAGTTTTGCTTTTTTCATTGATTTGGTATAGAATTTTGTTTATCAAAAGCAAAAATCTTCAAATTATGAGTGAACCAAAAAAAATTGTTGAAATTATTGACTAGAGATAACAGTTTTTAATAATAATTCATAATATGTCTAAAACTCACAAGTAGGAGGAGTCACACTAATCTTTATAAACTTTTATTTTCCTACAATCTGTTTTTTTTTTTTTTGGTTTGACATCAATCTGTTTTGTTTTTTTTAAGTGAACACGAATCCTCTCTTTCTTTCTCTCGCTTGCCCTTTCATGGCTACCATTCTCAGCGTTGCTCGTCCCTCTCACTTCCCTCTTCCCGCTACAAAATACCCAAAAATCTTTCTTAGAGTCCCTCTATTTACGTCCCTGCCACTTCCATCCTCTTCTTCTTCTGGCCTTACTTCTTCCTTCCTGGTTAGAAATGAAGCATCTTTGTCTTCATCTTCCACTCCAATCCAAGCCCTCACAGCAGAAGCCGTCGACTCTTCGGCTTTAGCCTCTTCTTCAAAGCTTGTACTTGTCGTCGGTGGCACTGGTGGTGTAGGTATCATCTACTCTTCTTCAATTTTTGAAATTGGGATGATGAATTTCTCCAATTTTTCATCTTTATTCTTAAAACTGAGTCTACTTAATGATGGTGAATTCTGTGTCGCCTCCTCAAGAACCAACCAGTTGTCTGATGTGTGCAACTTCTTTCTTTGTCCTTTTTTTGGGTATCAGGGCAGCTTGTGGTAGCTTCGTTGCTCAAGAGGAATATTAGGTCAAGGTTATTACTACGTGATCTTGAGAAAGCAACTAAGTTATTCGGTAAACAAGACGAAAATGCATTACAGGTTTGGATGCTATTTTCTACTTTATGAAACATTTAGGACCCACTACTTCCTTCCTTGTTAACCTCTCTCACAAATCCTGTTTAGGTAGTCAAAGGGGATACTAGGAATGCAGAGGATCTTGATCCATCCATCTTTGAGGTTCGTCTTCTTCCATTTGTTCATCATTTCCTCAATTTTGTAATTTTGTTTTGATGCTTGGATTTCAACTGGTTTTGCTTGCTTAACATTGTTGTTTAGGGTGTGACACATGTGATTTGTTGCACTGGGACTACAGCATTTCCTTCTAAGAGATGGAGTGGAGAAAACACACCTGATAAAGTAGGTGAGAACATTTCTTGAACGATAGATCATTTCTACATTTTGTCTCTGTGATCTTGTTTTGTAATCAGTGATCCGGAATTGCATGAAACAAAGGGTCTCTTACATGTCATGTCATGATTGATTATCCCTTTGGGTACTGTGTGGTCCTTTGTGTTCAAAAGATTGGGAAGGTGTGAAGAATCTCATTTCAGCATTGCCCTCATCGGTAAAGAGAGTTGTTCTGGTTTCATCAGTAGGTGTGACAAAGTCTAATGAGCTTCCCTGGAGGTGAGACTAAAGTATCTCTGCTAGTTGCTTATGTTACGCGATGGCAATCCTTAAAGTTGAAATAAGAATGTGTGAAACTGAATATATTTCCTCAATCTATGTATAAATTATATGTGGAGTGTATGTTCTGTTTGACAGTATCATGAACCTTTTTGGAGTTCTTAAGTACAAGAAGATGGGGGAAGATTTTCTTCGGGACTCGGGTCTTCCATACACCATTATCAGGTTTGGAATGAAAGAGTTACCTACCCTCTTTTTCTTTACTCCAAAATGCAGGAAACATTTGGTTTAGTATATGATTATTTTGTATACCAGACCTGGTAGATTGACTGATGGGCCATACACATCATATGATCTGAATACTTTGCTCAAAGCTACAGCCGGTGAACGGCGTGCAGTTGTTATTGGTCAAGGTAAACTTGAGATTCTTGGATGGTCTTGTAGCATGAAAGAAATTTGAGATTGCTTGCTTTACATCGCCTGATTTTGCAACAGGAGACAAACTTGTTGGAGAGGTAAGCAGACTTGTGGTGGCGGAAGCTTGCATACAGGCACTTGATATTGAATTCACACAAGGCAAAGCTTATGAGATCAATTCAGTTAAGGTATCTCGCAAACAGTTTCCATGAAAAGTCTGGTCTGGATATATCTAATAAACTGGAGTTGCTAGTCTGATCAAGAAACATGTCTTAAGACTTAAGGGATGGGTGTCCTTGGAGAATCAAGGCTTTAGCTGATCGTTGGAAATGTTTTGAAAAGATTATTTAGTTTTTGATATGTTTGGGAAATGTGGTTTCAGGGGGATGGTCCAGGAAGTGATACGGAGAAATGGCGAGAGCTGTTTAAAGTTGCAGAATCCAAATGATAAAAGAGGACACTGAGAAATGTGTACAGAGCTGCTGAAGACGACACATATGCCCGATCGAATTGTGTATACACACATACTCTTCTTTTGGTCTTTGTAATAATTATTTCCAAATAGAAGAATTCTTTAATTAATTCATCTGTATAGTCGATGAATATATCGACCAATCCAAATATTAGGTTGCACATAGGATCCTTCCTAACCATTTTGATACAATCTCAATCCCAAATTCAGATTCCGGTTAGACCAAATAGCGACCCGAGTAAAACAAACCTATAAACAGAGAAATTGACAAAGGAATAGAGAAACTGATTTTGCTGCATCTTACTTTATTGTCTTAAAATTCATTAAAAAAAAGTCACAACACTGAGAACAAGAATCAAAGGGACAATTCCCACATTTTATGATCCTGTTCTTCTGGTTAACACATTAAATAAAATAAATCTAAACCCGCTTGATCCCTAACATGAAATCTTATGAGATTAATGAACTAAGGGGACTTGATCAATGACGACTAAAAAAGCTATACCGGATTGACAGTATTTATATACGTATAAAGAGTACCTCTGCTTCCAGGAGATGGAAGAGCAGACACAATATGATCACATTTTGAGACAACAATCGAGCTGAGCACAGAACATGGTTTCACTCAGACAACAGCGGAAGTAGTGCGTCTAAGGTCCACATCGTTCTTGTGTTTCTCACTCGGCGGTGTTCCTTTGAAGCTTCCATATCTCATGGGCTTAGGTATGTAGAGAGAGCTCAGCATCTTCTCCAAAGCTACAACAGTGTATCTCACATACTTGCTTGAACTCGCTTCTTTCTCAACCAATGCCCCATAGTTTTGCATATAGCTTCTGTAAACCGGCACAATAGCCTGAACTATCTGCTGGCACACTCTATCCCTCAAATCTTTTTCCGGTAAAACCCATGTGGATTGCTTCTTATACATCTCATCAAATGCATCATTGAATGATTTCAGTCTCTTCTTGACAAGATCACGAGCCGTTGCATGTCCACCCGAGAATATGATCAGTCCTTCTCTGCTCAAATGGCTTGGGAGCTTACCCCAACTGTCTCTAAGGAAGACAGTAGCGTAATACTCTTTGTACTGATCATGTTCTTTCAGCCATGAATCTCCTAACTGATCTCCAATTCTCGTACCTTTTAAGTTCTTGTATAAATGCCAGTGATTGTTCATACCGAAGAAATGAGCAAGCGTTTGATCCGGATACGCTTTCATCCACGCGTCCAGGTTCTGCTCTATGGCTTTGATTATTCTCAAAATTTCAACCATAAGCTGATTATCTTGGAACCTTTCCGATCTCCAGCTCTTATGAATGAGCAGAACCTGAGTAAGCGTTGACTTGTACTTATCTCCTATAAGTTTATTGCAGTAATCAGTTACAAAACTGACTAATCTAGGAACACCACCGTCGCTAGGAGGTGGAAGTTGTTGCTGAATCTCTACCTGAACCAGAAGCTCCCAGAAGATTTCCGCTGCACCATCGATTAACTTTTTGATGAGATCCCTCGTGAAGTTTTGGATCTCAACACAAGCTGCTCCACCAAAGAGACGGTTGAAATCTGCTCTCAGCTTGTTCAAAGAAGTAAAGATATCTAGCAGCTTCAGAAGCTTGATTGGATCTTTCTTGCTATCAGTCACAGTTTTCCCAAACTGGAGAAACGCGAGCATACCCGCCTGAGCAGCAATCTTGGAAAAGCAATCCATCCAAACATTCAAACCCACTCTCTCAAAGACATCGTTGCAAAGCTTGAACTCTGCTTCAAACAGATGCTTAACCGCAAACTCTAAATGATTCCCCCACTGAGCTATATACCCTTCTATGCTCTGCACATCGTTGAACTCGGATACCGAGATATCTAGATAATCTAAGTCAAGTGCTTGAAGACTAGCTCTAACATTCAAGCTCCTCACTTCTACGTATATCGAAACGCACTTGTCGAGTCTGTTATTAGCTCTGAGTCTCCCGAGAATGGCTTGCAGTTTATGGATTACAGTCACAGGCAACTGCGACGGTGCAATGCAAGCTTGTTCGCCGAGCGACGATGGAGACGCCATCGGAAGTGGAACACTGTTATCCTTCAATAGCCTGCGGAACTCGTTTTCCAGCTTGTCTAAAGCTGCATCCCTAAGCCCGCCATCAAGACGAGCTTTTTCTTTCTCTCCACCACCGTTTTCTTGAAACTCCCTAAGCCCTCTCAAAGACTTCTTTAGATTCGACAGATACTTCTCATCAGCAACATTGTGATCTTCCAAATACTCAACTATATCTTCCAACCACTGGATAGCTAACCCGCAATTCTCCCCTAGAAACTTCAATGCTTCCTCTAAACGCTTCAGAACGGCTAAATAACCAGAGAGATCGTTCTTGGGATCTGATAACAAAGACTTCTCAAGTCCATGGACAGCATCAAACACCTTAAGCACAGCGGCTGCAGGACCAACAGCTCGGTTAATGTGACCACCAACCGCCACAAGAGCTTCTCTATCAGCTCGTATCGGCCTCACCGCAGCTTCAAGCGACGGCAACCTCTGCTCAATCTCATCAAACCTAGGACCGGTTTTCCCCAAAGCAAAACCAATGGCTTTAGATTTCTCTAGGCTCGATTTCAAATGCTTTCTTGCAGCTATTAAGCTCTGAATCCCTCGATCCACCCCGCCAGATTCCGCCATTATTGAATTCAATAAGAATTAGAAACAAAACCCTAGAAAACCCAGAAAATCTCACTCCACGAGAGCAATTAGCTTCCAAACTATATTACTAATAATAAAAATGAAGACTTTCGAGATAAACGATTCAGAATCAGATGCCAAAACCGTTTTGCATCAACACTTTCCTCTCTTTGATTCGTCTCCTTTATTTATCACTCTTCCTTTTTTTTTTCTCAGCCAACTTTCAGTAAATCAAACCAGACCCAAGACCTACTTAGCAGCAAAAACTACCGAGAAGAAACAAACAAACAAATCCAGATACAGAAATTTCCACAGCTACCAAAACAACCACTAAATCTTTTAGCGAGAAATCGAAACCCGAAACTCTCCAGTAAAGAAGTCACTTTTATAGGGAGACAACACAAACGAAAGAAATCAGGTTAGTGATAAGGTCTTCTACTGTATTAGTTCGCCCGCGCAGAGTCGATCCGGCGGCGAATATAGAGTTTTCGCGGAAAAATCGAAACGGCGTGAGTTTCTCCAGCGAAAGAGAGATACTTTGAAAGAAAAGGAAATAAAAAAAAGGAAATCGGAAAGAGAAAAAGAGAAACTTTTATTGTTTTTCGACAGTTTTTTTTTTCTTCGAGATGCCCGACGAAAACTGCCAAAGTGCATGACAGTCGAGCACAAGTTTTCAAAGTATCACTTGCGACTTCGGTTTAAAACTTGCTATAAAGAAAAATGTATAAATCAATCAAATGATCATAACACAAACTTTTCTGTTTAATAATTAAAATTTTTGCTTAATTTGTGTTATACTTTGAGAACACTTTTAAAAAATGTGATCAGGTTACTCGAATCTTTTTCTCCTTTACTATAGTTTTTCTGAATTAGTTTTATACAGACTTGTGATCATCTACTATTAATGGTAGTTTACCAATTACCATATTCAGCTTTGTGGTAACGTAGGAGTTAAGCCTAAACTAAATCACTTGAACTTCAAACACATAAATGAGATTTTATCTCTAATTCTTTTCTCAGAAAAAAATCGCAAAAACATCTGAAGTTGTTACAAACTTCCAAAGTAAATTTTACATTTAACATCGATCTGTAGTCTTTTTTAACTCGTGATGATGATTTTTTTAAAAAAGAATTATAACCGGTTAAGTTCAAAAATAGAGTTACAATAAAATAGTTGAATTGTGTACTCCATGAAAAAGAAAGAAACAAAATATTCATATGATAGTGATAACCTTTTTTCACCCATTTATCTTTCATACAGTATTCATGTAATTGGTATACCTGGTACGACAAAATTATTTTGCATCTCATTTTGTTTAGTCTGAATCAATGTGATTTGCCCAGCCATAAATCCGCATATCCTTTCGTTTTCTTTGCATTTTTCAATATACTAGCTTTCAATATTTTTATTTATAAACCATATCTTTTCATTATTTCAGCACAAATAGAATAGTTTTATGGATAAACCAACTCATCAAAAATATTTTTACGAAAACACATCGAACAAGAGCCTTTCACATGGGAATCTGTCCGAAAGTTCAAAGTACGAAATATCATGACGTGAAGTATATCAGAAATCATGGCTAAAGCAAAACTATTTTCATTTGTAAATATCAAAGTAGAGTGAAAAAAAAATGAAGAAAAAGATTTGTCAGAGAGCAATATGTATAATAAAATGATCAAAATGAAGATAATCTCGTCAGTCAAGTTGGTTCACTCTAGATAATATGGAAAGACCAAAGAAGAATTTCCGTCAAGCAAAGATAAATAATCATATCACTATTCTTATACAAAGGATAACAAGTCAGAAGATATGTTTCTTCATTAAAAAACTAAAGAGAAGATATGTTTATATAATACGGCCAAGTCGTTGTTAAAGATAATTTAGATGCCTCGAGGGAAATAACCAGCGATATCATTAGTCATCACCGACCTCATCAACACAATTGTTCCATAACTTCTTGCTCATTTGGGATTCCTAACGCGACAAATTCAACGTGGAATTCTCTAGTCACATGACTCTCATCCATCACGTAATTCACTTCATCTTGCAATGTCTATCCATCTTCTAGATGCAATCTTTGATCAGCTTCACTCTTTGTGTCAGGTTGACTTCTTATTTTATTTTTTTCTTTTACTCCTCCTTAACGGCAAAGCCTATCGTTCCAAGCCCCGAGGCTTGGCCAATTGTGTTGTTAGTGTTTGACCTCTCTAGGGAAATAGATTGCCGTTACTTCTTTGATGATCCAAACGAATTACATGAGCCGACAGTACCAAAAAAATCATTTATATAATGATCGATGTGTACCAAACAGAAATTAAAGCGATTGCTACTTGTTGACAAGATTAAAATTATTTTTGAATAATACTTATGTTTCATAAGAAATGAATTAGAGAATTTGTAATATATACTCCAAGAGAGGCTTCTGACTCTCAGGCCGAATTCAAGGGCGAGTTTCAACTCATTCTCATAACTGATAAAAGATGTAGCTCATGGTCAACTTAAAGTATGTTTCTCTTTTTTTTTTAGTCTATCAAAATTCTAATTTGACGGTGTTCTCCTGCATCGCGGACTGGTTATGACAGAGGGAGTATAATTTTGAAGTATATCAGAAATCATAACCTTATAAGGTGTTCACAATCTTTGGTTTTGAAATATTTTGCTGATAGAGACAGAGGAACATTTGTGGGGAGCAAAGGGCTTACAAGCTCTTTGAGAATCTCAAGTGAGGATTTTTGTACCACATGATTTGTTGTGGTCGTCTGTGCGTACATGTTCTTGTGTATCCAATTTTTGTTCGTGGGACAAGGTGTTAATGATCTTTGAATTTTCCTTCCTAACAAGAAACTGAAACTTTGTCACATTAAAGTACATGAGTTTTTCGTACCCTTTAACATAGCGAGAACCTGTCCATCTCTTATTTTGTATACAACGTGCCAACGTGTTTGTTTTATGAATTGATGTTGAAAGTGAACATTATATATATATATATATATATATTATAAAAATGGTGAAATATTATCAATGTTTCATTTTTAAAACAGAAGTCTTTGATATAAATTAGAATTGGACACAAGAAATATAGATAATAATTGTCAAACTATTATTGGAAGAATTTTTTTTGTTGTCAATTGAAACTTCGTCCAAGCTCAACAGCAGCATAAATTAACATAGTTGACCCGTAACTTGTCTTGAACTCACGTAAGTTTATAAATTGAATTCACATTTATTAAAAAAAAACTCAACTTCATCATTCAACACCCAAACCCAACTAACTCATTAAAAACTCATTTGACTTTCTAATCATTCACCCTTAGTCAACTTTATTTTTAGAATATATCCAACAACCACCAAGTCATCTTTATTAATAAAAATAAAAAATAAAACAGTGCATCGTGAAAAAAATGAAGAACATAAGTCAATATTGTTGGTATGCAATTAATTCCATAACCACTACCTTATACCCATATCTGCTGATTATCTACCAGCAATATCTATATATAATGCACCACAAATATAAATATATTATGATATATTTATATATTTCAGACTAATTTTTTCTAATCAAAACATTTTAGTACAAAAAATTTACAAATCAATCCCTCTAGTGCTCAAAAAAATAAAATAAACAATACAAGTCAAAGTTATGCGGAGGCAAACACCAAATCATTAACGCCTGAAGAAGAAATATTCTCCTGCATCGCGGACTGGTTATGACGGTGCTCTCCTTCGTAAGTCACGATAAGCATCGCAGGATCATCCAATGCTCGTTCCACGTGTTTCCTCGCTGGACACCCTCTAAACGTACTGCACTTGTAGTAACCACTGGATTCAAACAACTAAACACCGTTAGATCGCGAAATCAAACAAAACAAATGTCTTAATTAACGGTGGATAATACAAGGGTGTACGATAGTTACCGTGGGTGTGGTGAGCCCTTGATCGGTTTTTGTCCGTACTTCCTCCATGAAAACTCGTCCGGTGGAATATCGGCGATCTTTGCACTTATCGCCGGTACTCTCACGGTTCTCCTCATCCGATTTTTTCTGCTTTAATAAATAAAAAAGAAAATGTTAATTAATCGTTTTAATTAAACAAGGGAAAAAAGGTTTTATCGTGCAATGATTAATGAGCTGCGTGCATAACGGGTTTCGAAAGTCAACGGTCAAAATACGTTTTTTTTAACAAAAGATTCCCCTTTTATTTTTAAGGAGCAACCAGAACCAGATCAAAACCGGAAACGTATATTAAACCGGGGATATATATCTACCTAATTGAATTATTATGAGTATTAATGAATGATATAGCGACGGTAAATAGTCAACTAAACGTTGAAAATTCGAAAAAATTAATAACGGAAGTGTGTTGTGTACTGGAGTAGTTGTTAAAGCGACAGGAGGGTGACGTAACAATACCTTTTTTTGCAATGGCACTTGCCGTGGCCGGAGCCGGAGATCTTGCCGGAGAAATCCTCGGAGTGCTCGTGCTCGAGGCATCTCTTTCTGTAAGGATGACCAGCCAACGGTGGCTTTCCGGAGGAGTTAACCGGAGCTGACCCGAGGAAGATTGAGGATCCCTTGGAAACGCTACCGTCGCCGGTTATCGCCGACGACATGTACGAAGAGTTTAAAGAGACACTGAAGCTTTCCTTGGCGAATTCGAGCTCAGAGCTCTTGGATTTGGATCCGAAGATGCTGGGTTTAGTGAAATCGAGTGTTACGCTCGGCTGATTCGAGTGAACGAAGCTCGACGGAGTAACAACAACCGATGGTTGTGGAGGAGGAGGAACGATTTGAGAGAGATTCGCCGTCGTTCTCGTCGGAGTCTCCGGTGGGGCAGCGATATTAACGAGCTGACTCTGTTGTTTCAGAGGAGAAGAGTGAACCGGAGCGCGTCTGAAGCGGGCGCGACCGGTACGGTTAAGGAGAGAAATGACGGTTTTGAATTTGGAGACGGTGAAATCGGTGAGCTGAGAGCAGTCAACGTTGTTGTTGTTGTTGTTGTGTTGTTCGGGGCGGTTAGAGAGGATGCGAATCAGGTGATCCATACTCTGTAAACCTTGCGATGCAGCCTCCTGGATAGCCTTTTGATCATCCATCATCTTAGGGAAACGCATTAGATCGACGGCCATGATGAGATCTCTTGGTTCTTCTTATTTGTGCTGAGAAATCAGAGAGATTTTATGGTGGAAAGATGAGAAATGAGAGTTAGGAAAGATGGCGTGATATATGGGGAAAAGTTAGGGGTGACCGGGTCAGGTTGTGGGAGATTTTTTAGTCAAACCGGGAAGGTTTTGATCTAACGGCTGTGATTGCGTTGAGGATTTCCACGGAATAAAGCAATCAAAGAAGTTTGGTCTCCTCAAGTTCGAGGTAAACTGGGCTCCACCTGGCATCCGAATTTTATCGTTTCTTCAATTTCAAGATATTTTCAACGAATAGTTAAAAAAGTAGAGAGGCAGATAAATTAATACTCAAATTTTTTCATAATTACTCAAACTTTATCTTTCTAATTACAGGCATGGAAATAAGTTTCTATAAATCTATGCAAAATAGTAGTACAATATAATACAGATTTTTTTTTTTTGGTCAAAAATATAATACAGATTTAAAACACAAAATGAGAACAAAATAGTACAAATTATAAAACTGATGATTAAAATGTCAATGATTCATTCACACAATGGAGAAAGAGAGGCCAGCTGGATTTTGGTTGAGGCAAGAAGGGAGGAAATGTCAACGAGACAGGGATGATTAGTTATGAAATAATAATGGAGATATTTGACTTTCTTAAGTTTTAATTATATTTTATGTTTGTTCCAATTTGAATCTTCTTCTATATTCTTTCAAATTCTACAGACTCTATTTTTGTCAACTATATTTACAGTTAACTAACTCTCATAGGTTGCCTATATAATTCGATGACTCTTTTAAGGGGTTTCCATAACAATTAAAATTTGGTGCAAGACTTTTAGTTCTTAATAACAATATTTTTTCATAGCATTCTAGAAACCCTCTACACTTGACATTATAATAAGCGATGCCTTTTATTAACTTCTAAATCACCTAATTATTCTACAATTAAAAGTCATTCTAATTAAATACTACTAGGCTACTAGCAATCAAGGTTTGACTAAAGATTTTAAAATTCTACTTGAACAGCGATTAATGCATACAACAAAGAAGGGGAAAAAGCTGACTATTTTAAAATTTACAAGTTGTATTAGCAGACGAATAAAAACAAAATAAAATAGTGCTATATAATAAAAAGATTATCAATTTTTTAAACATAGAGCCATTGACCACCTCGGTAACCGGGTGGTCCCCTTTACTCGTATATGAACCGTCAGATTATCTAAAGAGTTGATCCAACGGTTGATCTGTGAAAATTAGTATTGACTATGTTTATGATTTTATGAACCTAAAAAATCTCCAGCCAGCTATTAGGTTCTTTCTCCTCACGTGTCGACTTTCTAATGTCTCATACATATATTGAAAATCGTTAGCTGTCCCGTTTCTTTAATAAAAAACGAAGAAAAAAGCCAAAGAAAAAAATTTGGAAAAGCATAAAACTAGGACGAGATTATTAGATAAACGAATAATATACAGTGTATACTAATTATTATTGCAAAAAACGAGTCCTAGAGTACATTAACTGGGAATTTACAAAATGGTATAAAAAAAAGAGTTTATCTAGGTAGTAGACGAAAATTTAAGTTAAATAGCTTATCCCCATAAATTACAGAGAAAACCAATATACATTTACTATTTTCTTAACTCCAGAGATGAGAGAACATCAGTGATTATACATTTCTATGTTTATTTTATTTTATTTTGATAAGATGAAGCTGTTTGTCAATGCGATTTATTTGAGCACTCCAGATTTGGGGGTATTAGGCTACCGGTTAAGAAAACTATATGATTAGCTATGTGAATAGAACGTGTTTGTGTGTTGCATATAACGTGTCATTGATGCAGAACAAACCACGGGTTGTTATTAAAAATACCTTTTTTTGGGGTCAACGATTAAATTATAACATGGGGTAGTTGACCCGACCGAGTTGTATTATTATTATTGTCGTGCACGTCTATCATTTATGTAGTTAAATTGCAATGCAAGAAAATCTTAGTTGTTGTGATCTTCTTCTTTTTTTTTTTCTGTACATAGGTGAGACTAAATAAATGATCACATCCAAGCTAGGATATTAACTCAGTTCTATCTTCATTCATACAAAATCAGAAGATAATTATTACTAATCTTATGCCCTTCTAAAATTTAATATTATGTTATATGGTAATCTAACTGTAGAAACATACTTTTTTAACAGTCGCTGTATTAACATACTTGGAAGTAATCATTCTTAGTAATGGAGAAATATATATATGAAAATAATGACTGAATGCGCAAAATAAATTAAGATAGAAATCATTCTTTGGGAAATCATTTCAATTTTATATTCTTTTTCTTTATAATATTTACCAAGATTTTCTAGGTGAAAGAAATGTGTTCGTTACATTGCATGTTGTTTCTATACAATATTAGTATATTACGTAATGTCGTCACTTATCAATTATCATACTGAATCACTGATCGATTCGAAGCTTCGTATTTTAAATGTGTCATTGTCTACGTACGCGTTCTTATTATTAGTGTAAAAAAAAAGTTATTGGATGGTCCATATATTATTCTCAAAATTAAAGTTAGTGGGAATCTTAAATTTTAAAACAAGATATACTCTATTTTTAAAAAAGTCACTGTATAACTCGTAAAATCGATAATCATGTACACTATAATTGTGATTAATTCGAATGGGATCCTTCTTATCGAACCCATTAATTCCACGATAAAGCCAAATGTTTTCACTTTATGAAAGAAGTCAACGGAAATATAATAGAGATGGATTTATTCTATATATAAACATTGACTGTCTATTCACATGTACACACGGATTTAACACGTATTTGAGAAACAAATGGCTCTTATATCTTAACATTTACGTTTTGACTACAACATATTCTCATTTTTTGTTTATGCCAATCATACATATAACATATTCTTAGTCAATAATATATTCCACTACTGTTTATATTGAACGTTACGTATGATTTTTTAATGATTCTTTAAACAATTTTTTTTTAATTCCGACTGTAAATAGCTAAAGATGTTATTTCGTAATTAGAGTCATCAGAGAGAAATATGAGATGATAAACAAACAATTACTTGATTTAAAAAAAAAGAAACAAAATCATTTATAGTACATCATTTTATTTCATGTTTCATAATTTTCTTTTCTTAATCGCGTGCATCACAGAACATCTTCAATTAGTTCATTCTCTGTCGTCGGTGGTGTTCGAATCCGGGTTCTTTTCAACTCTCCTTCTGAGATGGCTCTGTAATATGCCGGCTAAACTATCGACACCGAATAAGTATGTTTCATGTCATAAACTGCATGTAATTATACTTAATACATGCATGTATTATTTTCCCTACCATAATATGCATGTTGTCGGTTCTCACAAAATTAGTTTCCGTTATGATAAAACTAAAATAGATTTTCGAAGAGATGGAAGGGAATATATAAAAGAAAAGGTAAATTTAGAGTGGAATCCAATGTGGACTTCAACTAGATGTTTTATATTTCCCATTAATGTATTTTTTATTATATATTTTAACTTGTATATAGATTGTAACGTTGGATGTCGAGTTTTTTTTTGCTTTATATTGTTCTCTTTATCGTTTAAACAAGAAGCTGCACATGGTGGTCTTGGAAGATGAAATATATCATATATAATATAATCCGTATACAGTAAAATAAATTAATAGCCCATGACAGAGAATTTTTAAAGTTTATATTGTTTGACTTTATCTTAAACGTATAATCTTATATAAAAGTTGCTCAACTTTCTCCATAAACTTGACACATTAGTATTGGAGAGGTTGACATCTATCACTTAAATTTTAATATTAAATTTTAAAGCACTTAAAAAATATAAAAAATTTGTTTTATTAATTGACTCATAATTAACATTTATATTAATATTAAACAAACATTTATGTTATAACTGATTAAAAATATTAATAGATATGTATTTAATTTTTATATAACTGTATATTACTTAATAATATTCTAGATGTATTTTAAATTATTTTTTAAGATTATTTATAATAAAATACTAACAAGTAACAAATGAAATGATGATTATATTTATTTTAATTTTTTATTAATTAATTATTAATTAATATTTTGTGTAAATGTTAAACAAAAATTTATGTTATAACTAATTAAAAATATTGAATGATACTTATTAATTTTAATATAATTTTAAATTATTAAATAATATTCAACATGTATTTTAAATTAGTATTTTAAAATTTTTAGAATAAAATATTAACAAGTAAGTAAATAACAAGTGATGACTATATTAATTCTTATAAAATTATATTAAATTTTTTTAAAAAAAATTGATAAGAAAAATCCGCACGTAACGTGCAGGTGTTCACCTAGTTATAATAAGAGAGAAACATCTTAAATAAATATCCGTATCAAGTAGATAGTTTGATTAAGATTTGATTCTGGTTCGACAAATATATGAAACATGCTCCATGCATATGCTATCATATGATTCATATCTTCAATATAATAAACAAAGAAGCATATATTTCGTTATCATGGCCGGTTCGATTAGTTTAATTAAGGTGCCTTGTCTTGGTGCTGTGACATTTTAATTTGTTTATGACCACATTTTCAAATGGGCTGAAGCTAAGATAAAAGAGATTGATGATGCCAAGTCACGTCATGTGATGCATTATCCGGTTTTAGTTTGAAATCCCAAGAATACGCATTATAAGAACGGCTATGGCTTTCTCTGCTACTTAGAGAAGAGTTTTAGTACAAATCATGCTTAAACCAAATTTGTTAAATCTTAGACATGCCAATAGTAAAAGAACTAGTTGGGATTTTATTTACTACCATCAAGCATTCAAGCTCACACAATTTGAACTGGTTCCCTATACTTGATATGTATCAATTACTTTACCGTTTACAATCCGAGTTTTCGACCATGATGAATTTATTTTTTAAGTTTTATCATATCCACCACGATTGTTGTTTGAAGTTAAAACTGTATACAACAAACTTAATCGTCCACATAAGTTAAATAGTTGTCCACAATTCGAACCTAATCAGGCTTAGCCATGTAGTCCGATTGACATAGTGAGTTTAGCTGTTTAGGAAATGTTTAGCAAATTAACTTCAAAAACCGTGAAACTATAATTTACACTAACAGACTTTATTGATTTAAAAGGTTTTTAGTCACACAATTCATTTCAAGCATCCTTTAGAACCAAAAGCCCAATTTTGTTTTGAACTATGAAACATTTTATCCAAAATCAGACCGGACCAAGTGTCGGGTTTTTGCCTAAATTGACTTGTTTAAAGTTTTGGACGCCGTGGTACAAGTAAATCCATTGGGGGAAAAGTTTTTGTTTATTCTGGTCGGTCGGGTCGAGTCGGATTGATTATTACCCGACCCAAAATGATTATCCTTGTTTGCTTGCCTTGCCAATCGTTGGTTTCCAAAATCAACAGAACCAAAAATCCGTGGTAAGTCAATACTCAATCCTTTGGGGGATTATTCTGGTCGATCGGGTCGGGTCGAGTCGGTGTGATTATTACCCGACCCAAAATGATTATCCTTGTTTGCTTGCCTTGCCAATCGTTGGTTTCCAAAATCAAAAGAACCAAAAAAAAAAAAAAAAATCATGGCGAGACTCTTCGTCTCTATCCCTATGCAACCCAAACAAACGGCCTTCTCGGCGTTTTCTCAGCCGTTATTTCCGCCGCCGGCTAAAAATTTTCTCGATGGATGTGGCGATGGAGTAGGCGGAGCCGGGGGATTATGTCTTACACGGAGAATCAAAGACTGTTCCGTCGTGGCGCGAGCAGGGCCAAGTACGAGTAGCTACTTGCTTGCGTTCGCCATTCCCGCTACTCTTATCGCCGCCACCGTCTTCACTTCTATCAAAATCGCTGATAAGCTCGACGAAGATTTCCTTGAAGATGTAAGATCGTCGTTTCCACACAAAAAAATTTATAATACCTCTTATTAGTCTGTTCTAACTCAAGATTCGATTTTCGTCTGGTTTTTACCTTATTTGTGTGGTAGGTTCTTTTAGGTCTATGTTTTATCTCTGTTTCGGAATAAAGTGACGCTTGTTTCAGTGTGCTAGTTCTAGGATTTGAGAATGTGGTGTAGAAGGCAAAGCTTGTTGTAGCTTGTAAGTATTTCTGGAACAGAAAAAACGAAATTTAAACGGAGAAATTGGTGGAAACAATGATTTAAAAAACTATTCAGTAGTAGTAACTTTTGAATTTGGGTCTAAATTAGTTATACTTTTGTTAAAGTTCTTCAATTTATGTTAATAAAGCATGATACGATTGAGAAATGCTGCATATGCTTCTCTTAGAAAATAAGAGAGAGTCACATCCTCTTAGTCCATTGCATTCTAACAAAATGCAATCTCTGTGATAAATCACTTACAACAGAAAGTCTCTGCTTTTCTCGCCTACAGTGTTAATAATAATCACTAGTACACAAGGAGCTGTAAAAAAGCTGACTGATCCATATGGTCTGTAAAACTAAGAGCATATATGATTCTTCTTTCTGCAGATTGCGTTGAACCAAGCGATAAAAGCAGCAGAAGATGGAGAAAATGCTAAAGGTGAAACCTCACTGGATGATTTGATTAAAGAACCCGTGCTTCAACGAACTCGTAAACGGCCTAAACGTGAAGTTTAAATAAACACATAAATATGAAAACTTCTTCTTAAAGAGATTCTTCCAAGATCCGATGACTGTGTACTATGTTGTGTTTGTATAAGGATGTAAGCTTGTTGTAGCCTTCCTGGTCCCATTTATAGTTGTAGTTACTGAAAATTACAATACCATTTGATCATATTTATGAAAAAAAAAAAGCAATTGCCTTATGACAACTATTTCATAGAGCTGAAACAATGACATACTTCAAGTTTTTAGCAGATTCTGTTCCACTTCTTGTGTCCCGAGCTTTCTTCTGCGGCAAATTTGTAGTTATGGAAGAAGTAGAAGGGTATCTTTGTTATCAGCTTCGAATGGGTTATGAATTGGGCTTTGAGGCCCAATTTGAGTTTTCTTTTACCGGATTGGTTTTGAACTTTTGAAGTAGTGTGTAAGAATTTTTCTCTTTCCCTTCTCTTCTCTTCAAATCGACGTCTGTGTGAGGTTAAATCGCGTCGCGTTTTTATTCCACAGTTTTTATTTTTTTTTTCCTTTCATTTTCAAACGAACAGAACACACCAGCTAAAGGCAATTTGCGTTAGATCTAAGGAAAGAGCGACGCATAGGTTTTCAAGCAAATTGTCTACGTCCAAAGAGAATTAACGACGCGACGAACAAGTCGATTTCAGTCTCCCTCTGTCCGACCGATCGAGGGTATGGTTTAGCTCAGTTTCGGGAATTTTTAGCGTATTATCGAATTTATCTGTGAAACTTGATCTCTTATTGCTGTATTTGGATAGGTTTGGATTTAGCTTGTGTTTGTTTTTGATTGGTGTGTGAATTTCTATTGAATCTGGAGATTGGTTTCCGTTTAGTTGCCGCACGATCTGGGTCTAATTTTGTTACTTTTTATGCGCAAGCCTATTTATTTGGTTTTGATTTGTGTTGTTCCAAAAAGGAGGGATAATTAGCTGCTTTTGGTGCTCTGTGATTTCATTCATACAAGTTTGTAAAATTAGCTGCCTTTTTTTTTTGCTGTTGCATTCTGCGTCATCAGAAAGTACGAACCATGTTGATCCAGACTTGTTGTTGATCCACGAAGAGTCATTTTGGGAACATAAACTGAGTGAATCGAATGGACAAGAAAAAGAACCGTGCTGATCCACTCGCTGCTGGGCGCCAGAAGGTTAGTGTCACTTTCCTTAAGCCTACCTCTTCAGAATTTGGGTAAATTTTGCTTTATTATATTCAAATGTTAGTAGGAAGAGAGAGGCTTCTACTATGTTTCATTTCCTTCTTGAATACTAGCAGACGAGTAGGAAAGGTTTCCGTTATGCCAGCTTTTCGGTTAAGTTCATAGTTTAGAAGGAACAATTAATAGCCTGTTTTTTTTATAACATGCTATATTTGATTGCTTGTATTCCCTTTGTTAATTGTTATGTTTCTTAACTTCATTTCAGCTTCAACAATTTCGTCAAAAGAAGGCTGACAAAAGCACTGATCATAAAAAGGACCCCAAGGGCAGTACAAGCCAAGGAAAATCCTCCAAAAAATCTAGTAAATCTGAGAAGCATGAGCGTAAACCTGAAACAAGTGCTGTCTGTAACGAGGCAGAAGCTCCGTCAAATGTGGCTGCAGGAGGATCTACATCTCATCTGAATATTGGTGACGAGGTTGTTGATTCTCCTCAAACTTCTGCAAATGCATCAGCTCACGAGTATGTTTCAGTCCATGGTTCATCATCAGAAACTGATACACTTCAGCCAGGAAACACCTCAGCAACTTCTAATACTGGAGCTGAACTTAAGAAAGAAGTAGGGAATTCTGAAAAGGATGTAAGTATTTCGTTATCCACTGAAGAAGAGAATGTGAAGAGTATCGACAGTGGAGTAGCTGGCACAGTTGATTTGACATCTGAACCTGCAGACACTCAGATGGGAGTTACACATGACGATGCATCTATTAGTGTTGAAGGAAATTTTCCTGTTTCTGCAAACTTAGCGGAGGGGGAAGGAGTTGAAGCTGAAAGTGGGTCTGGGAATGTGGAAACGCCGCATCAGCCATCCTCTCTGCATGAGTTTATTCCTGATGTTTCCTTGATTCGTGCAAGGGGAGATCAGGTAACTGATGTAGGTTGTTCTCTCCTTCTCTTCATGCTTCTCTCTTCAGTAATTTTCTTTATTGCTTGCTCTTTTATAGGGGTAGAGAGATTAGGTCAATTGCGTGCGGCCTTTTGATGTATAATTCAATTTTCATTTGTTTCTGGGTAGGGGAAATGCGGGAAGACGATGGTTCACACAAGGAGGATAGGATTGTAACTGAAGAAACGCAAATAAGCTATCCAGCGATTGTGGATTCATCTGCGTCTACTTCTCATTATTCAGAGGGACCCTCAGTTACAGTTGATTCAGTTGAACCAGTAGGAGTAAATGGCGAAGTTAGAAGCCAACAGACTGGGGAAGCTTCAGAGAATACAGAAGAGAAACCAGAAACATCTATTGGTTTTCATAATAATAGAGATCACTTGTCGTCAGCTGAACCTGAGCAAAGCTCTGTTGCAGATGTGGCTAGTCAGCTGCAATTACCTGAGGGCGTCAGTATATCTGGATTTTTGAGCCATGACGAACCTCGTGAAATGGACACATTGAATCAATCTGGAGAAATTGCTGCTCCTCATGTTCATGAAGGCAGCTCAGTTGGCTTCTTACAGCTTATTGATATTGTACAGGGCCTTAGTCAAGATGAATATCAAGTTTTGTGCAACGCAAGAGAGGCTGCTTCCAGTACTGAGCCAGGAACAACTCCGTTGGAGCGATTAAGAGAAGAACTGACTGTTACGAGTACCATGGAAAATATACTCCATGTGCAACTCACAGAACAATCTCATCTACAAAACGACTTTGATCATCAACATAACCAATTGGTGGCTGAAATGTCGCAGCTTCGTGCGTCATATAATGCAGTAACAGAGAGGAATAATTCTCTTGTGGAGGAACTATCAGAGTGCCAGTCTAAACTTTATGCTGCCACAAGCTCAAATATGAAGCTTGAAAACCAGCTTCTTGCTACAGAGGCACAAGTGGAGGATTTCACTGCTAAGATGAATGGGTTGCAGCTTAGTCTAGAAAAGTCCCTATTGGATCTATCTGAGGCAAAAGAAAAGTTCATCAATCTTCAGGTGGAGAATGATACGTTGGTTGCAATTATTTCTGCTTGGAATGATGAGAAAAAGGAGCTTCTTGAAGAAAGAGAATCCAAGAACTATGAGATTAAGCATCTTTCATCTGAGTTAAGCAGTTGCAAGAACTCAGCGACCATACTAAAGGCAGAAGTTGAGAAATTGGAAAAAACTATTGGTCCATTGACAGATGAGAAGATAAATCTTGTCGAGGAAAAACATAATGTATTGGGCGAGGCAGCGAAGTTACAGGAAGAATTGGAAAATTTCAAGACTTTGGTCACCTTGCAAGAAGTGGAAAATTCAAACCTAAGGGAGACGCTTTCTTTACTGAAAGGCCAGCAGACTAAGCTTGAAGAGGATAACCTACATCGCACAGAAGAAAATGAGAAAGCACATCAAGAACTGAGTGCACACCTTATCTCGGAGACTTATCTATTGTCTGAGTATTCCAATCTAAAGGAAGGGTACACTTTGTTGAATAATAAACTTTTGAAGTTTCAAGAGGAAAAGGAACAGTTGGTTGAGGACAATGATAAACTTACGCATGAGCTTCTTACTCTTCAAGAGCACATATCTACTTTACAAGAAAAGCGGAGTCATCTAGCAGTTGAGTTAGGAGAAGCAACAGCGCGCCTTGATAAACTGGCTGAAGAAAATACATCTCTAAGTAGCAGCATCGAAGTAGAAAAAGCTAGATTGATAGACATTGGTGCCGAAGATCCTTCAGGATTGATCAATCAGGAAATGTCTGAAACATTTAGCAGAGGTAAACAGAATGTCCCATTTCTTGATCATACCTGCCAAAGTCCCGAGACACAGCATAAAAATTTGGAGGAGGTAGTGGACGATTCTTTTGGGTTTTCTGCCTTGAACAAGAATCTGGAGAAAGGGGAGATAATTGTTCAGAACCTTGAAGAGGCAATTAAGCAGATCCTCACCGATTCTTCATCGAGTAAGTCGAGCGATAAATCTTCTGCGCCAGCAGTATCAAAATTGATTCAGGCTTTTGAGTCAAAGCAGCAACAGGAAGAACATGAATCTGAAAAAGCACAGTTTACTGGTGATCAGTCAGAAGCATCTATTTCTGTGAATGTGCATATTAGAAATTTGAGAGGCTTGCTTGAACAATTGGTGTTGAATGTCAGGAAGGCTGATTTACAATTCAATCAATTAAGTGAAGACAGGACAGCGACAAATCAAAGACTCGAGGAGTTTAATGTTGAATTTGCATCTCATCAGGATCACATCAATCTTTTGGAGGCAGGTACCATTGAGAGTAAGATTTCGTTTGAAGCTCTAAAAAATTATTCTTATGAGTTGCAACACAAAAACCACGAACTTGAACTTCTCTGTGAATCGTTAAAGCTGAGAAATGATAGCATTGGTCTAGAAAACACGGAGCTCAACAAGAAGCTGAATGCTGGCATATCGAGAATTTATGAGCTTGAAATTCAGCTGGAAAGCTTACAGAATGATTTGAGTAGCATGTTGTCCTCAATGGAAGAACAGTTAGTGGCCTTGCAGAATGAATCTGAGAGGGCAATGATTCTAGAACATGAATTGAAATCATCAATGTCTGAATTTGGTGATGCAGTTGTGAGACTTGATGATTGTTTACTCAGATCTAGCACTGCTGGAGCTCACGGTGGCTTAGACTTGACCAGGCGTATGTCTGGTTCTGTTTACATGGCTGTAAAGGTGATTGACGACCTGGAGGAAAAACTGGAAGTTGCTTATGCGAAGCATGAGTCCTCCTCAAACAAATATGAGGAGTTGGAGCAGAGTTTCAACACTCTGCTTGAGAAGAATGAATTTATAATTGCTACAATGCATAAGGTCTATGCTGATTTGACGAAACTGATTACTGAATCATGCGGGTCTGTGGAGATGGCCAAACTAAAAGTTGAAAATCTATCTGTCTCTGATCCTTTCAACGATGGTAATTGTGAGAATCTGTTGGAGGCTGTGCGAAATATTCTTTCCGAGAAGCTCGATCTTCAGTCTGTGATTGATAAGCTACAGTCGGACTTGTTGAGTAAAACAAACGATATGGAGGAACTGACGCAGCGAAGCCTTGATCCCACTTCACTTCGAGAGTTAGTTGAGAAAGTTGAGGGTGTTCTGGAACTTGAAAGCGGTAGAATTACTTTTGAATCCCCTTGTTCATATGTAGAGTTTCTGGTTTCCCAACTTGTTCAGAAGTTTATAGAGGCTGAGGACTTGGCTAATCTCATCAGAAAACAGTTAGAGGCCAAGGAGAAAGAGCTGATGGAGATCCAGAAGAATTTACCGCACCATAAAACTGAAATGGGTGGTCTCAGGGAAAATTTAAGACAGGCAGAGGAGTCCCTTGTGGCTCTACGATCTGAGTTACAAGAAAAATCTAATGAACTTGAACAATCAGAGCAAAGGTTATTATCGACTAGAGAGAAGCTTAGCATAGCCGTTGCAAAAGGAAAAGGTTTGATTGTTCAGCGTGACAATGTCAAGCAGTCGTTGGCCGAAACCTCTGCTGAACTGCAGAGATGCTCAGAGGAATTGAATTTGAAGGACACAAGGCTTCAGGAAATCGAAGCAAAACTCAAAACCTATACAGAGGCAGGCGAACGTGTGGAGGCATTAGAATCTGAGCTTTCTTACATCCGAAACTCAGCTACTGCCCTTCGAGAATCGTTTCTTCTCAAAGACTCTCTGCTTCATAGGATTGAAGAAATTTTGGAAGATTTGGATCTCCCAGAGCATTTTCATGCTCGGGATATACTCGACAAGGTTGAGTGGTTAGCAAGATCAGCTAACGGCAACTCTTTGCGTCCCTCTGATTGGGATCAGAAGAGTTCTGATGGAGGTGCGGGATATGTTCCCTCGGAACCCTGGAGGGAGGATGGTCAAACTGGCACAAATTCTGAGGATGACTTAAGGATCAAGTTCGAGGAGCTCCAGGGGAAGTTTTATGGGTTGGCTGAACAGAATGAAATGCTGGAGCAGTCCTTGATGCACAGGAATAACTTGGTTCAGAGATGGGAAGCACTCCTAGGGAATATTGATCTGCCTCCACAGCTAAAGTCCATGGAAGTGGAAAACAAGATTGAGTGGCTTGCAAGGACAATATCAGAGGCTACACATGACAAGAATACTCTCCAACAGAAGATTGATAACCTTGAAGTCTATTGTCAGTCACTAAGTGCTGATTTGGAAGTCTCACAAAAGCAAGTATGCGATGTCGAGGCAAATCTTCAGTCAGTTGATAATGAGAGGGCGAATCTTTCTGAAAGACTGGAAACTCTGAATGGGGATCACGAGAATCTTTCTGCGAGGGCAATTGACCTTGAAGTTGAGAACGAGAAACTGCAGAACCAAGTTAAGGATCTGCATGGAAACTTGGATGAGAAACTTCGGAATGAGGAACACCTTCAGACTATTGAAAGAGACCTATTGAATTTGAGGTACATGATTAATGATGTCATACAGGAAGAGGGCTTGCAGGATTTGGGCTTGCAGGATTTGGCTTTAGCAAGTAATTCTGAGACCTTGGATGGACTTCTGAGAAAGCTGATAGACTATTATAAAAACTTGGTGAAATCTAATTTGCCACGCGAAAGAGATGACAACATCTGTGAAACTCGTCTATCAGATGCTGATGTTAGAAGCGGAGACTCATTGGGTACACATGAAGCAACTTCTCATGGGCGCCATTCTGAATTGACTGATTCTAATATAGTGGAAGCAACAAGTAGAGACATAGCAGTAGTAGAGACACCTGATGTAGCTTCCCTAACAAAAGATCTGGATGAGGCACTGCATGTGCAAAAGCTGACAAGGGAAGAAAGGGATTTGTATATGGAAAAACAGCAATCCTTGGTTGCTGAAAATGAGGCACTTGATAAGAAAATAATAGAATTGCAGGAGTTTCTTAGACAAGAAGAGGAGAAGTCAGCTTCTGTAAGAGAGAAGTTAAACGTAGCTGTCAGGAAAGGGAAAGCTTTGGTCCAACTAAGAGATAGCCTGAAGCAAACTATTGAGGAGATGAACGCTGAGCATGGTCGCCTGAAATCAGAGATTATCAACCGAGACGAAATGCTCTTGGAAAATGAAAAGAAATTTAGGGAGTTGGAATTTTACACTGTGAGGGTAGAAGCCCTAGAGTCTGAGTGCCAATCGTTGAAAACTCATTTGCAAGAAACAGAAAATATTTTGCAGGAAAGGAGTGGTACATTGAGCATGACACTGAACGAATTGAATAGCATCAATATTGGTGATGAAGGTGAGAGATATGACCCAGTTCTGAAGCTTCAACGAATCTCGCAACTGTTTCAGAATATGAGTACAGATGTGGCTTCTGCTGAGCAGGAATCAAGAAAATCTAGAAGAGCAGCTGAGTTGCTACTTGCTGAGTTGAACGAAGTTCAAGAGAGAAACGATAGTTTGCAAGAGGAGCTATCAAAATTTACATATGAAATTCAGCAACTTTCCAGAGAGAAGGATTCAGCGGAGGCTGCAAAAGTTGAAGCCATATCACATTATGAAAATTTATCAGTGGTCATCAATGAAGAAAAGAAGAAGCTATATGCTCAACTGCTGTCATTTGGAACTAGTGTGAAGACTCTGAGGAAAATACTCGCGGGGACCAACAGTTGCCTAGCTGATATTTTCACCATGGATATGGAGTTTCTGCATCATCTGAAGGCATATATGGAATCATGTGCGAAGCAAACTGGTACCAATTTGTCTGGATGGGCTCAACTTAGTACAGGGAATTTTGTAGACAAGGTAACTTAGGTCCTTTCAACAGCTTATCATAGTATATTTTCAAGGTTTTTTCTGCCACTGACTGTTTCGGAATTTCGTTTTTCCCCTTTCTTTTTAGGAAATCTTTTCACGCTTGACTGCTGCCTTGTCTAACGTCAACTTGCATGAGATTTCAAGTGGTGGAAACATAACCGAAATTTGTGGTTCTCTCTCACGAAACCTTGATCAGTTTGTAGCCGATGTTAGCCATCTCGAAGAGAATGTAAGTAAGCACTGGGCATCATGGAACGAACAGGTCAACATTGTATCCAACAGTATTGACACCTTTTTCAAGTCAGTTGGAACGGGAGCAGACTCAGAAATTGCTGCTTTGGGTGAAAGAATTGCATTGCTACATGGAGCATGTTCTAGCGTGTTGGCGGAAATTGAAGGCCGTAAGGCTGAACTGGTTGGAAATGACAATCACAACATTAGTCTTCATCAAGTAGAAGAGGATTTTTCATCCATGGATTCTGTCAGGTCCATGGTAAATAGGCTATCGTCAGCTGTTAAAGAGCTTGTTGTAGCAAATGCTGAGACTGTGGAGAGAAATGAAAAGGAGATGAAGGTAATCATTGCCAATTTGCAAAGGGAGTTACACGAAAAGGATATCCAAAACGATAGGATGTGCAATGAACTTGTGGGTCAAATTAAGGAAGCCCAGGCTGGTGCTAAGATCTTTGCAGAAGATCTTCAATCTGCAAGTGCCCGGATACGTGATATGCAAGACCAGATGGGTATTCTGTTGCGGGAACGGGATTCTTTGAAGGAGAGCGTGAAAGAGCTGCAAGAAGGGCAGACCTCACACTTAGAATTACAGGAGAAGGTCACATCGCTTAGTAATCTTCTAGCTGCAAAAGACCAAGGTCAAATTTTCCAATCTAAGCCTTTTTTTTTTCCACTGTCACACATATAGCTAATACATAATTGCTTGCTGCAGAAATTGAGGCATTGATGCAAGCGCTTGACGAGGAAGAGTCTCAGATGGAGGATCTGAAACACAGGGTTACAGAATTAGAACAGGAAGTGCAACAGAAGAACCTAGATCTGCAGAAAGCTGAAGCTTCTCGTGGAAAGATTTCGAAAAAGCTAACAATTACTGTAGATAAATTCGATGAGCTCCATCATCTCTCTGAAAATCTTCTTGCTGAAATCGAGAAACTTCAACAGCAAGTGCAAGATCGGGATACGGAGGTTTCTTTCTTAAGACAAGAAGTAACTAGGTGCACCAATGAGGCTCTTGTTGCTTCTCAAATGGACACGAAGAGAGATTCAGAAGAGATCCAAACTGTACTGTCTTGGTTCGACACAATAGCTTCACTACTTGGTCTAGAAGATTCACCTTCCACTGATGGTCACAGTCACGTAAACCGCTACATGGAGACACTTGAGAAAAGGATTGCGTATATACTATCTGAAATAGAAGAATTACGGTTGGTCGGACAAAGCAAGGATTCCTTGCTGGAAGCTGAGAGGAGTAGAGTGGCTGAGCTCAGACATAAAGAAGCAACTCTTGAGAAAATATTACATGAGAAAGAATCCCAACCAGGCATCTCAACAAGCTCGACTTCAGAGATCGTTGAAGTGGAACCTCTGGTAAGATCATTGCTTGTTGGATGATTTCACCATTTCCAGATCCTGCCTCGGAACGATAACATTCAGATTCGATTTCCTTTTTTTTTTTTTTCCGGTATCGCAGATAAACAAGTGGACGATGAGTGGAACATCGATGCCGTCTCAAGTCCGGAGTTTGCGTAAGGGAAATAACGATCAAGTTGCCATTAGTATAGATGCAGATCAAGCTGATCAAAGCCATAGCTTAGAAGAAGATGATGATAAAGGTAACTAAACTAGTCCCTTAATTGTACATTTAGTTAATCGGCTACACATTCTCTTTGTAACACTCCCGTTATGTGTTTTTTCTTCTGTTTTTGCGTTTTAGCTCATGGTTTCAGATCACTCTCTACGTCAAGAATCGTTCCAAGATTCACACGACCAGTGACTAACATGATCGATGGTTTATGGTTAGGCTTTTTACATCCATCGATCTCATTCGATTTGGAAATTGCTCATTTCGGTCTAATTAAAACGATCCTTTTTTTTTCTTTTTTCTTTTCAGGGTCTCTTGTGACAGGACGCTCATGAGACAACCTGCCTTACGGTTAGGCATAATGATTTACTGGGCGATATTACATGCTCTTTTGGCTACTTTCGTGGTCTAACCAAAACTTCTCATTTCGTAAGTGACTTTTTCTTAAATCAATAGCGAACAGTAGCTTCAGTTTTCTAGGCTTTCATACGTGTTTTCATTTTATCTTTCGCAGTTGGTTTCTCGTTATGGCACGGACTCAAAGTGGTGTGTTGTTTCACTATATGTTTTTTTTTTTGTCTTTTTATTCATTGTTCAGCTTTTATTAACCAAGCAAACTGTGGTTTCACCCATTTTTATTGATCTGAATCACAAACTGCTTGGCTTTACAACTGAATAAGAAAAAGGAAGTTTAGTGTAGACTATGTAGTAGCTGTTGAAAAAGATTAGCCAGAGACTATAAATTACTGTTATGTTCTATTTCTTTTTCATTCTTACAACGCAAAATTAAACGATATAAGATAAGAATATTACCAAGTAGAGGAAGGTACTGTGTCCATCATTTGATATTTGTTTGTGTTTGCTTTCCAGTTAATTTAAGTTTTTTTCACCTTTTTTGGTTGCATTTTCAAACCTCACAATCTCTTTTTTTTTTTTAAAAAGAACAATTAGAATTTGAAACTTGATTTTAATTCCTAGTTCGACTATCGTACAACTGTTAAAAAATATATAAATTTTATACTGCCTGAAAACGCCACTGCTGAACCCAACTAATACTTTGGCCCAAACTAATGTAGCTGTGATTAATTTTGGGCTTTCCTTGTTTTGTATTAAGAAAGTTAACGCGCTTACAAACCCCTTTGGAGGTATTTCTTCAATTTCAGATTCAGAAACCCTAGTTTCACCACGACAAGCGAAACACACTCTCTTTTCTTCTTCTTTGCTCTCCTCTCTCGGAGCCGCTCGAGTGCTTTCGCCTATTCTCACTAGGTAGGTGACGCCAATTTTATTTCTCTCTTCTTGCTCTTAAGTTTGTTCTTTGCTAACTTTTTTGTGTGAATTTTCATCCCATCTGATTAATTCGATTGGACGATGAATTCCTTGATCGAGAGATTACTAGTGTTTCCTTTTCTTCTTTCCTCAATCTGTGTTGAAATGTTTTGGTTTCAATAGTGATTAATTCTGTGTGAATTATGATTTTGGAATCTCTTGCTAGAAAAGAGTCTGCTTTATTGACCATAGTTCATGTGCCAGTGACATTTTACAGAACAAAATGTCACGTGTGTACGTGGGGAATTTGGACCCGCGAGTTACTGAGCGTGAACTCGAGGATGAGTTTCGTGTCTATGGAGTTATCAGGAGGTGAGAATCGATCAGTTGGTACTAAAATTCTTCTTTTATCCACTTATTTGATGTGAAGTATCTATTTTTGGTATTTCTTTAGTGTTCATTATCATGTGCAGTGTTTGGGTTGCTCGTAGACCACCTGGCTATGCTTTTCTTGATTTCGAGGATCCTAGGGATGCTCGTGATGCCATCCGTGATTTAGATGGTAATGCATCCACAATCTATTAGATTTTGCTTTATTCTTTACGAACTTGATAACACTCTTTGGGGTTCTAATTAGTCTTATGACATATAAGTTAGGATTTGACATTGATATGGTTGAAACGGATAGGTAAGAATGGCTGGAGGGTGGAACAGTCTCACAACCGAGGAGGTGGAGGCGGCCGTGGTGGTGACCGTGGAGGCGATCGTGGTGGTCGTGGTGGTTCTGATTTGAAGTGCTATGAGTGTGGTGAGCCTGGTCACTTTGCACGTGAATGCCGCAACCGTGGTGGCACAGGGAGGCGTCGCAGCAGGAGTCGCAGTCCAAGATACAGGAGGAGCCCAAGCTATGGACGGAGGTCGGTTCTGCTGATTTGAAATTACATTTGGTTCCCTTTGTGTCTCTTTCTTTATTGGTTCTAGCTTGTCTGAACTGGATTGGTTGATGATCTCTGTGTTTTTTTTTTTTTTGCTGGCTTCAGGAGCTACAGCCCTCGCGCAAGATCTCCTCCTCCTCCAAGGCGCCGCAGTCCATCTCCTCCTCCTGCTCGTGGTCGCAGCTACAGTAGATCACCTCCTCTGTATAGAGGCCGTGAGGAGCTGCCTTATGTCAATGGGTAAAAACTTGTTTTTCCTAATCTCTCTATCTCGTTATACATTTGTTGACTTGATGGTTGACTTGGAAATAAAATTCTCGTTGTTTGGTCGTTGCATCTTGATTCATTCCTAATGCTTTCACTGGCTTATTCAACGCTTGTTCTTGTTTCTGCAGAAATGGCCTGAAAGATAGGCGCAGAAGCCGGAGCTGAGAGTTTATGCTGCGTAACTGGGGATTATCAGAGAGTACTACTTAGCTTTTGAATAGATGAGAAACTATGTTTTTGGTTGAATAATGGAAATTATTAAGAAGATCAATTAATCGTCAGCTATGAAGAAAACGAGGAGACTAAAAACAACCAAAAGTTCCAATTTACAAAGCATCATTGCAATATTAATAGTTTCTTAGCGATATAATAAAATAGCCTAATTGCTGATACAACTGAAGAAATACAAGTCACAAGCCCTTTCGAACATACATTCTGAGCTAATGAACATACCAAAAGCCCCAAGAAAGTTGGCAGTCTCTAGAACCGGAGCAGAAGAAGAGTAGTGAAACCACTCAAATGGTCTTTTGTTTCTTTTCTTCCCCGCTTTTCAGTTTTAAACCAGATTATTGTTGAGAATCTGGCTGATTCCTAATATCCTCTCCCCTGTTTCATCACCAAGAATTTATAAAACAAAAATGATTTCATGAAAAGCAACTAGATCTTTGACTCAAAAACTCACCTAAGGCCTCGATTTCCAGTAACGCAGCTTCCAGTTTCTTTTCCCTTGTCTCGAGCTCTGCGCGGAACTGACTAACAGTTTTCAGAGTATCTAGAATGCCCCGTTTGACGTTAGCCACTTGGTCAGAGACTGAACAAGGTTTTGCTTGCTTGCGCTGCAATTTACTTGAGTTAGTGGTGGGTCTGTTTGAAACCTGAGTGTTTCCTCTCTTCTCTTTTTCGTCATGCTCGGCTCTGCGACTTACTCTCCGTCCCTCTCTTTCTACTCTTCGAGACTTTTCCTCACTGCTTCCCTGTAGATCAGTCCCACAAGCTCTCCTTTTACGAGTTCTTCTGTTTCCTTTCCCCTTGTTTTCATGGTTTTCTTCCTGAAAAGGAACTCAAGAGACGTATTTTAGCTTCTTAAATACAAGTGTTTTAGCTCTAAGTTTAACCAAGAAAGCCAAAAAGCGTTGTATATACACAAAGTTGTGTTGGTGCTTAACCTTAGAGTAGAACTTAAACGTAGGATTTGCATCTTCCCATATCAGTTCCAACACGAACGAGTCATTTACTTTAACTCCGTTCGCCTTGCACATCTCTTTCCAACCTTTTCTCAAATAAAACCATTCAGTTCCGCATTTTCCTGTCATGTGTAGATACGACGACCATTTTCTTCCATCTTTGTTCAGAAGAGTTATCTCCCCAGCGTTGTTAATGCCACTCTCATTCACGAAAACCGATGAAATATACTGAAACATGATTCAATTAGTAACGTTTACAAAAGTCATGGCTATATCCACGCAGTCAAAGGTACAAACTTTCATGACAACAAGAGGAAAAACACTAGTTCTTGAACTTACTAGTTGCCCGCTCTTGAAACGGTTGGGTGTCAACTTTATTTTCAGAAATGTCGAAGGAGTATTCTTCTCCTTTCCCTTTGGAATTTCATCTAGCATGCTCTTCTCTTTGCTGCAGCCTCCTTCAGCAGATACTCGAGGGCATTCTTGTTCTTCATGGCCATTTCCATACTCCTGTGGACACAACCAAAGCACAGGCCTTTCCCCATTCTCGGAGAGTTTAAACTTGCACAAGTCACCTTGACGTAGCTCATTAGAGGAGCAGAAGTTTGTCCAGCCTCGTCTGATGTAAAACACACCAGTTGAGATGTTTCTTCGGAGAAGCAGTGTCCATTTTCTTCCTTTTTCATTCGCTAAATCTATCTCACACGGTTTGTTGTCCTCATCAAAAGACGCAACAGTAAAATTTCTAGAAAGATCCTGAAATATAAAAGACATCATCAAACAATCCATGGTGAAACACTTCAGAATCACAGTATCCTACTCTTTTTCATGTGACAACAAAGGTGAAAGTAGATCTTACCAAACGATCTTTGATGAGGCTATAAGGTGTGACGTGTGCTGTGATGAAACAAGGGTCGCCTGAGGAAGACTCTGCTTCTGGTTTCTTATTCTTACTCACCACAATGTCCCCTGAATCACAACAATCTTCACTTACATTTCACAACCAAACCCGATCAAACCCAAAAATTCAGACACATATCACTTCTGTGATATCAATCAAACACCTTACCTGCGTCATCCTCATCTTCGTCTTCTCCATCATCATGATGATCAGCAGATTCAACATAGTCATCATCAATCTCAGTATCGTCAGTATCAACAATGCTAGGAGATGCGTGCTGCATGTCACAGGAATCGGATCGAGAGCCCACAGAGACATGAAAGTTCTCGTCTTTATCGTGTCTGAAAACTAAAACGTCACCGTCTCTGAATCTATGAACGGCGGCGAACTCTTCCCAGCCGCCGGCGAGCCTGTTTCCGTTCAGTTTTACTTCCCAAATCCTGTCAGACGCGTCCGATCTTAGCAAAACTTTGGTGTAGTGCCTTAAGAACTCATCATCAAGCGTCTGCCAAAAAAAAAGAACAGTTTTTTTAACGACTTCAAAGACAGTGAATTAACAAAAGATCATAAAAGCAACGAGAATGTAGTTACAAGGAGTGGGTTGTCTCCGGTAAGAAATCTCTGGTGAAACAGAGAAATATTCGGAGGATCGGCCATTGTTCAACTCTGTTTCAGAGGAGAGAAAGAGAGAAGGAGAGAAAGAGAGAGAGAGAGCAGGGAAACTCTGTTTAATTATAAAATTTTCTTCTAAAATCTTATGACGTTACAGTTTATTTTATAATTACGTTATAGAAGGAAATAGAATCTATTCAAATCGAAAGTTGATGTGAATCTTTCACATTTTTTAAAAACTTTTTAAACCCGAATCAGCTTTTTTCTTACAAGATATTTACTGGTCCGTCCATCTACTTGCCCATCAGTGCCATCACCTATGACAAAGGACTAGTAGTCTATCTATACTCTACGTATCTTTTCTTTTTTGTCAACAACTACACTCTACATTAGAAACTGAAAAATATAGGACTTGATAAAATGGGTTTTGTTACTTTTGTTTAATTCCATAGAGTTGATCTATATCACGGTATCAGCCAGTATGGCCAAAAGAAAAAAGTAAACTATCTTAGCCGGTACGTGTTCTTGGAAGAAAACAACTTTTTTGTTTGTGTGTCTGATTTCTGAAATAGTTTGATGAACTATGGAATGAAAATGTCATTACTGACTGGATCATGCATTAAATAATTTTGTTTCCAAAAAAAAAAAAACAATTATTTCCAATATTTTTTCAGGCTTTAAGGAGCTAAGCCCAACTTCGTGAGATGAACGGGCAAGACGGTTTAATGGTGGATAAGATCCCTTCTTGCTCAGCCGGAAGGTTATTGACTTTTTAAGTGTTGACTCACTCTTGAACTTCACTCGAGCTTGCAATAGATCCTCAATCCAAGGCAAATCAGAGAGGAGAAAGAAACTAAAAAACAATTGAAATGAAAAAGCTGATAAACAATTCATTGAATCGCACTTTCTTCTCGTAATGCGTTTCTATCACGTTGAAGCCGCCAAGAAACGTGTTTCCTGAGGAAACATTTCGCGATCTTTCTTCAGTTTCCAGGCTTCGTTGATTTCTGTGCATACCAATACTTTTTAATTTCCCATAGATTTATTATATATCTCGAATCGCTCTTCTTTCCATGGAGGTTCAAGCCGAAATGGAGCCTAGCTCGTCCATTAGGTACCCTCTCCCTTCTTTCGTGCTCTGATTTTTCTTATTTGATGATCTCTGCATTTTTTAACTTCCTTTTATTTCCTGGGTTTCGATTAAGTAAGCTTCTGGGATTGAATTTGATCGATTTAGGACGTAGGGGCAGTAATTATTGGTGTATTGATTCGAGTGCTTCTTGAAGTTATGAAATTTGGAAACTTTGATTGCGGTTCTTTAGATTTGGATATCGCGATTTACGCTTAATTACTTGGACTTATCTTTGTTTGATGATGCAGTTTAATCTCAGCAGTTTCATATGGCATTGCTTCAATGGCAATGGTTTTTATCAACAAAGCTGTGATTATGCAGTATCCACATTCGATGACTGTTCTTACACTACAGGTACTGATTTCAACTTTAATTCTTACAGTATTTGGATATCTTGGGTTTTATTATAATCAAGTGATTACTCAATTCCCCAAAATGCTAATTATGAATTAGTCCGTTTTGCTTTTCTTTTGTATTAGCAATTGGCTACTTCTTTGCTTATACACTTTGGTAGACGAATGGGATACACAAGAGCCAAAGGAATCGACATGGCCACTGCGAAAAAGCTTCTCCCTGTTTCCATCTTCTACAATGCTAATGTTGCATTTGCTCTTGCAAGCTTGAAGGGTGTCAATATTCCAATGTATATCGCCATTAAGAGACTCACTCCACTTGCTGTTTTGATTGCCGGGTATCTCTTTGGTAAAGGCAAACCAACAACTCAGGTATATATTCACTATTATGTTTTGGAATTGGGTTCGTCTATTTACTTGTAAAATCTTATGATGTTTCAGGCTCTGAATCTCTTGTTTAAATCTTTCAGGTTGCTCTATCTGTACTACTGACGGCTGCAGGTTGTGTAATTGCAGCTCTTGGAGATTTTTCTTTTGATCTTTTCGGGTATGGTTTGGCTTTAACATCGGTCTTTTTCCAGGTTGGTTTCACTATTCTTCTTCTTCTCTTACATCAATGCTCCAAGAAGATAAGGCAATAACCATTTGATAAAAAAAACAAATATCGTTTCCTCCTCATCGCCTGCAGACAATGTACCTTGTGCTGGTTGAGAAGTCTGGTGCAGAAGAAGGGCTTTCCTCGATCGAGATAATGTTCTATAACAGCTTCCTTTCCCTCCCTTTTTTGTCCTTCCTCATCATAGTTACCGGCGAATTCCCAAACTCCATATCGTTATTACTAGCAAAGGTCAGAGACTTTCATTACTCCAAGCTTGCAGCTTTTCTCAGAAGCTATTCTCTTATCGGTGGAACTATTTTTTTTTTCTTTTTCTCCTGGACAGTGTTCTTATTTGCCGTTCTTGGTGATTCTCATTCTTTCACTGGTTATGGGCATTGTCCTCAACTTCACCATGTTTCTTTGCACCATTGTGAACTCTGCTTTAACAACAACCATCGTTGGTGTCCTCAAAGGCGTTGGTTCCACTGTGAGTATAATAATCTCATTCGACTATTTTGGGAGACGATAGTCTCTTGGTTGTCAAGTCTTCTAGGCAAATCCTTTTCTCAGTCTTGCTTGTTTTCTTTTTTTCTTTGAATCTCCCAGACGCTCGGTTTTGTACTCTTGGGTGGTGTTGAAGTACATGCTTTGAACGTGTCCGGTTTAGTGGTTAACACGGCTGGTGGTGTGTGGTACTCGTACGCCAAGTACCGGCAGAAAAAGGCTAAACCAGCTAAGCTATTGTCTGATTTGGAAGCTCACAAAAAATGAGAATTTTTGGTCCGATTCGGTTTGCACATCAATATGTCCTTGTTGGGAACTTGGGATAGTTATATTTTGATAGTCCTACACTATCGAGATGTAAGAGACTAGAGACTAAAACGAGACATTTTAAACACATCGCGAAATGTTTCCAGATAGTGTAGTGATACAATATATATGTTTTCCTAAACTATATACATATAAAACTGATACCAATAATATAATTTATTATTGCCCAGAAAATTCAGATTTAGAAAAGGATGGATGTTACTTTAGACTAGTTGAAATAAATAAAAACTTGCATTACAATATCAAAGCTTTATTCAAGTAAAATGAATATTGAATGATTGTATCCACTAATTACAATAATTAAACTAAATACCGATAAAGTAGAGACTAGAGAGTGTAAAGCACTGTATGTGGAAAGGAATAATAACATAGTTCAAAGAATATCATAATTGAAAAGTGCTAAATAATTATCATTCATCAAAACATAATCGATCATTTTAATATATATACATGATTAATGGACCGGGTTTGATCTGGAAACATTTTAAAAGACATACTAGATACAATATATCACGACCAATAATTTGTGAATTATTGTTTACCTTAGAATTGTCATAGTTATGTTACTGGACATTTAGGGGGAGGAGCGTGTATGAAATTTTTTATAAACCGAGGGATTTCAAACTAAAAACTGTAGTTAAAGTATTGAAAAAAACCATTTTGTCATCTATTAATGACTAATCATTAGTACTATTAGAAAAAGTGTAGCATTACAATCCACATGACGAACTTTGAACTACATATCATCACGATTGGTTGTGTATGGATATGTAGATGACCCAAACAGAACAAAATTCAAGCTATTACAAAAAAAGGTTTCTAAATCAACAAAACTAATTGGATTTAAACATATAATAACTCTTCTCTCTTTTAGCTTTTACTTTTTTCTTAGTTTTCTTATAATACTTTTGTAAAACGTTAGGTATTGTATAGTAATTAAACCTTAAAAGAATGCCAAAGAATATTCCTATCTTCTAGAGTTCTACATGTGTTAGTATCACCACCGACAAATAACTCGCGTAACCTAATAGTTGGTTTGAAACTTTCCCAATATTTCAAAGGGAATTGAAAAAAATTGTGATTATCCTTCTACGCAATCGGTGACTCATATACTTCTTTTGGTAAAAGACACAAATATATATTTTTTTCTTGTTTTACAAAAGGCTCATAATTAGCGGCAATATTTTTTAAGAGTTTCTTGCTACTATTAGTCAACACTTGACCCTCTTCTGAATTAATCATCCAATGGCAACGAGGATAAAGCCACCAACTAAATGTTTCCCTCCTTACTAATTAGTATACAATCTCTTACATCTTCAAAATACAGATTCTATGTATAATAAAATATCGAATTGATTAAGTTGCATCCATTTGTTCAAAGATTAAGTTACACCGGTCTTCTTCAAATATCAGTACACGTTTTAAAAAACAAAAATAGCTGAAAAGTTATCCTGATTGTTTGTTTAGTAACCATATTTATCGTCTTCACAACATTCCCGTCAAAATTCTAAAGTTGATGACACTTGGTACAAAAAAATAAAATAAATTGAATGGACTAATAAAAAAGGATTTTTACTAAATGAATAAAAATAAAATGAAAGCACATGGAAAGTGACATGGGGAGCACATAGGCGAAGCGGTGAGAACACTAGAGTGATTCACTTGAAACCAATTTGGTAGTATCTTCAAACATTGTGCCAATTTAAGGAGTTTCTCTCACAAATTTGAATTTGTCTTCACTTCAAATTGCCAAACAAGGGTATGGTCCATCATCAATCAATAGATTTTCTAATCTTTTGAAAAAAAAATTATTTTCATTCGTTTGTCAAAAAAGAATTGTAAATTTTAATTTTCTAGGAGGATCCATGACAAGACAAGTGCTGGCGAAAGTTACAGGAGTGTGATAAAAAGGGATGAATTTGCATGCTGAAGCCATCAAAGAAGTAGCTGAACAAGTAACACACACATGAAAGTGTAAGACACATCTTACAAACTTCACAGATACCTTTCTTCTTCCTCTGCTTTGCTTCTCTCTCTCTCTCTCAAAGCCATAATCTTTCTCTCTCTCTCTCTCGAGTCACTCCACTCTCTCACCAACTCATCTCTCTCTCTGTCATTCTCTTAAAAAGGTCCACTATAAATGAGCCTTGAGCTGTGGATGCTTCTTTGTCTGGTTTATAAAAATAAAACAAAAATGGGTCTCTAGATTTCCGATTTCTGGGATCTGTGTGTTGATATTTCTTCCATTATCCGTAGAAAGCTCGCTCCTTTCTTGAAGATTTACTCACTCAAAATCCCTCCATTTTCGTTTCCTATAATGGGTTTTGCTTAATCTTCCATTTTGAGATTTGGGTGTTTTTTGGGATCCTTACCACATTAAGAAATTCAACTACTTTTCTGTTCTTTTTTTTTATCTTTTCGATTTCTCTACTCGTCAGGGAGAAGAGAGTTAGAGAAAAAAGATGGCTCCTAGGTTGGATTTTTCAGATTGGTGGGCGAAAGATACGAGGAAAGGAACACCAGTTGTGGTAAAAATGGAGAATCCAAATTACTCGGTAGTTGAAATCGGAGGTCCAGATTCAGCGTTTAGACCAGTGGAGAAGAGCAGAGGCAAGAACGCAAAGCAAGTGACTTGGGTTTTGCTTCTCAAAGCTCACAGAGCCGTTGGATGTCTCACTTGGCTCGCCACTGTCTTCTGGTCACTCCTTGGTGCTATAAAGAAACGCCTTAGTTTCACTAACCAACTTGGCTCTGAGAAATTGGGCAGAGACAGATGGCTTTTCTCGGCCATTAAGGTTTTCTTAGCTGTTTCCTTAGTGATTCTCGGGTGCGAGATTGTTGCTTATTTCAGAGGATGGCATTACTTCAAAAACCCTAATCTTCACATCCCCACTAGCACACTTGAGATCCAGAGCTTGTTTCATCTTGTGTATGTTGGTTGGTTAAGCCTAAGAGCTGACTATATTGCTCCTCCAATCAAAGCTCTCTCCAAGTTTTGTATTGTGCTCTTCCTTATACAGTCCGTAGATCGTTTGATTCTTTGCTTGGGCTGTTTTTGGATCAAGTACAAGAAAATTAAGCCGAGATTTGATGAGGAGCCATTCCGTCATGATGATGCTGAGGGATCTGGATTTGCGTATCCAATGGTTCTTGTTCAGATTCCAATGTGCAATGAGAGAGAGGTATGCTCACTAAAAAAAAAGATCAAATTTTTTGACTTTGGCATATCGAAGGAAGAAAGTATAGCTTTTTATGGTATAAGTCTTATCTCTCAATGTAATCATCTTTGGTATTCTTCTTTGTCAGGTGTATGAACAATCTATATCTGCTGTGTGTCAACTTGACTGGCCAAAAGATCGAATTTTGGTTCAGGTTCTTGATGACTCGAACGATGAAAGCATCCAACAGTTAATTAAAGCTGAGGTTGCCAAATGGAGCCAAAAGGGAGTCAACATAATCTACAGACATCGCTTGGTTAGAACCGGATATAAAGCTGGTAACCTCAAATCCGCTATGAGCTGTGATTATGTGGAAGCATACGAGTTTGTAGCAATTTTTGATGCGGATTTCCAACCTAATCCTGATTTCCTTAAACTAACAGTTCCACATTTCAAGGTCGGTATCAACATATCAGCTTCATTATCAATTTATCACTGAAAAGTCAAAGTGGAGAGATTTTCTAACTTGTTGAAAATGTGATTAATCTTCAGGATAACCCAGAGTTAGGTCTGGTTCAAGCTAGGTGGACATTTGTGAACAAAGACGAGAACTTGTTGACCCGTCTTCAGAACATCAATCTGTGTTTTCACTTTGAGGTTGAGCAACAAGTCAGCGGCGTGTTCTTGAACTTCTTTGGTTTCAACGGAACAGCTGGAGTTTGGAGAATCAAAGCCCTTGAGGAATCTGGTGGCTGGCTTGAAAGAACCACTGTTGAGGATATGGATATAGCAGTCCGTGCACATCTCCATGGATGGAAGTTCATCTATCTTAACGATGTCAAGGTACTACTATTTGTCAATCATTCCATAAAGAAAAGGGCCCTGTACATGTAACCATTATATTAAACTTGAGTGAAAACAATCTACAGGTCCTTTGTGAAGTTCCTGAGTCATACGAAGCATATAAGAAGCAGCAACACCGTTGGCATTCAGGACCTATGCAGCTTTTTCGCTTGTGTCTTGGTGCAATCTTAACCTCTAAGGTAGTGTACAATTCTTTTCTTCTTCAGAATTATAATTTCTGATCATCCATTCAATGAAATTCTTCTTCTGTTTCTCGTTCTTTCTTCTTGCAGATAGCGATATGGAAGAAGGCAAATCTGATACTTCTCTTCTTCCTTCTTAGGAAACTCATACTTCCTTTCTACTCCTTCACATTGTTCTGCATAATCCTTCCACTCACCATGTTTGTTCCAGAAGCTGAGCTCCCTGTTTGGGTCATCTGCTACATACCGGTTTTCATGTCTTTCCTTAACCTTCTTCCATCTCCAAAATCGTTCCCTTTCATAGTCCCTTACCTCTTGTTCGAGAACACAATGTCCGTCACCAAGTTTAACGCCATGGTGTCCGGATTATTCCAATTGGGTAGCTCTTACGAGTGGATTGTCACAAAGAAAGCTGGAAGATCATCAGAGTCAGATCTTTTATCTATCACCGAGAAAGAAACACCAAACAAGAAAAGCCAATTGCTTAGGGGGGTTTCCGACAGCGAGCTTCTGGAGCTGAGCCATCTTGAAGAGCAGAAACAAGCGGTTTCGAAGAAACCCGTCAAGAAAACCAACAAGATATACCACAAAGAGCTCGCACTAGCCTTTCTTTTGCTCACTGCAGCGATTAGGAGTCTTTTGGCAGCTCAAGGAGTGCATTTCTACTTCCTGTTATTCCAAGGTGTCACCTTTCTTCTCGTGGGTCTCGACCTCATAGGCGAGCAGATGAGTTGAGGAAAAAAAAAATCAGAGAAGCTTCACAGATCCCTTAACTCGGGTCAATAAATGAGTGAGTTTGATTCCCCATTTCCTCTATGTTCAGTGGTATCCTCTGTAATGAGATTGTTGGAACCATAGTGGTAGGCATTAATTTATTTTCCGGTTTGTCTGTTTGTTATGTTTGTTTAATTCCTCCATTGCTAGGGTTAGAGTGTGAGCCAGAAATTCATACATGTATACAATATCTGTAAAGTTGGAACATGTTGTTGGCAGTTAAAAAAGCTTTTTGTCTTGAACTAATACAAGATCCATGTCAAATCATCTACAGAGAATTTAGTAATGCCCAACCTTTGGGGAAAGAGATTGTAACTGTAAATAACTAACAAGAACCAGTTCCTGACTAGATTGAAACAAGAAAGAGAGACCATTTATTGTTAACAAGAACCAGTTCTTAGGAATTTCTCATCTTAGTGTCGGTGAAAAGTGAAGAAACGTGGAGCAAAAAAAGTGTCGGCAGGGGAAAAGTTGGATGAGAAGAAGCATAAAGTATATTGCAGAAAAGCAGAGAGGTTTACGTCATTACGTAACAATCAGTTGAATGATGTGGAAGTGAAGGATGGGACCAAACTGATTTTAATTTGGTGGGTTTGTTGATGATTTGGGACCGAACTAGGATCATGATCTTGTCTCTTTTGCTTTTCTGGGCTTCATTATTTGTGGTCATGCCAATACAATGTCTTTGCTTTGTTACACTTACAAACTTGAAAACGTGGCCAGCGTTTTTCTTCTGGACTCTTTTTAGTGGCGGTAACGGATCGACATTCACTTCAATAAAAGCAAAGTTAAAAACTTTGTCAGTTTTTTTTTTTATATATATATATATATATATATATATTTTGACAACAAAACTTTGTCAGTTTTAGTTAAAAAAAATCGATATAAATATCAGTTACACTTTGTCAGTTCTACTGAAACTACTTTGTCTCCTTTCGTTGAACGAGTCCAAAATACAAATGGGGTTTGCAAACGTCTCTGCTCCATTTTCCTAATCTCCAGCTTTTACTTTAAATTTTATGACTGTTGATTTCCAATACTTTTTCATCTGTTAATTTCCAACAGTTAAAATGCTAGAGACATCGGGACCAAAATAGTACTTAAAAAGAAAGCTAAGTAATCATGAGCGTTCATTCAAATCATACCTAACGCATTGACTTCCTCCAGCGAAGCTTCTATATTTTGTTCATTTATATCTCGATCTGCGTCTGAAACCGTCTTACACCATTTAAGGTAACCACGATACTCTGTTTCACCTTTTTCACGTGATCAGAGATGATGCAATGCTGAAACGGTTGCCTGCGCTGCAAGTTTCCTTGATCAGGACTTGATTTGTTTGATGCAAGTGAGAGGGTCCTCCATAACTTAGCAAAACCAAAAACTTGCCATTTTTGGATTCGCCATTATTGAACAACCTCAAGTAATCTCCAAAGTTCACTGACAATGGAGTAATGAATTTTGTGTTTTGATATTCATCTTTTTTGTCTTTTAGAATTCTTCTTTCCCGTCACTTTGGTTGAATGTTTTTAATTCTTCGAGACTCATAAATTATTATTGTAAATTGAATTGAAGGCGTGCTCTTTAATAGTTTCCATGTAACGGCACTCAAGTTTCTCCTCGGAACCATTGAACGAGTCATAAATTAATTACATTAAGAAGGGGCTTGCAAGAAGAATTGCGCTGAACATTGTATTAGTGTACATAAACATATAAGTATAATCAGTTTGAAACTAAAGAAAAAGTTGAAATTACCTTATCTAGATATTAGAACTATAGGAGTACAAATTAGCCTTTCCAGATCAAGTTCTCACAAGGCACATATCATTTCAATATCTACATGGCGCATTTTGGTGTCTGATGTTTGTCTGGTCCATGACTACTCACTGTATATTTCACTGTATATTTTTTAAAATGTTTAATACAGATTAGGCTTTTACTCAACAATCAGATTTTTGACCCAAGCTTCTCACATGCTAAAGTTGGAAACTTTTTCAATTCCCTTGTGACATCGACTAATATTCTCCACAAGAACACATATATATATCCTTGAAAAACTGAAATGATGAAACCGAGTCCCTCAAAATAATCGCACGTCAAAAAAACTCATAGATATCAACTTAATAACCAAATGGAAATATTTCACAACTACGTAAATCTAGTCATTCACCAAAACACAAACATAATTAGGTTTGCAGGAAGAAGACAACGAAATGTTCTCCAGTGAAGTTTACTTTGATTTGGAAAAGTCCATTTCCGCTTCCTGATCTTCAGTTCACTTTTAAATTTGATGATTACTTGATGATTTTGTTGATTTCCAAAACTTTCTCCCCTGTTTATTTCCAACATAAAAATGTTAGAAACAGAGACCAAAAGAGTTATAGAAAACAAGTGTTTATAAACAGAGGACAAGAAGAGTTATATATAGAAGACAAGTGTTCAGACCATATACCTAACGCACTGAGTTCCTGCAGCAAAGCTTCTAAATTTTGTTCCTTTATCTCAAGCTCCGAGCGGAACCGTCTTACATCAGTTATAATGCCCACACTACACTGTTTCACCTTTGTCAGTTGATCAGAGAATGAGCAAGGTTGAAGTGGTTGCTTGCACTCCAAGTTTTTTGGAGCAGCAGTTGATTTGTTTGATGCCTGAGTGCAGCGAGATGGTCCTCCTTCTGAAGAAACCCGAGCTCTCTTTTGGAACCGAGTCTCTGTTTCTTCTTGAACCTCTTCTTCATCCCGTGATGTTTGACCCATCCCTCGGGGGCCATCAAATGGTGCTTGTACTATCTGAATACAACTCATTTTGTAACAAAAGTTGACACCTTTCTTTAATAATTTAGCAAAAACAAAAACTTGTATCGCAAGGTATATTTGTTCACCGTGATACCTTGGCTTTGGAGCAGAACTTGAGCATAGGAGTTGTGCCTTCTCCTCGAACAAGCTCCAACGTGAAGGTCTCTCCCGTCTCTATCTGGTTGGCTGCCCAAAAATCGATCACCCCTTTTGTTATATATAACCTCCCTTGTACACAAACTACATACGACGGCCACTTTACTCCATTTTTGTCCACAAGAGTTATCTCTCCTTCCTTCTTGATTCCGTTCTTCCTCGAAAAATCACTCGAAAGACGCTGCACAGGTCTCAACCATCCATAACGTAATCCAAGAAAATGCTTAATCATATCAATCTAAAAACCTGAGATGTTCATCAAAAAACTTACAAGTTGTCTTGACTTGAGCATGTAAGGCTTTAAGGTTACCGTCAATGAAGCACTCTCATCTTCCCTACTAGATTTTGCCGAAACTTTAGCTTTTCTATTTGCCTTTGAACAGTTTCCTTGTGAAGTAATATCGGAACACAACTGAAGCAAAGGCCTTGCCCCATTCCGGACAAGTTCAAACCGGTAGAAAATTCCGGTTTTTAGCTCATTTGCACGGCAGAAACTTCTCCAGCCTCCAAGGATATAATCCTGACCAGTTACCTTGTTGTGTCGCAGACCAAGAGCCCATGATTTTCCTCTTTGATTCATCAGATCAATCACGCACCATCTCTTGTTCAGAGCATTTGTTCTCGAAAAACGTTTTGTAAGACTCTGCCAAGAAAAAAGAAAAAAAACACAATTTCAAGATTCATATTTAAATGACTCACGCGAAGTACTCTAGAGAGTTTGAGTCAAAGTACTAACCACTCGATCTTGGCGTAGATTGGAAGGCGTGGGGGCGAGAAAGCACGAGTTTTCCGATGAAGACGACTCTGCTTTTAATCTTGATTTCTCCTTTGACAAAATGTTCTTCGAATCTGAACCATTGTCCCATGTCTCATCATCATCATCATCTTCGTCATCATCATCTTCACTATCATTATCACTATCATCATCATCATCTTCACTATCATCATCATCATCGTCATCATCACTATCGTCAGAGCTAGAAGATATACAGAGTATCTTAGAGAAACTTCTTCCGGAAGGAGTGACGTGAAAGGTCATGTCCCCATGGTGTCTGAAAATCAAAACGTCGTCGTCTTTGAGACAGTGGGCGGCGGAGAAATCTTCCCAGCCGCCGGCGAAACTCCGGCCGTTCAACTTGACTTCCCATGTTCTCTCGAAAGCGTCAGAAGTTAGTTTCAGTTTCACTAGCTCTTTTTTATGCTCTAAGTGAGCGTGAAAAAACGCATCAGGAATTCTCTGCAACAACAACAATGATTAAACAAAATTGACTCTCTTGGTCAGTTGTAACAAAGAGATATACGGAGAGAGCGAGAGAGAGAGAGCTTACGGGAATGGAGTTCTGATCAGCAAGGGATGCGAGGAAGAAGGATGGGTTGTGTTTAGGAGGGATTGATGGATCCGCCATTGTTGAAGAGCTCAAGTGATGTCTGTAAATTTTTCTTCTTCCTTTTCACTCGTTGCTTTTAAGATGTGACGAAGACATGTTGTTTCCAAGACATGTTAGTCTTTTTTAGGGAGTCTAATCAGATGGCTTGGGTCCAATCACTTGGATACAAGAATCCACTTTCTCTCAGTGATATTTTATTATTTTTACTTTATTTCAACGTCATCTTTCTACCTCAGTAACAAAAAAACTTTATCATTATCCGTTTTAATACAAGAATAACCTAAAAACGCATCGGATTGTTGATTTTGTGAAAATATGGAATGTCGTGATTTGTAACATCAAGCGAAGTTTTGCGATAATATTGAAGCGGCGCCGATTGAAATTCTTCTCACCGGACCCGTGTTTGTTGTTTTGGTTTTCCTTGTATTAATTTCATGTGTTTGGATTTTCTTAGGTTTTAATTTGAATTTTTATTGTATCACTTGTAACTGTTTTTATTTTGGTTTTCGAGCTAATGGATTTTCAAGACAAAAGATCATTTTAGCTTCCGTATGTCTTATACCCTGTTATTAATTTTAGATTATCAATAGGACGACCAAAAAAAATTATTATAATTGAAGAAAACATAAGAGGGGATGATCAGCCCATAATAGTATCGTTGTCGTCATTTATAACAAGCTTTTTCCAAATTATTTGAAAATATAATAAGTTAATAAAAACATAAGTAATCGATTAAAATTATATAAAAAATTATGAGTAGTTATAACGAATGATAAATTTTGAGCAAGAACTAAAGAAATATTTTATTCGATCATTATCTGTTAACTGAATATTGTCAGTAACATTGTTTTGATAAAGACTTGTAATCAAAAAGCTCAAAGAAGTGGAAACGGAAAAGAAGAAGGTTTATGTTCTCTTCACCCAAATAAAAAAAAAAGAAAGAAGAAGGAAATGTTCTCATGTGAAATACTCAACTCCATCGTATCAAAAGTCCACTGTCCATTTTCTGATGATCTTTATTTCCGCTTTAAACTTGATTAATGTTGAAGAATTTGCTGATTCCCATTATCTTTTCCCCTGCTTGTTCCAATATCATCATATTTATCAAAATAAAAACACACATATATAAAAAAGACAGTATTTCATTCGTCATTCATATCATACCTAGCTCATCAATTTCCAGCAGCGAAGCTTCTAGGTTCTGTTCCTTTATCTCGAGCTCCGACCGAAACCGTTTAACATCAGTTAAAGTCTCCACAATACTCTGTTTCACCTTTGTCACTTGATCAGAGATTGAGCAAGATTGAAGAGGTTGCTTGCCCTGCAAGTTTTCTGGCTCACCACTTGATTTGTTTGATGCCCTAGTGCAGCGAGATGGTCCACCTTCCACACAAACTCGAGATCTCTTTTGAACTGGAGTCTCCGTCGCTTCTCCAGCCCGTAATGCTTGAACCGTCTGCGGCGTTTTCCTCTCCTGATGATTCTTATCGCCATCAAATGATGTCTGAAAACAATTCGTTTTGACACAGATCAGATTTCTCAACGAATAAAAGGAAGGCCAAGAACAATTGAGAATGTAACTGATTTTGTGTTAACCTCGGTGCAGATCTTGAGAATAGGACTAGTTCCTCCTCGAACAACCTCCAATGTAAAGGAATCATTAATTTTCTTTATGCCATTGGCGACAAAGCAATCTTTAAAACGCCTAATGTAAAACTGTCCACGTCCCTTGATGTTAACGAGATGCAACTTCCACTCTACGCCGAGTTTGTTTACTACAGTTATCTCTCCTGCTTCATTGATCCCGTTACCTCTTGATAATGATGCAGGAAGTCGCTATACAAGTTTCAACCCATTTCAGGAAATAGCCCAAGAAATACAAAAAAAAAAGACTTAGAACCGTTACTTAAACAAAAGGTGTTGGAACTTACAAGTTGACCTGTCCTGAGCATGTAAGGTTTAAGTGCTAATGTAAAAATCCTGTTCTGAACCATTGAAGCTGCAGTCTGTGAGCGATCCGGGGATTCAATCTCATCACCTTCGGTTTCAGAAACATTCCGTTTCTCGTTGACTTTGGAAGAGTTTCCATCTGGAATGCTAGAGGAGTTGGGACACAACTGTAAGACGGGTTTTGTCCCGCTTTGGACACATTCAAATCTACAAAAAGATTCGGCTTTGAGCCCATTTTCTTTGCAGAAACTTCTCCAGCCTCTGCTGATAAATGCCTGACCAGTTGTTTTGTTGTGTCTAAGGTCCATAGTCCAAGATTTGCCTTCTTCATTCCTTAGATCAATCTCACACTGCCTGTTGTTCAGACCATTTGCCCTCGCAAACTTGTTTGTAAGACACTGCAACAAAAAAAAAAATGGCGACTTCATGATAGTGTAGCAAAAGGAGAAAGATGACAATTATATTAAAGAGTCAAGTGAAGTAGTAACAATATGATTTCGGCTCAAGTTTGAAGCTGTGACGTGCGCAACAAGATATGATTTTTCTGATCTTGCTCTCTTCTTCGACGAAGTTTTCTTTGGATACAAATCCTCTTCCGATGTCGAATAGTCATCATCACCATCATCATCATCATCTTTAACATCGGCATTGTCGTCGTCATCGTCATCATCAAAAATATTGTCTTCACTACCACTATCATCGTCGTCATTTTCATCGTCAGAGGTAGAAGAGAGGAACTGTATCTGATGAGAGAAACTGCGTCCCAAGGGTGTGACGTGGAAGACCATATCCCCGTCGTGCCTGAAAATCAAAACGTCGTCGTATCGGACACAGTGGTGGTCAGAGAATGTTTTCCATCCATCGGCAAATCTCTGTCCGTCCAATCCCACTTCCCAGGCTCTGTCCGAAGCGTCCGACGTCAGTTTCAGCTTCGTAGACTGAAATTTGCCATTAAAATGTTTCGAAATAAACGAATCAGGAATCATCTGCGACAAACAACAAAACAACAATTACAAAATGATACGTTATAACAACAGAGATTGTAACAGAGAGATAGTTGTGAGATTAGAGAGAAAAGGTACAGGATTTGAGCTTTGTTCAGACAGATCTATCACAAAGATAGGTTTTTTGGTTGAGGATGAAATGACTCGATCCATTATTATTGAACAAGCAAACTCTAGAAGAATTCTTCTGATTTTTTTGTGTGTCTTGGAATTCTCCTTAGGCTACTCACATACTAGGGTTTTTGCATTCCTTCCAAATTTAGATTCCGTTATGAAACTGCGCTATTCAATGTCATTATTGATATTAATTATTAATTAATGGCAAAGATATTTTCTTAATCTTTCATCAGCAAATGCCTTGCAGTTCCTCATCGGAACCAATGAACAGCACGGTGTCTAGGCATCCTTTTCCTGATTTGACTGGTCGTCATCTCCCAGTTTTCCGTTGTTTGACTCGATCTTTTTTTTTTTTTAACTTTTGGTTTTAAGTTTCTAAAATTCATCGGCTTAGATCTTCATGGATATTGGGCTTTAGTCAACTTCAAAGGCCCAATAATTAAGCCCTATCTTATTTTTTTTATAAAATATTTGCTTTAGTTTATTTAACTAGTGCGGTCGTAATTAATTTGGTTGATGAGTTCTAAGATTGTCGATAAAAATAAAAAAATACATATAAAAAAGCAAGAGTAATTTAATTTGTATTCACTTCCAATCAACCAAAGAAGAGATTCATGCTTCTCTATAGCCTTGTCAGCGAAAAGACAAGACAACTTTTAACTGAGAAAAAGTAATTGATGTTACTCTTAATATCTTTTTTTTTTTTTGTTTACAGCTTTTAAAAGATGTTACTCTTTTTGGCCTCCACAGTCCACACCTAAGAACACCGGCAGCTACTACCAGCGAAGATCATTGCATTGCAACCATAGGAAGGCAAGGTCTAAATTTCATTCAAAACCCAGAAACCATTCCATCTCCATCGTTTAGAGCTTCAATATACACTAAACCAAAAGAAAATTTAAAATCCCAAGTGAATCGGAAATGGCGAATGCATCACTCTTCTCTCCTGCAAACCCGCATTTCTTCCAGCCTCTTCTTTCCCGTTTCCAGAGCCACCTCGTACGAAATCTCTCCATCCTCTGAGTTTTCTCTCTCTCTCTCTCTCTCTCTCTCTCTCTCTCTCTCTCCCTCTCTCTCTCTCTCTCTCTCTCTCTCTCTCTCTCTCTCTCTCTCTCTCTCTTTCTGTCTCAGTGAACATATTAGTCTTATGGTTCTGTTTTTCTCTGTCGTAGAAAATTCCTGTGAAGTTCTTCTCCAAGCACATAGAGGGAAAACACGAGGGCAAGACTGTAACTTTGACGTCAGATTCGTCAAAGAGAACTTGGAAAGTGAAGATGGAAGGCCATAGGCTCACCGACGGTTGGAAAGAGTTCGTCAAGGCACATGATCTCCGAATCGGTGACTTTGTCGTCTTCAGACACGAAGGAGACATGTTGTTCCATGTCACTGCTTTAGGAACCGGTTGCTGTGAGATCCAATACGCACCGTCTCTTAGCCACGACAAAGACGAAGAGAGTGATAAAACTGGTATCTAATGGAGTCATCCTTCAATGAGCATTTACATTTCTAGAGACTCTTAAATTCTGTTTCTGAAAAGTTGGATTTTTTTTTTCGGCTTCAGGAGAATCTTCAAGAAAGGAGAATGATTTGAAAAGAGAATCTGATCAGTCTTCATCAGATCTAACATGTTTTAGCCAAATTGTGACTGCTTCAAATCTATCAAGGGCAGTAGTGGTTAGTTCAACAAGTTTCTTTGTTGTTGTTATTGTGTTCCATAAATGGGTTTTAGAGTTTTAAGTACATATGTGGGTATTTATAAACCCCAATGCCATTTGATGATTGATGCAGGGTGTGCCCATAGATTTCGCAAGACGAAACGGTTTGGACAAAGGTAGGCAAAAGATTGTTTTGATGAACAAGAAAGGAATGTCATGGAAATCAGAAGTGAAGACCTCGACGGCTGGTCAGGTTTTCATATGCCGAAACTGGAGAAGTTTTTGCACCGCAAATAAACTAGAAGTTGGAGATTCGTTCAAGTTTCAACTGCTCCAAAACACGGAAACGCCCGTGTTTCAGCTCTGCTCCCTCGCAGAGGTGAAGCGGAAGAAGAAGATTCGATATGCACAGTCTTGCGACAACGACGATGATCTTGACGATGATAAGAACAACATCAGTAAGTTGTGTTCTGTTTTTATTTCCATTAAATTTACCTTTGTTTTGAATATGAGAACGTTTTACTCGTTGTGAATCAGGAAACTTAAAAGATGATGACGTGGGTAAGTCAATGTATAAATGAATCTTGTTTTGTTGGTGCTTCAAGAATATCTACGAGGTCTAATATTTCGGTGTTTACGAAAATAGCAAAGCTACCGGGAAAGAAACAAGTCAAGAAGAGGATTCTTGAAGCAGAGACAGAGTCTTTTTCATCAGATCCGTCTTGTTTTGTAGCACCGATCACAGTTTCGAACCTAAGAGAGAATAGACTGGTTAGTACTTACAGATCACTTGTTGGTTAAACTTTTTGAACCATGAAAGATCGTGTTATTAATTTCTGAACTTTGCAGTTTCTTCCAAGGAAGTTTGTTAGGCCCGATGGTCTGAATAAAAGTAGCAAGAAGATTAGTCTAATTAATGAAGATGCAAGGATATGGACGCTTATTCTGAAGTTTAGAGAATCAACTAGAACGTTTTACATGAGGTCTGGCTGGAGAAGTTTCTGCCGCGAGAATGGGCTTAAACCAGGAGACTCCGCCACGTTTAAACTAGAGAGTAACAGCACGGGAAGGCCTCTTCTCAGTTTCTCCTCTTCAGAATCAAAGTGTGTTTCCAAAAAACATATCAATAAATGGAAGAGAATTGAAACTGGTGAGAGTAGCCAAAGAGTGTCACCACCATCATCATCATCATCATCATCATCATCATCTTCATCATCATCATCATCTTCATCATCATCATCATCTTCATCATCATCATCATCATGTTCACAAAGTGAAAGCCGATTTGTAACACTAAATGTTACACCAGGCACTTTCAAACATTGTAGGATTGTAAGTTAAAGCAACTCTCTTGGAGTAGTTTTGGTCCCCTGTATTTGGTTATTGATGCTTTGTGAAGTGCAGGTAGTAGAAGCTTATTGTCTCCTTTTTGTGCAGTATCTTCCAAAGAGCTTCACTAGGAATAATGGAATGGAAAATGCACAAGGGAAGAACGTTACACTGTTGGACAACCATAGAGTAGAGTGGCCAGTGAATTTAGTGATGCTAAAAGGAAGTAGGAGGATGCACTTGGGTTCAGGGTTAATAGAATTCTTAAGGGCTATTGGCGTTGAGGCATACAAATCGTTTGTGTTGGAGTTGGTTTGGGAAGACAAAACATCTCCTCCTGTGCTAAAATTCTGCTCCAAGGTCAACATCTGACTCTAGTTTGCATCCAAGTTATTAACAAGTATAACCTGTTTTCGTTTTTCATAATCTATGTTGTATGGATCTAGTGTCTAGTTATGAACTAGTAGGTAAGATTGAATGCGTCTCTTTTGGTAAACAAAATGCCTACTAGATGATTCTGTCATATGAATGACAAACTATTTAGGAAATTCACCAGTAAGAAAAGAACATTTAAATTTCTATATATAATCAGCCTTTGTACCAGAAGTCCTTTTGTTTCTTCAACGCATTTGTTTTTGTAATGTTGATCACTGAGAATATTCAACGTTTGAAAAATGAAAAAATATGTGATTCTTAATTCTCTCTTCACTGATTTCTGGTATACTTGGACTTAGATTTGTGCTATTTCAGGGTATTGCTAAATGGTTCAAGACGGTAATATTACAGAACTGCTTGACGTTTGGATTCTCTACAAATTACTCAGACTCTTTGGTTACCGAAACATTATTAGCAAAAAGATACGTGATGTGGTTTTATTACTTTCTTGAATGAAAGAGAATTAAATGAGTCATTAAGAAAAGGTAGATGGAGCTGTCATAAATAAGAGGAGAAATGAAAAAGTAGGTTGACCATAAATAAGAAAGGAAGATGAAGAAGATCTTTCTCCAACTCTAAAAATGGCAAACTCAGTTCTTCAGTCTCCAAGAAACCCACATTTCTTCCAGCCTCTTCTTCCAGGCTTCCACAACTACCTCGTACTTAACCTCACTTGTTCCTCTCTGTATATCTCTCTCAATATATGTTCTCTTTCTTTACGGTGGTGTGTCTCTTTGTTGCAGAACATTCCGTTGAAGTTCTTCTCGAAACACATACAAGGAAGAAACGAGAGAAATACGGCTGAGGTAAGATCTGATGCGTGTAAGAATACTTGGAAAGTCAAGATGGAAGGTCGGAGACTCACTGACGGCTGGAAAGAGTTCACCATCGCACATGATCTTCGAATCGGAGATATTGTCATTTTCAGACATGAAGGAGATTTGGTGTTCCACGTCACTTGTTTTGGACCCAGTTGCACTGAGATTCAATATGATGTACAGCCACAGGACAACATAGGTAAGTTGTGTTCTTGTTTTCTTCCCATGACATTTAATCACCTTTAGCCGTTTTTGAAGATCAAAACGTTTTACTCGTTGTGACTTGTGAATCAGGAAACTTGTCGGAGAAACAGAATCTGAAAACAGAACGAGAGTCTTTTTCATCAGACCAGTCTTGTTTCGTTGCACGTGTAACATGTTCGAATCTACGAGAGGATACAATGGTTGGCACTTCAGATCCATCGTTGATTCCTTTTGAGAGCCATGAATGTTCTCATTATACTCATCTCTTAAAATTTTTAATTTTGCAGTTTCTTCCACGGAAGTTTGTTAGGCCCGACGGTCTGAAGAAAAGTAGTAACAAGATTAGTCTAATAAATGAAGGAGCAAGGACATGGACGCTTATCCTGAAGTTTAGGGAATCAAGTAGAACGTTTTACATGAGGTCTGGCTGGAGAAGTTTCTGCGGCGAGAATGGGCTCAAACCAGGAGACTCCGTCACGTTTAAACTAGAGGGTAATAGCACGGGAAGGCCTCGTCTCAGTTTCTCCTCTTCAGAATCAAAGTGTGCTTCCAAAAAACATAACAATAAATGGAAGAGAGTTGAAACTGGTGAGAGTACCAAAGAGTGTCACCATCATCATCATCATCATCTTCATCGTCTTCATCATCATCTTCATCGTCTTCATCATCATCTTCATCGTCTTCATCATCATCTTCATCGTCTTCATCATCATCGTCAACTTCACTAAGTGAAAGCCGATTTGTAACACTAAGTGTTACTCCAGCCAGTATCAAACATCGCAGGCTTGTAAGTTAAAGCAACTCTCTTGGACTAGTTTTGTCCCCTGTTTTTGGTTAGTAGAAGCTTATTGTCTCCTTTTTGTGCAGTATCTTCCAAAGAGCTTCACTAGGAATAATGGAATGGAAAATGCAGAAGGGAAGGTTTTACTGTTGGACAAGCATGGAGTAGAGTGGCCAGTGAATTTAGTGTTGTCAAAAAGAGATAGAAGGATGCGCTTGGGTTCAGGGTTAAAAGAATTCTTAAAGGCTATTGACGTTACGGCATACAAATCTTTTGTGTTGGAGTTGGTTTGGGAAGACACAACAACTCCTCCTATGCTCAAGTTCTGCTCCAAAGTCAAGACCTGACTCTAATTTGCATCCACATTGTTAACAAGTACGACCTGTTTTAGTGACCTCATAACCTATGTTGTATGATCCAGAGTCAAGTAATGAACTGTATTTCGGTAAGAGTAAATGTCTCTTTTGGAAAACAAAATATCTACTTTGATGATTCTGTCTTATAAATGGCAAACTATTTGGGAATTCACCAGTAAGAAAAAACATCTCAATTTCTATATATTATCAACCTTTTGTACCATAAGTTTTTGTGGAATACTATCTGCATTCTGAATACTATCTGAATATTATTGTAAGCTACAATCTCCTGTGATTGCCAAATGTTGTAACATTCCAACATCATTGAGCGTCGATCATCTCGGTGTCTTTATGTCTCATCAGAGGTTGGGATTTTGTACAAACCGATGGAGTTGAATCTGTAGGGTCTGAACAAGAATCGACAGCCTGGTCTTTTACCTCTGGATCGCAGTTCCCATTTGCTGCATCCTCTTGATGATCTATTACAGATTCATCGATTGAAGTGTTTGACTCGGAATCCAATGTATCAACCCTTTCTACCTCTGCCAAACATTCAGAGGTCATTACAGATGGTGATGATGACAATGACGAAGATGATGCTGATGACCGTGATTCTTGTTCACATTCAGGGTCTTCAATGGTCGTATGGCTGCTACTTCTGCTGTCAATAGCTCCTACCATTGAACTCTCAACAATCTCTTTTTGGCAAGATTTCGCGTCCAATGTGTCTGTTATCTTCTCGTCTTGAACTTCTGATCTCAGACTCGCACACAATGATGATGACCGAGCTTGAATCCTGCATGGCATCAGAAACAAAAAAAAAAAAACACATAACTCACGAGCTCCATGAAAGGATGGTTAATATTTTCATCTAGTACAATCAATTTACTCAACTCTTAATGGTGAAATAAACAGCCCCAAACTTGTGATTACATATTAAATTACACAGAGATCTTAACAACAGAACCAGAAGAGGAGAAAAGCTAACCTGCTGTAGAGGAGCATATAAGCTCTTTGAGAGAGGACATCTTCTAATTCGACACTTTCTATCTGTGAGTATTTTCAAATAAGGTAAGAAGATCCCTCAAAAGTTATGGATTCATGATAATTTCATGCCGGTATATAAACAAAAAGGGCCAACAGTAAATGATTGTTACCTCGGAGTCATCTATTCTATACCAGTTTCCGCAAAAGTCCTTAATGTAGCATATGTAATGGCCGAAGAATGATGCATTCAGCATGTCTAAATGGACAATCACAGCATAGAGTTTATATACATCTGATCCTTCTCCGCCTTCGCTCATGTAAGGGCTAAGATCCAATGTCTCAGGAAAGCTAATTCTTTTGTTCAGTTTTCCATATCTTCCTCCCTGTACATAATTTCACATATGTATTATACACAACCAATTCCAAAAGAATTTAGCAAAAGCAAGGTGAATGTAATAAATACCTGAAATCTTTTTAAGGCAATCGTAAGAATGTTTGGAGCGCGCCGAATCGTAAGACGCTTACATGCCTTTACATAGTCACAACACCTGGACCAAAGGGAAAAAAATGTCAGGCTTTAGAAACATAGTCATTGTCAACTAATCAACCAAAACTATGAAAATAAAGGCTTTTGGATTTAATTTATATACCTATCACATTTGTACATGTTATCTCCGTGAAGCCATTCTTTGGCTGTGAATTGATCAAGACATTCCTCCAAAGACACGGCATCCCCATGAATCTCAACGGTTAAATCCATCAGATTTTCATATTGGTCAGAAACATTATTGCAAACAGTACACTGAACCTGGAAAGTTAAAAAATGCAGCAATCAGAGGAAAAAGCTCCAGAAAGAGAGAAACATCAGAAACTAACTTAAGTTTATCACAGGAAGAATCATGATCTTTTTGAAAAATTAATTTCAAGCTAAAACAAAAGAAGTGGCATGTTGAATTATACCATTTAAAAAGAAATCTGAAAAGAATATCCACTACAGAAAGACGAGTATTATAGGGAATTTTCTAATATCCCAAACATTTCTAGAGCATGAAAATTCATCTGTTTTTTCGCTTGCCTTAATAAGCTGCCTAATAATCTAATGTTACATGAATAATATATGGCAGTTCACAAGAACAGATCAACATCTGCTACTGGGATCAGGAAATATCACCTGTGATTGAAGGAGACCGCCAAATATATGCTGAATAAGCGTTGTTTCTTGAGAACGAGGAGGCACCAACTTTTCTCCACCAAATTCGTCGAGGCAAACAGACTGCATCATATCAATGGCATACCTGAAGTATATGAATCTTAAATCCATGAGTTGTGAGATTCACAGACTACACCAGTAGGATTTAGCTATATTCAAGAGTAATAGATACTGACCTCATGAACTCATGAGCATCCTCTTGTCTCCCATACCCAAAAGTTCCACCAATATTAGTTAGCCTTGAAATAATGTTCATTGGTGAAAAAGGGAACCGACTCTGGCTCGCTCTCTCAACATGGGATTCAAATTCACAGAAAAAGCACCAATCGTTGCGCATACCTGTCAAACAAAAACAAAACATTGAATCAAAGATGAAGTGCATAATGAAAACCAAACGAAAAAGAGTTTGAGGCATTAGTACTAAGAAAAAAACAGAACGTTACATTCTCTCTTGTGGCCTTTTTCTAGCAGGTATGCAACGAGAGGGCGAGTCCAAGAAAGGCATTGTAGAATCACATTCGCAAAACAACTGAAAGAGGATTAAAAAATCTCATATTAAAGGGAGAGAAAAACAAACTCAACCCATTCAACCGATGCATTCAGGCTACATTAAAAACCAGATGAACACAAACCTGTTTCCACAATTCATGAGTCCACACGGAGCCAATTCTGGATTGTCCCAATTAAAGTAATAAAGAAATTCTTCATATGGGAAAAGAACCTGCAGAAAATGTCAAAACAAAAGTACAAATAAGATTTTCACAATCCTCAATCAAACGAGTTTTAACAGAAGACAAAATAAAGAAAGAAAAGAAACATTACTTCTCCTGGCTTCAGGCTACTCTTGTTTCGGCCCCATTCGGGAATCAATGCAATCTTAGACGCAGAACTATCCCCAAACGTAGAAGCTCTAAACCGTAGGCCATTTTTTCCAGATGGTGTTAAGCTAGTAATCCCAACATCCTTACACTTTCTTTGATGACCGGAACTCCAATCTGACTTTTGGCAGTCTGCTGAGCTGATAACAAAGAGACCATAGGGACAAAGGAACTCACTTTAGAATAAGAGGCACTAAAAGTACAAGCTAAAACCAAACTATATAAAAATCATATAAGTTAAGTACGCATAAATGATCTAACCGACAACTTCCAAACCAAGGACTCTTCTGTCGAAAAGCTCAAAACTTTGAAAGAATTACATAATCCCAAGCTCACAGCAAACACTAATCGTCTCCACAGTAAAGCGATCTTTCAACTACGCAAAATTCGAGAAATAAAGGAAGAGACTTGAGGGCATACCAGTATCGAACGGCTTTGCAGCGGGAGCATTTCTTGGTGGAAAATCTCCCACAGACAGAGCAATACTCCGTATCGACCGCCACAAATTCCCTGTCGAAACCTCCGGCGGCGGCGGCTCCGATGTCGAAGTACTTAGCGGCGGTGTTTCTGAGAAAGTAAAATACACCGACGGCGAGGAAGAATAGAGTAGCTATCAGGCGCGTGAAGACAGAGAGATCCACAGGAAATCCAACCTCATGCATCTAATTCGCAAAGAATATAACTTCTCGTAATCATCGATCTCTTCTTACTTCCTTTCTAGTTTCTTCTGTATCTTTTTTTTTTTTTTTGGGAAGAATCACCTTTTTTTTTGTCTCTTGTGTTACTACTACTACCGCTTCATTGATTTTGTTACTTAGTAGAGAAGACAGAGTGTGTTCTATGTTGGATTGGGCCTCTCTCCAATGCAACACTCATTTCAATTCAAAGATTGGACCTTTTATGCTTTTTTTCTTTTGGTTTTGTCTTTATCGACTAGGCTTTCATTCCTTATCAGTTTATCTCCCAATATTTCTATTTTTGGCTGTCGTTTTTCTTTCCTTTTCTTACAAAAACTAAACTCGTAAGAACTGAATGATACACAACAAAATAGTATGAGAACTTTTTTTTTTTTCATTTCTAAGAAAACAAAAGTAAACAAGTTTTTGATCCAAGGAAAAATAATAATAGAGATTACAAAAGTCGCTGGATGATCTTCGTTCCACATTTAAACTTGATGAATTACTTGAGGATGCTGTTTTATTGCCGTTGTATTCTCCTCTCTGTGTATGCCAACATGGAACTGTTAGAAAATAGAGTAGAGCTAATATTGGAACTAAAGATAAATATAAAAACATATCAAACTACACATCATACCTAAGTTGTCGATTTCCTGCAATGAGTCTTCTAGTTTCTGTTCCATTTTCTCGAGCTCTTCACGAAACAGTCTGATACTAGTTAAAGTATCTGCAACGCTCTGTTTCACCTTAGGCACGAGGTCTGAGACAGAGCAAGGATGCGTGTTCTCTAAGTTTCCTTGATTAGCATTGTTAGATGCCCTAGTGCGACGAAAGGGTTCTCCTTCTTCAGCTGCCTTCTCCCTTATCTCATGCTTCGGTCTAGTCTCCTGACTGATCCATCTCTGAACTCGAGCTCGCTTGTGTGTCCGAGCCTGTGCGTCAAATGGTGATTGCTCCATCTGAAAGCACAAATAGTTGTTGTGTAATTTCTTCAAATTACAAAAACCTAAATCTTGGACTGCAAGTTAGTTAACGTTCTTACTAACCTTGGAGCAGAACTTAAGCAAAGGACTTACGCCTCCTCGGATCAACTCCAAAGTTAGAGACTCCCCTGCGCCTACTTCATTCACGGCACAGAAACGTTTCCAGTGTTTACCACTCATAATGTACATTGTTCCACTTCCTTTCTCAACCTTAAGGTTCATCGACCACTCAGCTCGGTTTTTATCCACCAGAATTACCTTCTCCGGCTTGATGAGCCCGTTCGCTCTCGTGAAACTTACCGGTAGATGCTGCAGAAGATTCAGTTTTTGAGAAATTGAATGCGTTGTAGAAACCTGAGGTAGTAGAAGCGTCGAAAAATTACCTGTTTACCGAGATCAAGGCTGTTTGGTGTTGGAGTTAACTTCACAAACCGGTTTTCTAAGGCTTTTTCAGCAATATTATCTTCCACAGACATAGTCTCCTTCTTCCGCTCTGCCTTTGTGCGGCTGCAGAGCCTAAACACAGGCGTATTCGCGTTTTGGAGAAGTTTAAATGTACAAGAATCTCCAGCTTCTAACTTGTTTGCGGTGCAAAAACTTGTCCAGCCTCGAACTATAACAATCCGATAATCCACAAGTGTCTTTTGTTGTGACGGCCATGACCTTCCTTCTTCGTTCATCAAAATTATCTCTTGACTTCCTTTGTTCAAACCATTTCGCTTTGCGAAAGCTGAGGGCACACCCTGCATCATTGGGGATTATATTATCTAGACACTCACACATACTTAGACTGCATGCAAAATAGACTTTATATATGGAATGCAATAACAACAAAGAAACCACTAAACTATATAATTACTAACCACTGTATCTCTTGATAGGTTTGAAGCTGTAACAAATTGTCTAAAACATGTCAGATCTGATGAAGAGTGATTAGATGTTCCTGACAAGTTCGGCTCAACTTCCTTGTCAGATGTTTCTGAACCTGAAAATGAAACGTTTCAAGAATAGGAAGAGTCTTCAGTAAAAACGTAAGTGTAAATTGAACGGTGAAATAATTATATACCTGTTTCACTAGTCTCTTCTTTGTCTTCGTCGCGGCTACCAGACGGTGCGTATTGGATCTCACAGCAACTTGGTCCTAAAGCTGTGACATGGAACAACATGTCTCCTTCGTGTCTGAAAACGACAAAATCACCGATTCGAAGATCATGTGCCCTGACGAACTCTTTCCAACCTTCAGTGAGTCTTTGGCCTTCCATCTTCACTTTCCATGTTTTCTCCGACGCATCTGATCTCAATGTTACAGTCTTGCCCTCGTATTTTCCTTCTATGTGCTTGGAGAAGAACTTCACAGGGATACTCTGCAGGAGACAAAACAGAATCATAAGACTATCAGGAAAACTCTGCAGGAGACAAAATAGAGCCATAAAGACTATCTATACGTTCAAAGAAATAGATACTGAGATTTCTTACAAGGTGGCTATGGGAACCGGTAAGAAGAGGCTGGAAGAAGTGTGGGTTTGCCGGAGAGAAGAGTGATGCATTCTCCATTTCCTATTTGCTTCAACAAACCCAAAAGTTTTCTAGGCGATTCAATGAAAGTTACAATTTCACAAAGGTACCCAAAAGTTCTCTTCTCTTGTTTCACAATAAATGAATTGTGAGAGACTTAAATTTCTTTCACAATTTTCAAAACTTAAGATGAATATTTATTGAAAATTGATAAAAGATAATGCTTAACAAAATTTAAACAAATGACTAGATTAGACATTCTTGAAATCCTTAGATTTAATTAAAAACTTTGGGGTGAGAGAGGCTCGAACTCTCGACCTCAGGATCACTCAGTAGCTATGAGACCTACGCGCTAGCCAACTGCGCCACCACCCCTTTGATGTTTAGGTTCCTAATTTGTTATTTCAATATAAACGCATCTCAATATACATAACCATAAGACAATCCGCTGTGAAAGGTAATACATTGAATCGAAACAAGTGAAATTTACAGATCCGAATATAAAATGGTCTTTTAAAAGATGGCCATTCATAATTATTCATAATTTCTCTTGAAAGATGGCCAAACTATGTATATGAGTAATGCCTTGATCACAAATTAAAAAAGAGGAACAAAAATCGAATATAAAATGGTCCTTTTAACTAAAAGAGCATAAATTAAGAAACACACGTCGAAAGTGGTTGTGTAACCATGTCATGGATGCAACAACTGAAATATGAACTAGAACCAACTCTTTTGAATTCCGGAGACGCAAAAAGAACACAAAACTAGAAAGATGATTCTCAAACTTTATTAAGCAGTAACGGTGGGCTTGGCAGCAGCAGAAGAGAGTCTCGACCTCTTCTTAGCCAAACTCTCACTCCTCCTGTCACGCTGTTCCTTCAACCTCGAGGCAAGAAGCTTCTGGTACTCAGCAGCATCAGAGTTAGCCTTTGCAATCCTCTTCTTCTTGTCAGCGATTCTAGCTCTCTTCCTCTGAAGAGTCAATGGAGTGACAAGCCTCTGGATCTTAGGCGCTTTGCTCACTTCCTTGCCTGTTTACAAACCCCAAAACAGAAGAAAACAAGTTTCAGAGACCAAAATATTAATTCTCAAGTTCGTTTTTTGGGATTATTTCGATTTTCTCTCACCTTTCTTGTTTGTGAATTTGCGGCGGTAAGTGTTGACGTACTTCCTCACATCATCTTCCTTCGAGAGGTTAAACAGTTTACGGATCTTGGACGCTCTCTTAGGTCCTCTCATTCTTGGCTTCTCGGTATCGGTAAGCCCAGGAAGATCATTCTCACCCTTCTTAACAATGACAAGGTTAAGAACAGAGAGATCATGGCTCACAATGCAGCCACGAACAGACTTTCTTCTCCTCTCTCCAGTCCTCCTTCCGTGTCCCCTGAAGCAAGGTGTTCCTGCTCATGCAAAACTCAAAATTATGTAAATCCACATCAAAACACACACACACACACAAATATAAATGTAAAAGTGTAAAGAGAGAAGCTGATAAATTTACCTCGGTGAAGCAAAAGGCGAACACGGCCTGGAGTTAGAACTCCCTGCTTCATTGGGAAACCTTGCTTATCGCACCCACCCATGATCTTGAAAACGTATCCCTTGAACTCCTGCAATTACAGCAAAATTTTCATCTTTTGCTTGGAAAGTATAAATCTCACACAATCATGGGATTAAATAAGATGGGATGAAAGTGAACCTCGCCCAAAGCATCTCCGCTGACTTCTTGGGAGAGTCTCTTATCATAAAACGCACGGCTGCATCAACACATGTCAAAGCTCAATAACTATTTATATCCATAGCCCATATAATACTTCAACTAGAATCCGACATGTTCTGTTTTGAACATAGAAGAACACTGAACAAGGCACGGTCTTACAGTTTCTGTTCATCGTCGATCTCAAGCTTCTTCTGGCAACCAGTCGTCGGATTGGCGACGTTAAGCTGAAATACGGGAACATGATTAAAATGAGCAAATGTTAATCATAGAAAATGTCAATCAGTGACGTCTAGCATGAGCAAAATGATCTACTCGCCTGTGAAATAGCTGTAAGAGGGAATTTAAACACACAGATGGAAAATGAATTTGGAAGAAATGCAAAAGCTTATTGTAACCCGGCAAAATCTGCTGTCCAAATTTTCACTAGCGTTCTAGAATTCAAAAGCCTATGTTTAACAAGAGCTTTATACTCAAAATTTCGATAATAAATCTACGGAAACAGAAAAAACAATAGAAAATCATGCTAGATGTCACTGAACTGTATAAAAATCCGAAGAAAAATCATTTGAAGAAATGAGCAAAAATGATCTACTCGCCGTTGCGTACCTTCATCTTCTCAGGTCGACTATGAACACAAGAGAAAAACGGCTTTGGCAATCGACGCTTAGGGTTTTCAACAATTGCAAAGCTAGCAATTTATACGACAAATAAGGTTTATTTGGTTTGATTCTAATGGGCCGTTTGGCCCACTTAGTGTCTTTTTTTTTTCTAAAAAAGTGGTTTATCTTTGACAAAATAAGCGTCCGTTGCTAGACGAAATGGACTCTGGATTGTTTTTCTTGTTATTGAAATGCTTTTCGATTTCGGTTCTTCGGTGTAGATTCTGGGTTTATACTGCGCCGAATGTTTGACTTGGTGGTTCTCGGGAAACGAATCGAGCTAAGGGTAGATTTTCCTCTGTAACAAGCTCTTTCCTTGCGCCTTTTTCTTTTGAATGCATAATTTTTGCTGATTCGCTATTATGGTGTTTATACTTTATAGGTAAGGTCATAACGAGAGCAGAATTTAAAACCTTATATATCACAGTAGACAATGATCATCAGGAACCAAGGAAATGTGTCTTCTTGTTTGGAAGTTCAGACAATTCCTTTAAACAAACATATGGTTATTATTATTGCAAGGAAAATGAAGTAGGTGCTAGTTTTGACTGCCATTGTTTGATGAGTTTGCTTCTTCAGGTTTATTCTCTGGCACGCTTGGGATTGAGGAGAATTCACGTTTCGTCACTTTGTTTATGTATGAATTTTGATCTGGCTCAAGGAATCTATCCCACAATGGTCGTGGTGGGTTTCTTTGATCTGGCTTCTCCTTCAAGAAATGAAACACAAATTTCCCCAATGCTATAGCACAAGCTGTGGCGGCAGCAAGAAACAACACCCAAAAACTATCAAAGCCGAGTTGGCGGAAGGATTCATCTGGATTTGGGTTGGGGTTGGTGAGTGGATCTGGGCAACTTTCATCAGTTTTCTTGAACCATGAGTTCTCGAGTTGGATTGCCTTGTTCGACTCTTCCACTTTTAGAATGGCCCTTGAAACATCAGCCACTAGAGGAGATCCAATGGGAAAGACCTGCAAAAAAAAAGAAAAACTTATGGTCTTTAGCATCAGGTGCATCATGACCGGAAGAGAGAGTTTGATGCAAAAGTTTAAGGACTTACGAAGCCTAATCCATCAACCTTGAATGGTGTTTGAACCATTTTATACTTATTACAGTGTTGTCCGAGAAAAAGTCTCACATACGGCACTTCCATGAAAACAGCAGAAATTCCACCCTTTGCTGGTCCTTTGCTCAGTAGCTTGTCACAGTTTTCTAGAGACCCATAGGTTTTGAGATTAGCATCTGAGAAACGTGATTCTCTGAGTCTTTCCAAAATGAAGGTACTCTTTTGATATCCCACATGTTCTCCTTTTGCCAGCAAGCTATTTATGTTGGTTATCGTTGGATGAAGCTGTTGTGATGTAAGAAGCGATGCCAAACTAGCTGTGTAACTCTGAGTCAACACAAGTACTAAGAAGTACCAAATGATAACCACGAGTCTTGCCCAGAAGCTAAGCACTCTTTCTCCTGTTGATGCATTGGGATGTAAAGCAAGATGATGTTAGGAAATAGGTGCGGCACTAAAGTATATGAAAAAACTTAGCTCTGGTATTGTAATGTAAAGGAGAGAGTGAGCATACTCGGCGCAAAGACCATAATGGAGAAAGCAAACCAGAAAATGGTGCTTATTTGATACTCTCCAGGCCCAGCAAAATCTGGGTTTACCCTGTGTTCAAGAACCCATACGACAAGGCCAACAATGAAAAAGGACACAAGGCTGATTAGCCAAAGCACCCATGTCAAAGGCATCAGAAATATGGTGCTGCTTCTTTTAACATGGTCTTTAACAGGGACGACCAGACCTACACCTGATGGTGTGTATGGCAATGAGAAGTCAACATACTTTGACCTATTTGCCGATATTGTTGTATCTGCCACCACAGCATCATATTTCTGCTCCAAACATAAAGAACATGGACATTGTTTAGAACAATAAAGCTTAGTGAAGGTTCGGCATAAAAAGAAGAAATGGTTGGTATGTTTCACCCCGAGATACACTTGGTAGACTAAAGTCTCATAATCGACATCTTCTACCGGAATAAAGTCATAGGAAACATCATAGGGCATCGCTTTAATAACAGCCTCGAAGTAGTCGATGCAGAATCCACTGAAAATTGTTGAATTGGTGATAGGATCTCTTGTAGCCTTAACAAATTCATCGAATCCGCTATTAGTTGGGACTCCAATCTTCAGCCTTTTCCCATTTGTTGGGATCTCCCATCCTTTGGGTACAGAGTTGGTATCTCCAGGCCATAGAATTGGTCTGAGGCGATCTTGCCAAGAAGAGAAAGTGGTCGCGGTACCTTGTTTTTGGTCTACGTTCTTCAAAAGACCATGTTCTTTGGTCCAGAATCCTAAGGTGCTTTCTCCGTGCTCATTCACGTTAACAATCTCAAACACCGAAGGCTGCAGTTCTCCATTGATTAATTGGAAATCACCAGCAAGTCCTTTGAACCGAACTCTAGAAAGTGTCTGGAGAAGTTTTGGACCATATTGAGATACACCTAGATTTTGAAGTTCAGACATGTTCCTCATGGCATCTGTCTTGACAAAAGTCAAATTTGATGTCCCAGCTTCTTCGATGGCCATTGCCAGTGCAGTGGTGGCATCATAAGCCCACAATCCATACACGCTCAGGTCGGAAATCGGGAATCTCTTCTTCCACCGAGTTCTAAACGTTTCAAGCTCTTCGGATCTTGGGACATAAGTCTTTACACCCAATACCCCTCGCATTGTTTCAGTTTCTGTCTCGTTCATGATACTCAGAACATCGGTTATCGCGTTTGTTAGGATCCAAACATAACCTTGTTTCATCAAACCGATTTCCTTAGCTTTGGCAAAAAATCTTGAGGCAAGGAATCTAACAATGTGGACAACAAATACTCTAGTGGGTAGAGTCATCATTCGGAGAAGTTCCACTGATATTTCATCATCCGTGGCATTGGGAGAGATCACTGTCCTATATGGTATACGAACGTTAATCTCTTGCAGCGCATCGGTAAGATGAGGCATTATACCTTCTCCGAAGGTGTTGTCAACGTACACAGGTGCAACCTCTCTCCACCCAAAAAGTTTGATGATTGCTTTAATGGCGTGCACTTGAGATGAATCATCATATGTAGCCCGAAAGAAGTATTTACTACGTATGGAGGCTAGGAAGGGACTTGTTGCAGAATATGAAAGAATCGGCACCTGAGATTTTTGTCCCATCTCAATCACGAATTGAGCCTGCATCGAAGTCCATGGCCCTAGGATCGCTTTCACTTCCTTGTTTGTTATCAGATCAAGAGCTGTGACAAAGTCAATATCAAGGAAAGTTCTGTTATGCAAAAAAAAAAAAAAAAAAAAACTTGGAAGAGACAGCATAAATGTATACAAGAACTGTGCATATGAACTGATGGTTAATGACACATATATTAGCTCAGTGCATGCGTGTACCTGCTGCTGCTGCAGTAACAACATCGTTTTTGGAGTCAACAATGGTGGTTACAAGCCTTGTCCGGGTTTTTGGATGAGAAGAGTAGAAATCAGAGAGAGACATGTTGATACAGAGCAAGGTCGTGTTGGAGTGTGCCAATCCGACATCGTTCACGATTCCCACTTTAACATCAGTTGCCGTATTCTGTCCTTGTCCGACTTTCATCAAGATCAAGACGATGAAAAAGAAGAGAACAAGGCTGTTTTCCCTTTTCATTTTTCTCTCCTTCTTCTTCTTGGTGGTCGATATGGTATGCTATTTTCTTGCAGAGTGAGATGCTTTGGAGATTTGGGTAGTGGAGAAGTCCTGATATGGTAAATTACGTTATTGAGTGTATCACACTCCAACAGGATAATATTTTTAATCAAGGGAATGAACTTGTCTTCTAATATTCTGATTTAGTAAACGATTAATGTCAACTGTTGCCAAGGGGGAGACTTCGTCCAATGCATTTAAAACCATATAGATTATAAATTCTGTCTCAGCTAATCTCAGTTTACTCTTGCTCTCACATTCTCTCTCTCTGGAGAACAATTCTTCCCAATAGAAAAAAAGACGAAGTTTTGTTTCATTTATCGCATGCATAACTGACATGAAAATCTCAGACACCGTCTGGAGAACAATTTTTTTTTGACATTTCAAATGTCTTTTTTTAACGATATAGTAGATGGATTTTCTCTGTTCCCCGCACAAATTGATGACATTTTATTTGCTGAATATTTTGTCCCGGTAAGTTCAAACGTTGACGGGAACTCTCGACAAGATTCCGACCTGAAGACATCTAACCAGACGCAACAGGTGAAACGCTGTCAACAAGCTGAATTTGTTTTTTCTCGATCCTCTCTCCTGCAAATCTGAGGTATACTTAATACTTGCAAGTTTTAAAGCTAACTTGACAGATACGGCAAGTACTTGCACATCAAGCAACGACTTTGTTCGTATGTACATATATATACATACATAGAGCGGGAGAAAATGTGTTCAGACACCACAGGCTTCTCTCTCTCGAGTTGCAAACAGTCTCAAATAGAGTTTGATGCAATACAGATTTTTTTATTTTTTTGGGTAATAATTTGGTACAGAACTTAAGCACAAGACTTGAATCTTTCTCCCAACCGAGTTTCATAACAAATGACTTTCCTATCTCGAAGCCTTGAACTTCACAGAATCCCTCTGCAGACTTTTCTTAATATCGATCCTAAGATGCACCACCCAGTACCTCTTTTCTTATGCAATTTCCTTTTTCTTATACATGTACTTCAGGTAATTAATATAAACAATTCATTATCCCCTTTATATATAAATTGTAACATAATTTTGACAAACTTTTAGACGTTACCTAGCTAGTATCCACAAACGATTATTGTAACCAAATTCAAGTACTTTTATATAGAAGGCCACATATTTTCAAATGTGCGGTAGGCCACTTAAAAATGAAGGGAAGGCTCTGAATTATTAAGCAACAAACATATGCACAAATAAATTACTTCTCTTTGCCTGTCTCCATCGTTATCGTTAGCTGTTGCGCGTGCCCATCGGTCGTTACGAGACTTCTTCCCAACAATGAGATTGATTAGCTACAGTGCTCGTCATGAATTACATTTCGATATTTTATACTGTTGACATGTTTAAATTTAGAAATTTCTCTTTTAATCGAAAAAAAAAAAACATTTCTTTTAAAATCAGAAATTAGGCAAAAGGTCTACAAATGTAGATAAAGATAATGCTTTCATTAATCCCCATGTAAATTAAATATTAGGTTAAAATATGGGAAATCTTGGGACATTGGTAATCAAACCACATGTCGGTATTTTCTCCTATAAAATGGCACAAAGTCTAAATGTTGAAACCACCCTTTCTTTTCATTGATATCTCTAATATTCTTCAATTTTCCAACCAACAAATTAACAACAATGACAAACTATCTTCAAGAGCCCTTAACCAAAGAAGAAGAACAAGTTGACGAAGAAATGACGAGCTTGCAAGCGTTGAGAATCACGATGAGCACATTGGCTTTCCCCATGGTTTTCAAAGCTGCCTTGGAGCTAGGCGTTCTCGACACGATTGCTGCCTTCGGTAATAACGCGTGGCTCTCGTCTTCCGAAATAGCTTTTGGTCTCCCTACTAAGCCCACCAGCCCAGAGGCGCCAGTGTTGCTAGACCGGATGTTACGGTTACTCGTCAGCCACTCGATCTTGAAATGTCGTATAGTTGAATCCGGAGAAAACGATCGAACCGGAAAGACCCAAATGGTATATGCCGCTGGACCAGTTTGCACGTTTTTCTTAAACCGTGGTAATGACTCAGGCTCTCTCAAGTCCTTGTTCATGTTGCTCCAAAGTCAAGTATTTTTTAAGACTTGGTACGTACTTTTCATTATTGGCAAATAAGCCTCATTAGTGGTTGATCCTCAATTATATTAAACCGGTTAATAAGTCAATTTATTTTCAAGACTTGGTACGTACTTCATTATTGGCAAATAAGCCTCATTAGTGGTTGATCCTCAATTATATTAAACCGGTTAATACTCTTCTAACTAAAGCAAATTGCGATATACGCATATATTGACTGAACAACTGGTATTTTTTTTTTGGGTGCATAGGACTAATCTGAAGGATGTGATACAAGAAGAAAAAGATGCATTCAGTTCTGCTCATGGTATGGGACTCTTCGAATATATCGGTTTGGATGAACAATTCGCTGGTATGTTTAACCAGGCAATGTCAGAATCTTCTACTATGATCATGAAGAAAATTTTAGAAGTTTACCGAGGATTCGAAGATGTAAAGACTTTGGTGGATATTGGAGGAGGAACTGGCACCGTACTAAATCTCGTCACTTCCAAGTATCCACAAATAAAGGGTATCAATTTCGACTTAGACGTGGTTTTAGCTCGTGCTCCTCTTTATCCAGGTACAACACTAGTTAATAAGTTGCATTTTCAAGTGCTTCTTTTTCGAAGACCCTCTTAAAGATATTGTTTTTATTTTGTTAAAGGTGTGGAGCATGTGTCAGGAGATATGTTTATAGAAGTTCCAATAGGAGATGCTATCTTCATGAAAGTAAGTGTATACCTTAACTAATATATAATTCCATGATTAACCAATTATTTGAGATGGAAAATTGAATTGCAGTGGATTCTGCATGACTGGACGGACGAAGATTGTGTAAAGATCCTAAAAAACTGTTGGAAGAGTCTTCCGGAAAAGGGAAAAGTAATAGTAGTTGACATTGTTACACCAATAGAACCAAAGAATGACGACGTTTTCTCTAGCATTGTTTTCAGCATGGATATGTTGATGTTAACACAATGCTCCGGTGGTAAAGAGAGGTCTTTTTCTCAGTTTGAAGCTTTAGCCTCTGCTTCAGGTTTTCTTGACTGTGAAATCATTTGTCTTGCTTATACATATTCTGTTATCGAATTCCACAAATAGATTCAAAGTGTACCAAAAAAAAAAATTAGCAAGTCTTGGTTCTGTGAGTGGAAATGATGAAGTCTTAAATGGTTTTTATATTTTTCGTAATAAAGATTTTTTGTATTGGTTGTTTGGTTTTTCATTCAAGATTGTTGTATTTGTTTTTGTTTTTTTTTTCATTCAAGATTTTTATAATATAATCCTGATCAATGTAAGATAATGTGTTTTGCGCATTAAGGCTGTATTTGGGACATTGTACTTTATGCTCGAGCAGAGTTTTAGCTTTTGTCAGAAACGTTCATAGGACAAGACTAGTACTTTTTTTGGTCGGAAAAGTGTCAAATACTGAAAAACTTTTATCAGTGACCTCATAAACCTCACTTTAACGATTAACTCTAAACATCATTGAAAACCTTCAAAGATAAAATCGACATTCCAACTAAATTAACAAATCCTTAATCGCAGTTTTATCAGATTTAGATAAACAAACAGCCATAAGACTTGGTTGTCAATAATCCTCAGACAGAGATCGATTCAATCTTCGAACAAAACTTCAGAACAGGAATGGTATCTTCCCAAATCAACTCCAACTTGAAAGGCTGGCCAATCTTAAATACGTCATTAGCTTTACAAAAATCTTTCCATCCTTTTCCCAATCCTCTTCTTCCATAGTTTGGTCCATCCTTCGTTAACTTCGTTAACCGCTTCACACCATGTTTATCCTTCAGAATTATCTCCTCGTGTTTGTTAATCCCGTTGATCTTCACGAAATTTATAGGAAGTATCTGAAAAAAATTTCCAAAACCAAATAAAAAGGACAGATAAATCAAGAACAGAGAGAAACCAGAAATAAAAACATAAATCAGAAGATCTTGCTTACAAGTTTCGAGTGTCGCATATTGTAATGTGTGAGAATGATTGTGACAAATCGGTTTTGCCTTGAAGATGATGAAGCAACCCATATAGGACGCCTCTTTATCTTCTTCTTGCCCATGTATTTGCTCATTAGCTCCGAACACTCTTCTTCAGGACAGATACAGATCATTGGAGTTGATCTCCCGTCTCCAACCAGATTAAACAGGATTGAATCTCCTGCTTTTCGTTTGTTCTCACGGCAGAATCTCGTCCAGCCTCCTCCGATGTAATAACTTGTGTCTGATTCTCTAAATCTCAAACTCAAAGTCCAAGATTTTCCCTCTTCGTTCACTACTATCATCTTGTGACATCCTCTGTTCAGAGCATTCGAGCTCGTAGCTTCCATTGGAAGACGCTGCAAACCCCAATCCCCAATTATATACATCATGAACATGGTTTATAAGTGTAAAATAGAAGAAAGTACTCACAAGTTTGTCCGATTTTATATTTGAAGCTGTGACTTCTGCTACAAAACAGTAGTCGAATGATAAAGAAGACTTTGGCTCTGTTTTGGGTTTTAGAGTCTTCTTCCTCAAAACATTTCCTGATACATTAGAAACAGTTTCCTTTTTATATCAAAAAGATTTCAACAAAACGCCATCTTCTCTCGGTGATTCTCTGATTCAAACTATAACTAAGACAGAAACACAACTTACTAATATTGTGCTGATTCTCATTGTCATTGTCGTCATCGTCACTCCTGTCGTCTTCTTCCTTGATGATGTTAGCTTGTGTATACTGAATCTCACAACAGCTAGGACCGAAAGGAGTGACATTAAACACCATGTCTCCTTCGTGTTTGAAAACAACGATGTCCCCGATTCGAAGGTCATGTGCTGTGGTGAAGTCTTTCCAGCCTCCAGTTAATCTCCGGCCGTCTAGTTTCACTTCCCAAGTTATCTCTGAAGCGTCCGATCTCAGTTTCGCAGTCTTCAAATCGTTTTTTCCCTCTATGTGCTTTGAAAAGAAGGCAACAGGTATTGTCTGCAACCAACAAGAGGCAAAAATTAAACAAACCACAACATATTCTGAAAGAGAAACAGAAACAGAGAGATACAGAGGCTGAGACTGAGACAGAGAGAGAAAGGGTACGAAGTTAGTGTCGAAACCCGGAAGAAGAGGCTGAAAGAAATGTGGGTTTGTGGGAGATTGAAGTGGTGGATTCGCCATCTCAGACTACAACTCAAACGAAATCTTTGAAACTTTTTCCTGGGCAGGAATAAAAGACTAAACTTTGTTCTTGGATTCTTAGATAATAATATGTCGAGTGCTATAAAACATATTTTGGTTCAAAGTTGTTTACTTTATATTAAAGGTTTAGTTGCTTTTCGAGACTTATTTTTTGTCTTTCATCATGGATTTCGAGGCAACGTCAACAGTAAAAACCTGTAGAATTTTGGTCTTTTCTTTGTATTTTTTTGGGTAATGATAAAGAAGACGAAGACAATTCGCTTCACCAATAAAACAGAGAGATCATTTGGTGACATTCCCAAAGTCATCTATTTTGATTTCCAAGTAAAGACCACTTAATCCTGCGGTTACAAATGATCATCTAATGGGATTATAACACAACGTATTGTGGCATTGAAATTATCAAAAGAATGTTTCAAGTTTGATGCAAAATAGAGAACAGTCTGACCATGCTAATGAGAACTCAGAAACCTTATATCAATACTTGAAGACTCACAAGAATGAAAGATAAGACTGTCGTAGGAAACCCAACAACAACTCAAGAAGCAAACAACAGAACGAATATACAAGTAACTGATGAGAAGAGAAGTGTGTTTTGTTTTAACTGAAACACAACAGGAGATGAGGGATCACACACAAACTATCTTCCTTAGTAGGCAAAGATGATGAAGACTTCCTTGTTTCTATTCGTCCCTAGTCGCAGGATCCATTCCGGTGGAAGGGCTATCAGCAAAATATTCTGGATGCTTCACGTTCACACCATACTGTCAAACCAAGTTTATACATTGGTTAGTTTTCCAGTGGTAGTTAAGACAAGATGGATAAACCTTACATATCTGCCTACATTACTGCAATCAACGATATCAGAACTACTTAGGCATGCTTCTAAACCTTTTAAGTTGATTCTGAGATACTGAATTAGTTTCATGCCGTTTATATGTAGACTAAAGGTGAAAGCCTTATTTGCCTTAACTAAAAACAAGAGGAATCTACGTTTTCTTCACATACTTTGGACGTCTGTGGATCAAAGCCACCATGGGAAGCATTGACTTAGAAAAGAAGGAACATTTACCTCACGCAAAGCTTTTGAAAGGTCTTCCATCGTCAAAACCAAACGCTTCTCCTGTTTCAAGAAAATTAATATTCATGACATAATCCCAAAAAGAAAGACATTTCATAATTGTCGCGCAAACCAAAAGACAAAAGTGCGCCAGATGTTACCTTTTGCTGTTTTTTGTCTTTCATAACCGGTGCTGGCCTCGCCTTGCAGTGCCTGCATATAGGTTTACAATTTGACTCACATAGGAGCTTATGTTTATACGATTATCGGGAAATCTAGCTTATACATCTTTTCATCTCATTTAATCCGAATGTGGTTGTCCAAGTCAACTATGAAAGAGGGTACGAAAGTTTATGCAGAAACGAATGAAAACTTACTGAAGGGCGTCGCTGGCAACATCTGCAACAAACTTTTGGGTAGCCACAGAAACCAGCCTAATTCTGTCAAACCAGTAGCAAATCTCATCAGCAATAACTGGCAAGAATATATACACAATGCTAAGACTCGAGTCGAAAGAAAAAGATGAACTCCCTCACTCTTCCGTACATACAATCTGACGTTCATATATACTAGAACTCAACTAAAGGAGTGCTGACCCATAAAAGTAATATATTAACATATGACAAATCTGAACTGATTCTACCCAGGACTTCTGATCTTACTGCTGTTAAATCATTCTAAACCAAAAAATGATTCTGATACTAGCAACTAATCTGGCTCTTTCGTTATAACTATCACATAAAACTGGACGGAAATACCTACAATCGTACGTCGGGGCATTGAAACCCGCTCTTAGCCAAGTAATGCTCCACTAAATCATCAGGAATCTGAAAAAAAAAAATAACAAATCCAAAACTCAATCAATGCACAGGGTTCAATCATTGGCGAGACGGGAAAAGTTATTAACAGCACAAATAGAAGTCTACCGTAGGAGTATATTCCATTAAAGAAGCAAGGAACTCAGTAAGGGCAGCATCATCTTCATGCTTTGCCTCGCCAGATTGTTGACCATGATTCATCTCTCTCACCAACAGAGTACTGAAGTGAAAGCCACACACCGTTAGGCAAAAAGAGTTTCAAAACCAGAAACATTTATAGAGAACCTCTGAATTCGCTGAATGACCAGATTCAGATATGAGAAATCAACATTACTAGTCTCGAACTAGTATGAGTATCAACCCAAAATTAAACACTTACACGAGCCTAATATAGATTGTCATGACACTATAATACCAAAAACCCAAGAACTTGTATCTTAAGTTTACAAGAATTTTCTACTCCAGTTCAATTTACGTGGTTGAGTTTCTTGATTTCCTAATCTAGTAATTCTCCATTTCAGTTGGTAACAGACGAACTATTCCTGATCATTGTGCTGCAAAAGTCATTACCAAGTTTGAAACGACGTGAATCACAAGCAATAAGAGGGACTCTGTTTTCAAAAACTCCTCGAGAACGAATGATCTATTTCCTGACCAAAATTCGATAGCACCCAACACTAATTCGAAACCAGAGATATAGAAAACTGGACAGAGTTGAGAGAGACTGCGCACCTAAACGAAGCTGTAAAACGTGAAAAAGAGCACAGAATTGAGCTGGGAGGAGGCAATCAATGTTAAGGGAAGAGAAGTTTTGATCGGATTTTGGCCGGGAGAAGAAGGGATCGGAGAGTCGACCACTGAGTCCCCCTTGAAACCTAAATCTCCGACTAGTCCAATACGGAGCCATCTTCACCCGTTGGATTTAATAGTTGAGAAAGACTCCTGAAATGGGCTAATGGGCCTACGAAAATAAATAGGCCCAATAAACCTCTGCTGATCAGCTTAAATCCATTTGTTTGTATTTGCATGATCTTATTTCCTGGGGGATAACTATTAAACTATCCATTTGATTTTTATATATTTTCTTGAAATCGATTTCCAATATGAAAAATATCCCAAAGAATTGTCCATCAATAAAATCTAAGATCGTGACTTAGTGTTCTTCAATCTGCATAATGAACTTTTTTTTTTGTTGGGAGACAAAGAATATGACAATGAAAGCACTCCAATCCACCATCTAGACCGAATATATAATAACTGCAATCCTACAAAAGCACTTTTGTTGTCTCTTTTGTCAACTCATAGTCTTATTAGATAGAAAGAAAAACTAAAAAGAAAGTCTTATGGGAAAGAAAAAAAAAACTTATATAAGGTAGTTTTATTCTACGCGAAGCACGTGGTAAATTCAATAAAAAAAATAATAATAAAAAAAAGAGATACTGTATGAAATATCATTCATCATTTCACAAAATAAAAAGAGATACGACTATATGAGGGTAAGAAAATAAAAGTATCCAGTCTCCTTTGCAGAACTAATATGAGCCAGGATATTTACTATTAGCGTTATAACAACAAAATAATTGTTGAAAATACAACATTTTTACTTTTTCTAAACAATAAACACAAAATGATGTAGCATGCACACTGGTCGCAAGATGATATAAAAAATGGCATTTACAGGACTGTTGTTCTTGGTGGCTGTTGTGACATAAATTATACAAGTTTCCGCTAGCGCGCTAATAGAGTAGACTAATTCCCTTCAACAATTTTAGCTAAAAGACTGTATACGTCAAAAAAAATTAGCTAAAAGATTATATTAGATGATGATCAATAGTACCTCCTACTCTGCTTAAACAAACGAAAGCAAACAAAAAAAAAAAAAAACCAACCGAATGATCGTTTTAACAATAACATCTTTTATGCGTGAATAACACATATCGCTTTCATGATACTTCATAACTTACACAAATTGTGCCTATGTAGTTTGCCAATGCCATTGTCTTACAGTTTTTTTTCCAAAGTTCAAATATTTTTATACACAATACTTAGTATTTCGTAGCTGTAATGACGGATGATAACCAAACTACCAAAGAGAATAGCAGTTTCTCTTAAAAGACGAACTATAATGGCCTATCCAATAAATAACTTTTTTTTGTTAAAGATCCAATAAATAACTTTCGAATTTCGAATCTAAAAAGGATTGTTTAAATAATAACAGAAAATCAAACTCAAATCAGGGAGAGAGGCAAAACATGGTGACCTATCAAACCTGTGTTATTCAGACGAGGCGAATGAACGAAGCAATGTTCATATGATCTAAATGGAATATCCACTATAGTGAATATGATCGTGACCATAATTTAAAGATCATCATTGTATTCTTAATTCCTCACGTAATTTTTATCTTAATTAGTAACTTTCCTTTAGTATTATTTACCACCATTAACGTAATTTTTCGAAAATTGAATTTCTTGCATGATAACATATATATAATATATCATAGTGTATATTTAGATAAATTTCAGTACTTCTTATAAAGTCAAATTTTTCTATAAAAACAAATTATATATTTTAAATTGGTAGGTTAGTCAGCTGTTCGCGTCTAAACTGCTTGACGGATTTTTCTTTAGATGAAAATAAATGGTATTTAGGTGGATTTACACTACGATGAATTCAAGTAAGCTTTTACCTTTGGATAATAGTAGTTAATTAAAAAGTCGTGACTCATGTGATGTTGTAGAGTTACTACTCTAGTCTTCCTTTTTTTAATCCGTCTTTAGAAAATTTGTAGTGCATGATTCCTTATCTAGAAGAATAGCAGTTTGTACGTCACCAAACACCACTAAAACTCAAGTTGGGAATATGTTCATAGCTATTATTTAAATATTGATTATGTTTTCCCTTCCAGTTTGATATTATATCTTTTTCCCTAATCCTCAATTAACTAACTTATAATAAAGTTGGAATATTAACAGCAATGCTGTGTAGTAATTATATATTTTTATGTGGATGTAATCTGACACGAGCTTTCTTTTGTGATTGGTCAGATTTCGCCAACAATTTCTTTTAAACTATATATTAAATCATTAAAAATGATTGAAAGTTACTAATAAGAAATAAATGGCCGTTCAAGTAGAAAAGTGGAACCCGATTAGCCACCGAAATTACAATAAAATATTAGAGATTTGTTATGCAAGATGTTTATATAATAAAGAAAAATTTTGTGGAGTATTTCGAATCCAAGTGGCCTTGCCTCATACGAAACTTGCTCTTTAGAAAAGCAAACAAAAAAAAAAAAGAACATACGAAATGGATATTGCTTAAATAATAACAGAGCTACATGTTTCATATTTTTATACGCCCTATTACTGATAATCTTGTTCTAAGAATCCTCTTAGCGGTCATTAAATTTACTTTTAATTAGCGAATTCTTAAGTTTGATCGAATTAATGGTTTGTACCACCTCAATCACCACGGTCTAACATAATTCGATGTATTTCCTACTACATCTTCATCTTCATCTCGCAGCGAATTCAACATAATATATATATATATATATATATATATAACTGCAAAGCTTGTCCGATGGCTTAGTCCTAATATTTGTTACAAATTCCCCAAATATATACCCTAAGATTTGATCGAAGCTATAGCAACTAGTAGCAACAACAAAAGTTCCCTCCCCGAATTATTTTATCGTGGTCCTATCATTTAAACAAATGTAAATTTGAGTATGTTTTAATTTTTGTTCCTATTTTATTTTATAAAGCGTAAAAAAATTCATTTAATTAAGGTTAGTCCAATATAATTTGTCATCACACCGAATTTGAATTTGGAAGAGATACAAATAGAGTAACTCAGTCGGATATTTCAATGATCGGCTAGCGCCTAACAATAATTTGAACTTTTGTTCATATCACTTCGATTATTTGAACGTTCATTTTACTCATGTACGAGAGTCGAGAAGATAAATACTAAACCGATGAGCGGTGATTGTCCGTGCAGAAAAATTTGTACTATCTATCTACTGCTAAAAAGGTGCAAGTGGAAGCTGACGAAACGTGGGACACAGATAAAATATTCAATATTATTTCTCATGTTAATAATGATTAATGGAATGCCAATGAGCCCTCTCTTATCTCTTGTTATTACTGTTTTGGGTGTTACTTTTTCATTCAGTAATAAACTTGGGAACGGGGGTAACATTAAAACACATGAATCGACGTCTTTTATCTTTATGTTTCTTTTTTCAGTTTGCCTTTCTAGTTTTTTTGTTTTAATTTATATAGGAAAGTTAAAACTTAAGAGGATAACATAACAGAGGAAAGCATTCAAGAGATAAACGTAAGAAAAGTTTGTGGCGGAAAACAAAAAATATGAAGTGGAGAATAGTGTGTGAGGATAAAAATTAGTTAAATAAAAACAATGGAAGACGAAAAAGTCATGATTTTAATTTTTACCGTGGATATTGGATTATTCTACAGTAAAACAAAGATACTACATGCAATTAATAAACATATAGTAAAGTTCGACCAAAAAGACATATAGTAAAGTTGAACCTAATATACTACTAATACACATCTGCTATATAAATGTTACTGTTCTTAACTCAGAGCTACAATTTGCTGAATCGGACTCCAAATTACATAACAATCTTCTCATATGAATATGAATGGTGCTAATTTACCACATAAACAACATGTATAAGATTTTAAGTAAACTTATCCATATCTCATTATACACCGAATGGAATCATCGCAATAGGTTAGATCTGGGCCAAGCCCATTGAAACATTTGTTTAAATCTTTAAATTTTTTTAGTTCACAAAAACTTTTTTTTTTATAAAACAAATTATAAATTCCAATTTTTGTTTTTGTTTCAAAGCCCTTAAAATCTCAAATCCGATTTTGATCACATAGCCTGGCTAGAGAGGGAGAAAAGAGAAGAGAGAGAGAATAATATATATGTCAAATCAAAGCACCAAAGCCAAATGAAATTTTGGAAATGAGGAAGAAAAACAAAATGAGATTGTTGTCACTTTAACCCACAATTTCTCTCAAATCATATTTGTTCGCTCTTATTATCGTGCAAACATTGTCATGTTCCACTATACCCCAAATCTAATATGCTCTTTCACTACGTCTTGATTTACTACATTATAATATTAAAATGTCAATGTGAGCAGATGGATAATACATCGATTTCAAAATATGCCTATATATCTATCTATACGGACTCTGTATATCTCTCGAATCACCGTATTTTATAAATTTTTAAAAATGAAAAGAAAAAAGTGGTTAAGTGTCAAGTTATTTTTGATGCATGAAAAGAAACGATGAATCATACACTCACAAGCCTTTTTTTATTTGTCACTATTGTATTCTAATTGATAAAATTAGTGTTAATTAACACTCCCAATGAGAGATTTAGAGCGCATATCGTGCAACACACCGCCAGTGTAAACTTTTGTTACATATAAGTTTTGAATCGAATTTATATCACAACACTAACATAAACCATACTAGTAGATATGGTATGATTTAAGTTTTTTTTTTTAAAAAAAAAAACTGTATATAATAGGTTATAAAATGATTATCAATGGGGCAAACAAGACTCTTTAAGACTTTATGGTGATGGCGTCTAGAAGCATCTTGAACGTCTTGGTTATATTTACCCTCCGTAAAAGGTAAAATGACCATGTAAGCCAAATATTGAAAAATTATTTCTTTTGGGGTGTTAAGAAATACATTTAGCACTAAAGTTTTTAAAAGAGAAGGTTAATTTTTCATTAAATTCAATTAATTAAAAGATAATCATCACTTTCTTTGTCCCCAAGTTGGTTCTACCTATAAAAATACCTCTCGTTACCTTCTCCATTGTTTCATACTCAGCTTCCCTTTTCCACATTAAGTGACAAATCTAAAAAGAAAAGCTAGCAACTTTTTTTCATCTCCAAAACAACAAATCAGAGACTGCAAGTAAAAAGAAAATGAGATCGTTGAGCGTTCAATCGAGATTGGAAGATGTGTCGATGCACGCCACGTCAGCATCGTCGCAGGTCTCCGTGAATCACAGAGTGGCGCCGCAATCGCCGTGGCACTCGCCGGTTCCTTACCTCTTTGGTGGTTTAGCGGCGATGCTTGGACTCATCGCTTTTGCTCTTCTGATTCTCGCCTGTTCTTACTGGCGTCTGTCTCCCTCCGGCGAAGAAGATGGTCGGAACGGTGGAGGAGTCGACGAAGAGAAAGAGAGTCGGTCTGGGGACAAGGTGGCGAACGGAGCATACGAGGATAATTTTTTGGTCATAATGGCCGGAGAAGACTTGCCGAGGTTTCTTGCGACGCCGGCGATGAAAAAGTGTACGTGCGGTGGTCAAGAGGGTAAAATGGTAATCTCTCAGGAGGATAGTGTTGGGGAAGAGGAGGAGAAGGTGAGGGACGGTGAAGAGAAAGTGAAAGATACCGGAGAACCAACAACAAGTCACTGAGCCTTTTTTTTTTCTTAATTTATGTCTTTTCTTTTTTCTTTTCTTTTTTGAGAGTTCTCTGGAGAATCCTTCTAATGATTCCCAGGAATGTAAATTTTACTAGAGAGCAAAATTTTGAGATTTACTTGTTCTGTTCTGTAATGTTTCTTTTTTTTCTTTTTTTTTTTAGCTATGTACCAATTTTATAACTTCGAGGAAATATTTGATCACTTCACCAACAGAAAGGATTGTCATAAAATGCGGGTTGAAACTTGATCATACATACGTGTAGACCCATATATTTTGTTGGATTCGACTATTTCAACCAATTCCTACATTCGGGTGAATATATTTTCAAAGAAATCAAACAGAACACTTACATTTTAAAGGAATTTAAAAAATATATTTTTGCAAAGTGGAAGCGTCTGGAAAGAATGGTATTAACACGAAAAACAAACGCAGACACAAATACAAAATCTCTAAATATTATAAGTTGTTTTTTAAAATGTCTTTATTAGATGATAAGTTAATTAGGATCGCTTTTAGCAGAAGACAAACAAATGGAAGTTAGGATCGTGTCGACTCTCTTCTAAAGTTAAATTACTCGTTTTATATTTTTCCTTGTATTGGCAAAAGCTAATATGTTCTCTCCTTTTCATTTCGTTATAACCGTCCTCATGGCTCATGACTCATGAGTCATATATGTAACATTTAATACATTTCTTTTGATATTTTAAAGGAAATAACATTTTATGCATTTCTTTTCAACAAATTGATGTTCTCCATTGCTTTTTTTTTTTAAAAAAAAATAAAATTCTCCATTAATAAGAAGAACAGTAGCCTGATTAGCAAATGCTTTTGTGTTGCGTATCTAGTTTAGCTATCCTGTGTGCCAGAGAGTTAGTACATGAAGACACGTGTCGGATAGTGGATCGATTGAGTTATTTAAATAGCAAAAAGAATAGATTCTGTTTTGACATTTTGACACCGTTGAGCTGTCCTTCAATGCGCCGAGTAGCCGCGTCCTTCTTCTAATAAAGAATGTTCCAAACAAATTCTCTTCCATTTGGATTTCTTCTCTCTCTCTCTCACTCTTTTTTTTTTGCTTTAATTTTCTTTTATTTTTCATTTTAAAAAAAACCATTTATTGTACATATTTCCCTACGTTAGAAATAGAAGGCCTCTCGGTTTGAAAACAAGTGCGACAAATTAAGGCTCTAAATTTGACATTATTTCTCGTATTCTTCTCTGTCTGTATTGTCTTTATTTGAAATCAAGAATATAAGTGATAAATTGTTTAAAACTTAGAATATAAAAGTCTATTTTTTTTGTTATCCTAAAATTCGAAAGCTGTTGATGATTAAAAGTGATGGGTAAAAATGATTTTTTTTTTGTTATCCTAACAAGTACGTACCATTCCGATATAAAGAGGAACTGGGAAGTCATGTGGTCTTCATAGGCGAAATTAGTAAAACCCATATCCTTGCACCGGGCTTAGCTGATCATTAGTGGCCCATATGAGATTCGCTAGCTGATTCAGAGTGTTTAGCAAGGACTCAGAAATTGCTTAATCTTGAAATTATTAAATTCTCGTTTTCCACTGCTCTTCTTCTTCCTCTTCCAAGAGTGAAGAGAGCTCGATGGTCCAAGAGACGAATCGCTCTTAGATCGTATGATCTGATCCTAACAGGAAGATGGGAATCGTTTTCACGAAGTTGTTTTCTTTCGTGTTTGGAAACAAAGAAGCTCGCATCCTCGTCCTCGGACTCGACAATGCCGGAAAAACCACTATCCTCTGTAACAAATGGCCTACATCTCTCTCATTTTCACTTCTGATAGATGATTAAGTGGCTGCTGATTTTCATTTTCTTTCTGGTGTCTGTGTTTGCAGATCGGCTTCAAATGGGGGAAGTGGTTTCCACGATTCCGAGTATGTATTTCTGTCGATTTTTGTTTTCCATTTATTTCATCGAATTTATGCGTCAGATCTTTGAGCTGTTGAATCGGATGACTTTCGTAGGCAGCTGATTTGATTTCATGTTTTCCAATTTCGCTTTGTTTCGATCTGCAGCTATTGGATTTAATGTAGAGACTGTGCAGTACAACAACATCAAGTTTCAGGTCTGGGATTTAGGTAAGTTTCCAGTGATGAAGATGCTAAATGTATTAAGCTTCCAATTTTAGTTGCCATATACAGAGAAATAGAGAAGGGAGATACATTGTATTGGCATTAGATTGATCTTAGATCAAAGCGTGTTCTTATGGATCTACTTACTCTTCTTTAATGTTGACTAGTTGTAGAATTCAAGGGCAAGTGATTGAATAAGCCTATGATAGCAGAACCATCTCCAATGACATGAGAAACTAGGATATTGTATATGGAAAGGTAGTAATATGATGTCTTGCATTTTTAACCTCTAAATTGTATCCTTCATATTGATGAATAGTTTTGACTTACTAAGGACTGTCGATATATATGATTCCATGCTATTACATTTTCTGCATAGTCTTGAAGAGGTGCATATTCGAAGATTGGTGACAACGGGTTCTGTTTTTTTTTTTTTCTCTGGAAGGCCGTGACTAGATATGCTGCATATTTCTAGCTTTTTATAGTGGAATTACCTGCATAGGTTTTCATGCACTCTTTGTACCTCAACCTTGCTTACATGTTGATTAATTCATTGGACAACGATTAACTAGTATTTTCTTGTGCAGGTGGACAAACGAGCATCAGGTAGCTTAGTACTACCTTTTCCATTTCCTCTGTTATCCTCGCTAAAGACAAATGAGAAGTGCAATTCGCCCAATTCTTATTGGTGATTGTTACAGGCCATATTGGAGATGCTATTTTCCCAATACTCAGGCAGTGATTTATGTTGTTGATTCGAGTGATACCGATAGAATTGGAGTGGCGAAAGAGGAGTTCCATTCAATTTTGGAGGTAAATTTTTGCCAAGGGAACTGGTGATCATGACTTGCTATATAGAAACAATTTTTTTTTTTTTTGGGAGGCATTTCTGAAGTGCTGTATGGAAATTCAACCTTTTTTTGTTTGGCTCTAGAGAGTGCTGAGCATCTGACTCGGTCCTTTTATTCTTGTGGAGCCTTTTAACAGGAAGAGGAATTGAAAGGTGCAGTGGTTCTCATATTTGCAAACAAGCAGGTTTCTGATAGATTCACCCAGAAATTGTTTAATTTTGAAGCTAATAGAGAGAACCCGTACTGCATGGTTTTGCATATATGCTTAACCATAGTGTCTATCATGAACAGGATCTTCCAGGTGCACTTGACGATGCGGCTGTGACAGAGGCCTTGGAATTGCACAAGATAAAGAGTCGTCAATGGGCAATCTTCAAAACTTGTGCTGTGAATGGCGAAGGACTTTTCGAAGGCCTAGACTGGTAAGCACATGAAGTACCTTGGAAAGTTATGGTCAGCGAAGGCAAAAGCGAAAATCTCATATATTCTTCTTCTCCTTCAGGTTGAGTAACACCCTCAAATCAGGGAGTGGCTAACTTCATCTCTTTACCACAAGAGTTGATAGCAAGCATAGACAATTATAGACCTTTTTCTTATGCTTTTGTCTGAAGAAGATAGTTGAATACGGACTTGTAAGTTGTTGTGACACACAGGATATAACATGAAATTAACCCATAAAGATTACCAATAGGCAATAACACTTGCTTTCTCTCTTCGAGTTCCATGTAGAAGAGTATTTGCACATTGGAAATTAATATTTACTGGGCTGAATTCAGATAAATTAAAATTGATACCAATGTTGTAAAACCATGTGTATGAATCAGAACTTGTATTATTAGGGAATGAAACTCAAATCCACAGATCTGTTCTATGTTTTCTTTACACACCCAAGTAACCAACGTATAACAACAACAAAAGTGACACGAGACCGCAAAAAAACGTTCGTGTAAAAGAGTTTCCTGAGTGTTGTCTATATTCTTTAAAAACCGTTTGACCACCTTTAAACAATACTGTATAATCCCCCAGATTCATTTTGCTTTTTCGGGTGAAATATGAAATCACGAAATCCATAGGGACGTTACCATTGTTAAAATTAGGTTGATATGTCACCGGAGCTTCTGTCCGGTATGATACCGTGATCGATTGGGATACTGTTACTGCTGGAACCTACTCCTCCTGTTTGGTCTGAAAAGAAACGTACGACGACACAAGTTATGTTGTCTGCACTTCCTCTTTGGTAAGCTTCCATCATCAGTCTTTTTGCACCTTCCTCGGGATCTTCTATTGCCTTGATCATGCCTACGGCTTCCTGAGGTTAACATAAGAGTTGAACAGAGATGGGTTTTCAAGTCCGAGGATTGGGAATGCTAAGAAGGGGAGTTTAGAAATCAAACGATAATTCCTACCTCGTTAGATACAACGTCCCAGAGACCATCGCTTGCAAGAATGAGAAACTCGAGAGAGCTATCAACTTTTTCCTCCTGAAATTTCCATATATGTTCATGAGTGAACAAGGCTGAATTGGTGAAGTCACTATAGAAAAGTTATAAGTCTACAATGTGGGTATGAGGTATTACAAATAGTCACTCCCTTAACCCGTAGTTTGAGTTTATTTTACACAAGATAAATTATTAATAGCATATCGTCGTTTTCTTATCTATGGAAGAGGATTATGATGCAAAGCCAATACCTGTATCTCTGGATCAGCAACAACATACTGCTTCAATAACCTATCGCCAAATGCACGAGAAACAGCAAGAACTCCTCCAACTCTCCATGTTCCTTTTAACATAATACCAATTAAGTGAATGATATAAACACATATAGGGGGGAAGGTTTCAATTCAACGTTTTCTTACCAGCCCACATGACAAATCCTCCCGCATCCTCAATTCGTTGGCGCTCATCACTTTGATCAGGCTTGTGATCTCGGGATACAGCAATAGCTATAACACAAGAATTATATTAGTACGAGAGAAACAACACGACTACAGCTTACTCCTAACGCCCTTAAGATATGTTCCTCACGACACATTGCAAATTTCATGTACAAGAGTCACCTAGAAAAGTCTAATAATCTCTATTTTAGCCTTCCCCCAAAAAAACGAAAGAAATAAATTTGAACAAGCATTACCATTGCCACCTCTGCATATAACAGCTCTAGAGTCCCCTACGTTTGCAACAAGTAAACGGTCACCAACTAAGATGGCTGTTGACGCCGTTGAACCAGCATCTCTGTTTTGACTGTTTTCTGATTTAAGAAACTCCGAGTCTGTTTGGTTGTATGCATCAGCTGAAATGAGAAGCAAGCAAATAAAAAAATCAGAACGATAAATTAGGCACCTTGCTGGATCTATTTAGTGGCTAACAAGATTAAAAGTGAACACAACCTATTGCAGCTGTAGTGTCAGAGATGAACTTTGGATGCCTGATCAGGTTGCTGAATAGATTTTGCTTCACGTATTCAGCTGCACGTGCACCTCCATGTCCTGGGCATAAACATTAGCGGCATCACTAAATCGCTCTTATTTATAGTACCTTACCATGTAGAAAGCAAGTAAAGATGATAAATGCTACTAATTACCCAGTAATTTTAATTGTTCACAGATCATATACACGAATGGAAATTTTCTATCAGTAGAAACAACGAATTATGGTTCTTATGTATCATGCAAAACTGAACGTTACTAGTAGTCCAATTTAACCATATCGAGACTAAGAACTTCCTGAGTTATATGTCTATTACTACATAATGATAATTGATAATTCTGCATAATGCCAGACACTGAAAATAGTGCTGAAAATAGTACTGAAAATTTCTACACGCAAAATAGAGTCACCAACACATTTGTTCCTGTATATTAGAGAGACATGTATACCGTCAAAGACTCCAAAGAGACCAACTATTTCCCCTTCAACACCATCGATTCTAGTCTCATAGAAGTCCTCCATTGAAGATCTTTTACCGGGAGAGCTTGCATATCCATAGCTGAACTTCCCGTTTTGACTGTAAATTATAAGTATATGAAGGTCGTCACATTATAATGTTTATTTAAAGTGCTAAAGAGAACTCTAGCGCTAGAGTGTGCAGAAGAAATCAACTAAGAAGAGGTTCAAATCAGAAGGATATAAGAAAAAGGTAGATTGCTAGGACATGATTCTCTACGTTATTCCCAACATAAGAGAGATGTAAGACACTCATAAAGGCAAGAAACTCCACTATCCACCTAACCAGTCCAACCTATATATAATTTCTCTATATCAATCTAGATCAAGACACAGCTACAAAGCTAAAAAGGGTATAAGTCTCAGTAATCTATGGTAATCCTAGAATTTAGACTAAAAGTCACACAAATGATTAAGCTGGGAAAAAGAGAAAAAGTCGACCTGAGGCCACCGCCGCTAACAGGTCCATCGTCGGCGTGAACCTGGCTCGAAGATGACAACACAGAATTCAGATATCCCATACCTCCACAGGGAAAAGTCCCAAACACAAAGATCGAATTCAAATCCGAAGCTGATCCAGCTCCCTTTTCCGCTAATCAAACCCTGTCAAACGTCGAAAACATGTCAATAATACATTACACGAATCAACAAATGCTCACCAGATCGAATCCTGCTTATCCAAAATAACTATGAACAGAGAATTACACGAATCCTGCTCACAAAGAATGAACAGAAATTCGGAATTGGCAATTGATCAAGCACGAACAACAGTAAGATCAGGGGCGCGCGAAATCGATCAGATCGAAAATTTGACAAGATGAGGAGAAAGAGTAGTTGGGCGTACTATGTGAAGAAGAAGAAGAAGCAGATGGAAATTTCAGATTTGACGATAATCACAGCCGGATTTGTAAGCTCGACAAGATTTAGGGATCCTCCAATCGCTCTGGTCTTCGTTGTTGACAAACTGGAGAAAAGGAAGAAATAAATATCGAAGAAACAGGTAGCTTTTGAAATCTGGTACCTCTATATTAAAATCAGTGTTTAATAATGATTTTTGTCGGTAATAAACTAATAATGATTAAATTAAGTTTTTGACAACAATCTTATAAGAGAAATAAAGATATTTATATCCATAAGCAAAGGAGAAATCTCGTGGGCCTAAATGTGCCTAAAAAGATTTCTTTCCCTAATAATTATTCCTATTTCTTGGCTCCTTGTTTTTTTTTCTGGTTATCTATCAACTTTTCGGTGAAACCAAGTTAGATTGAATCAAACGGCCATCTCATTAAGATTTGACACGTGGCAGCCATGCAGATGAGGGTCTACGGTTGATTATCCCACATCCTCCGTACTATAGCCTTTTCATCCCACGTCCTATATAGAAAGTCAAACGTTCACTATAAGTCTATAAGTGATTTCCCAAATTCGTCTGATGCTTCTCGGGTCGTTCCACATTTTGATGGTTAACGTATAAACTTTTTTTTTTTTTTGGTTAAATGTTAAATTTTATACCAAATTTTTTCAAATTTTTTACAGAATACAGAGGTACGACAAAGAAAACAGAAAACTAAAATCTACGACAAACAAAAACCGACATTAAAGCAACAGAAACACAAAGAAAGGCAAAGAACCGGTAAGTAAAACAAAAAAGATAAAACCGAAGCAAAACAAGACGAGAAAGCAGCAATCACGTGCTAAAATACGGACCATCCCGTATTTGCCGCAGCTCAAAGAGCTGGAGTTCACATCATAGTTGCCACGAGCATCAATCCGAGGTGTCTTCCAACCGCCGGAAGGAGACGCCTACAGCTTCTCCGAGAACTAACGCAATCTCCGGAATGCGTAACGGACTAAAATACAACTGGTGACAAGGAAGTCTGAGCGGTAATCGGAGAGGTCACTTCCAAAAACCATTCCCGTAGAAACCGAAATCTCCATAAGGACCAACCTCCACAGTTGCAACCTAACCGAACAACAAACCGGTTAACGTATACACTTGCCATGACATAATCTAATAGGATTATTTACATGAGTTAGAATATTTTGTGTTATGATTACGAATCATGATTTGTCATTAATCATAATTTGGGTTTCCGATAAATTAATGTCTTCACACAAAAGTCACAATGGGCTCTCAAAAAATCAGTAGCATGTACCACCAATATCAACATCAGTTACTTTAAGAAAATGCTAAACCATGATAAATCATCTTTGGTTCAAAAAGTTCAAAAAGTCAGAGATATACGATACTATTTGCAATGATCTATATAGTAACACTCGGTACGGTTTAAACCCTGAACAACATTTACATGTAGCTTTCTTCTGTATCCACTCAGGTGTAATATAACTCGTACTTGCAGCGACCATTACGACAAACAAGACAAATAATCAAATCAATATATGTGAAGAGTAAAACTGACAAATAAACAAATCAATATCAATAACAAATATGTAGTTTAACATTAAAAAAGTAACACACAATATACACAATATAATAATAAAAAAAGTCTATCAGACAATTTATATGAAGTAATAATAGATAAATAGTACATGCAGATCATATGCTTGCAAGTTCAACTCACACATTTTGCAGGTCTTCCATCCATACTTCTCAGTTGGCCAATCAGATGTCTTGTATGACTAGTCTTATGGATCATCTCCCTCTTATATTGGATCATAATTAAAATCGACTATGAATACTAGTTCATTAATCATGTTTTTGAAATCTTAAGTTTATAATTTTTGAAGGAATATCTAATAGATTTATTAATTTTGTTGATTTTAGAAAAATGTAAATATTGAACAAAATCTTAGGTACATCCTTTGTGCAGAAACTCAATTTTTTTCTTGCTTCTAAATCAATTTGTTATCTATCACATAGAAAAATACAAGGTATAAATTTTTTTTTTCTTTTAAATGACATAAAATTCTACTCCGATCTCTTTTTTTTCTTTTGTTTTCTCCTAATTTTTATTTTACTTGATCATGAAGAGTTCAAAGGCCCAAAATGAAGTTGATGATGAAGCTGGATGAAATCAATGTCGACTTAAAGGAAGATGAATCTGATGATGGAGCCGGATGAAATCAATGACCCATACCTTGATTGAAACGGGCATGAATTTTGTTTTCCAAACTCATTTCTACTGAGACAGATTAGTGTGTTTTGCTCGATTCAGCGTATCATATTACGAACCAAACACATGAATTTATTCACCGAATAGTTGATGGTTTTTTTGGTTGAATGTTGTGAATTAATGGTTTTTTTTAGCATTTTTAAAAAAATCAATGGTGAAAAAAGATAAATAAAATTAGAATAATGTGGAGAACCATGTTTTACTCAGAAATTAATGTCTAAATTTTTTTGCTATATGACGCAAATTCTCTTAAAATTATTAAAAAAAACATAGAAAATGTTAGATAACTAATTTTTACTATAATTTTAAATTAGTGGAGATAACTAATTTTTACATAATACTAAAAATAGAAAAAAAAATTATATATTTGTGATAATAATCCTTACTAACTAGTTTTTTTTAATGAATAAAAAATGATTAAATTTAAATTTATAAACAGTCGTCGTCGACCCACAAACAAATAAAAATTTATAAACAATTGTATTTGTTTGGGCCAGTTTGAAGCCCATTCAAAATGTGAAGTATTAGTCACGTCACGTGAGTTACGTTTTAGATCAAAGTCTTAGGGTTTAATTTCAGAACAGTTTTTTAAAACGGCCGCCTAAACCGCCGAACCCCATTAAACGCCGGCGAGCCCGCCAAATAACATGCTCTCTGTCTACTGCCATCGCCTATAGACAAAGCCAATCGGATCCCTAACGGCCGCCTATTCTTTCCTTGATTTTCATCATCAACAGAATACAAAACGAAATCTTCTACAAAATGCCTAACACTCGGATTAAGTCGCGGTGTTTAGAAGATCTTAATGATCACGAAAGGCTTCAGGATAGGTATCGATAGATTCTTCTTCTTCTTCTTTTTTTTTTTTGGTCCTCATAAACTCTCGACTGTATATTTTTTTTGTTTCCCCCGGATTTTCAGGTTGGAGTGGGAAGGTTACTCCGAGGTCAAAGTGAAAAGTGATGGAAATTGCCAGGTAATGTTTCTTAATCCTTATACTCATATCAACTTGATGATTCTTGATCGTATCCGGAAGAATCTTTTGTCTCATTTTTTTTACAATTTTGTTCCAGTTCCGTGCTTTAGCTGATCAACTCTATAATACCTCGGATCTTCATAAACAAGTTAGACAAGAAATCGTAAAGCAGGTAAATCAATCTTGAAAATTTTCTAATTACTTTGCAGATTGTTTTTTTTCACGTCATTTGATGATGACTCTGTTTTGCTTATCACAGCTTAAATCTCGTCCAAAATTGTACAAAGGATTGGTTGGTAAAACTGATTTCTCAGAGTATGTAAAGAACATGTCCAATGACTCGGTGTGGGGAGATGAAGTCACATTGAAAGCAGCTGCAGACGTCTATGGAGTCAAGATATTACTCATTACATCACTCAAAGATGTCCCTTTCACTGTTGTTGTTCCCAGGTCTCAAAAACAACCAGACAGAGTCATTCTTGAGCTATCTTGCAGGGATCCATTTCAATTCCATCCACTTAAACCAAGGTTACCTTTCTCCTTCTTCTCCATTTACAGAAAGCAACATTTTTTGTATCATTCTTCTTATTCTTCGTTCTGTTGGCAGGTTCATCTTCATCTTCAGATACTGCCTCGAGGGGGCCACAGAGCAAAAAGAATTAGGAGAAGGATAAGAATACGGAGAAGGAGAAGGATAAGAATACGGAGAATGAGAAGGAGAAGGAAAAGAAAAACCAGAAAGGGAAGAAGAACAAGAAGAAGAAGGAATTAAATCGTCAATTTGACTCTTCTGATGTCATGTAAATGCCTCTTTGACATGTACTTGTCTGCAAAAAGAAAAATAATAATAATAATAATAACCTACCTGTTACATGAACTTATTATGTCATTTACAGTGTTGAGGATCGGGCGACCAATACTGATTTTCCTCGTCCAAATCACTTGTCACTGTCCACAGAATTGCGAGTAACAGTGTTTGGTCACTGTGATCTTATCTCTTTCTTATGCTTAATTTCCTCATCCCAAATCAATGCTAATATCTATTCCTCATCCTAAATCACATGTACCTGTGTTGTTTGAGTCATTCTTATGCATTTACTGTTGTTGAGATCAGACGTGATGATGAGTCTCTAGGTGGAGGAAGACTCTATCACACGTATAAAGTATAAACAATCGCCATAAGATGGAGGAAGAGTTCTTGTAAAGATCTCTGTTTAGATGAGTTTGCGAGAGAATCTTTTGTCAAGAGGTTTGCTAAGCTTTGGGATTATTTCGACGTTTGGTCGAATTCCAAATAAAAATAAGTCTACAACAAATGGGTCAATCAGCGGAAAACATTCACATAAAAAGGTATATTATATTCTTTTTGCATGTTCCTGCAAAATATAGATCTCCCAAAAAAAAAAAATTGAGTCAATATGTTCCAAAAGAGCCTATCATTAAATTAAATAATAATAATGCATGTATCCATTTGTTTGTTTTTTTGCTAAAGAGTATCCATTTGGTTGGACTTGGCAGATAACTAAACTTTCAAGACGTTACAGCACAAACTTAGAAGCTAATTTGATAGTTTTAGCTGAGATTTCTTTAATTTGATGGTTTAAAATGATTGTGCAAAAGTCTCAAGACATAAAGTACTAGCGAGTCAAACTTTGAATTAAAACTGTGATATTCACTTTACAAAAATATTTTAAAAATGTCACTTTTTCGATTTACTTTCTTGTTTCTACATTGTGTGTCCGCAAAGATAAATAGTCATAAACAATACATAAAATGCTACATTGTGATAGCACTTTAAAGTGCCAAAAAGTGCTTAAATATGCAAATTTCTTTTTATTTTCCAAGGAAGATAGCTTGGTTTAGCTGACCGCAATGGAGACATTGCTGTCATGAGAGAGCATTGGAACTATCTGAAGCAACTCTTCAAAACCTCTTCTTTCAAGACAACCTTCCAATCTTACGACCATCTTCTCTAATCTATGTGTGGATCCCAACATAAGTTTCATGAACGAAGCCACCTCATTTGACTGTACCTCGTGGTTTTCAGACCAACTTCCCATGAACGAGTGTGGATGCAGCAGCCTCAAGCCATGCGGACCCAAGTACTTGTCAATATCCTGCTCCTGTAAACAGAAAAGATATTCATTAATGCAAAACAGATTGTCAGAGTCTACAATCTCAAAGTAAAAGGACATGATTCTTAGGATTATTCAAGCTCAGAAAGAGTTAGGATGGTCAAGAGAAAAAAAGTAAAAGAGGCCTATGACAATACATACCGGTATGAAGTGGCGAACCCTTTTGTGAATTAGGGTTAGCTTCTTTAGTACAGGTGAGTGTTCTAGCACTGCTGCTAATCCAAAAATTACATATGGAGAGATTGTGGTCTCAAGCGTCAAAACTTTAGCCTTGAACATTGGAAAAAGAACAGACCGGAGATCCGCGAGAGATAAAATCTACAAAAAAATACATCGCAATAGTGAATACGAAACACAAATCTCTAGCTCAAGAAAAGAATAATTTTAACAGACATTATCAAGATCGACTTCTTAGAGAGTGCAAATAACATAGACTTATTGAAACCCAAAGATTAACGAAAACTAATCAATTGGCTAAAAGCTGACTTTGTGATTGGGTTTTAAATTGTTCAAGAATGCACCAAGGTCCGTGCTTTGCACCTTGCGATATAGTGCATAAAGTACTTGCCTTACGGATCCAAGACTAGAAACGTATAAAACGTATAGCACGCTTTATAAAACGAAGCTCTGTGTAATTCTGCAAATGACCATATCACATTGAAGTAGACAAAACATACCTTAAGAAAGTTTTCACAAAGCGTAAGCTTCTCCACATTCTGCAACTTGTCTAGTTGCTCTAGGGCCATGACTTGAAGAAAATCAGCCTTCAATAGTTCATTATATGCGGAGAAGTAAATGTCTAGTTTAGCTTCAATTAAAGAGGAAACATCAACTAAAGAACATGGTAGCTGAGTGTTTTCCAATATTAGATAATGTAAATGTGGTGCCACAATCTCCACAATCTCCACTGACTGAGGAGACCAAGTTTCAGGACTGAATTCTAATACTCTCACACGCGGTGATTTAGTGAGATCAAGAACCATAAATTCACGGCAGGATTCCAATGTTAAACTTTCTAGAATCGGACAACCAGAGAGAATCTTAGCAAGAGCTTCATCAGAGAGGTTGCAAGCAATCAAAGACAGTTTCTTCAGGGATGTCCAAGACACGGAGCATCTTGGGATCAGATCATTAAACTCTAGGTGAAGGCTGAGTTGCTTGACAGAAGAATTGGTGTAGAAAAAATCAGGAAGACTATAATTATCCTCGGAATGGTGACAATAACAACCGAGGTCCAACGTCAGATTCTCCGTGTCTCGGGACATGGCTAACTCGAGCCACCAGTGAATGTGAGTGAGATTGCTCAGAATTTCGGTATCGATGTAAAAACTCGTCATCTTGGGAGCTGTGTAGCGAGCTAGGGTTTTGTCAATCGAATCAGCATCCAGCATACGATACGTATCGCAATAATCAAAGGAGAGGGAAGGTGTACCGGACCATACATGCCTCCATCGTCTGGACAATACGGAGGTTCTGATGGCTTCTTCGGTCTGAATAAAGGAGAGGATTTGTTGGAGGATCTCATCAGGCAGAGAGCTGATTGAATCTAAATCTTCACTTGAATCTCTTCCTCCTTCCACAACCGCGGTGGCGCCGTCGCCTGCCATTACGTTCTTATCCACCGATAAACCTAGAATTTTGCCGATGTCAAAAAAGATAAAAATAAAACCTTGCTTTAAAAAAAAATACAAATACTATATCCCCAAAATAGGTTTTAGAAAAGCCCACTATATACTACAAGTCTAAGTTTAGAAGAGGTTTTAGTGAATGAAAATCTGGTTAGTGTGTTTAGAATTGTCAATGTAATAATTCTCATAATTTGTAATAGAATAATAGATTAGTGTAAAAAAATTTTATTTAAATATTATCTTCAAATGTAAAGAAGATTCAAATGTAAAGAAGATAATCTAAAAAGAAAAAAAAAAGAATATAAAAAGAAAATTACATTTCATTATTGTTCATAGTTCGAAGGGAATGACTTCCTCAGAGACATCGATCAACTCCTCAATGGTCTCATAATAAAACTCTTCTTCTTCTTCGTCACCAATAAGGTTTTGCCTCTGAATTTTTTCTTCCTCGTTAAGCTTCTTCCACTTGTTTAGCCAAATCTCCCATTCCTCTATCATCATTCTCCTTTTCTCCTTCTCTTGTTTTCTCAACAACACCGACACGTCACCGTCTTCTTCCTCGTACCTCTCGAGGTACTGCTTCAGATTCTTTTCCACTTCTTCTTCTTTTTGGTTCGACAACAAAGACGGTGGTCTTGGACGCCAAGAAAACTGAAAACCGATACGGAAAATCATCAGAGATGTATCACTATTGTTGACTTGTTTCTCTTCATTGCTCTATAAGTTAATAGTTTTCGAATTATACCTGAAAGAGTTGTTCCTTCAGTGTTTGGTAAAGCAACTTCCCACAGAAAGACCAAATGTAAAACCCATTCTCCATCTCGTGGACCGATGATGTCACTGCAGTTGCAACGTACCTGGAAAAAAAAAAAAAAAAACAGAGAAGAAATTAGAGACCCAATAAACAGAGAAACAGAGAAGAAAAACACCTAATTAATATGAAGTGATGATGTGTTAAGGTACCTTCCAGTTGGGTCCCACTCGATATCTGTGGCCATGAAGTTCTCAACTGTTGCCATAGTCACAAGCTCGTCCACATTGTAAAACTCAAGCTTGCCATTGAATCCACTTAACCCATCAGCTAAGATTATGTATTTACCAGTGGGAGACCAGAAGAGAGCATTGGCTTGCTTGGACTTGAGAGTAACGAGCTTTGAAACTCTGCCAGTGTGTTGTGTCGTCCTCATTGAGTAGAAACTGACATCTGGTCTCGGTAGTTCACCGTGGATCACGGCGAATCTGTGACCGTTGGGCTCCCAAGCGAAATCAATGATCTGATCGTTCTTGTTGTCAAGCTCAAGAACCTCTATTGGAATATCTTTCTCTTTGACTCGGAAAATCTCGAATCCTGAATGTGTGCTCTTCTTCGATTTCGATGAGTATCGATCCACCTTGACAGCGAGATAGTCTCCATTGCTCTGCCAGTACATTTTGCAGCCACTCACATTGAAAAGATTCTTCTGCCTTATCTCCACCTTGCTAGGGAGTTGAATAAGAGCGACCTGAATCAAACAGAGAGATCAAACATGTCAAATGCAAGAGAAAAAAAAAACGAAACCAAGGGTTTTAAAAAGGCCTTGTAACATACCCTGGCAGGCTGGTTACCATCAACTTGTTCAGGAACAAACAGTGCAAGAATGGAATCAGTAGGAGACCAAGAGATGTCCACAACATTGTCAACTTTCATTGATTTCTTTCCAATTAAGCTGAAAGTCTCTGTCTCATAGACAGAAACAGTGTTCTTTCTAAGTCTGGCAAAGTATTTATCATCTCTTCCACCAGCCCATCTGCAGAAAATGATTCACAAATTATAAAAAAAAAAAAAAAGTTGAGCAGAGAATACAGATCTTGACAGAAAAGTTTCATCTGTTTAGAAATTACTTGAAGACAGGCCATGAGACGCTGCTTCCTCCAACTGAAAACTCATCAGCACTTCCCATGAAACATCTCATTAGTCTACCACTTCTCACATTAAAGATCTTGATCTCAGCTTGCTGTAAAATGGGTACATATACATCATTGACTTTCCATCCATAAGAAATCAAACAAAGATAGAAGCAAAAGATGCACTCACACTTGCATTTGAATCCTGCGGATTGTTTGGTTTCTGATTTTGGTAGGTTACCAAGTAATTCTCACCTGGGGAAACATCAACTAATTCTACCTTCAAAAGAATCAACATACAAAGTCAAACTTCATTCCACCAAAGATAACCAGAAAAGTTAATGAAAGCACCATTTAGCAATAATAATAATAATTAAAAAAAAAACAGACCATGGGATGCTTATAATGCATGAGAGGTTTAAAAGTACTAGCACCACCGCAAAAAGCTACCCCTGGCTTGTGAAGTGTCACTAGGTATGAACCTAAAGGAGACCATTGCACAAAACTCTCTGTCCAGTTCTGCGCAAGTGAACATCATAAGTTCAAACCATAATAGCATTACATGTACCCAATAAGGTATGTATATATACACGGTAATACAAGTTTTAACTTACTTGAAGCGTATGAACAGATTCAGACTTCAAATGCCTTGTATCGTTCCATAAAACTTCAGTATCAGAGCCACATCTTATAACAAACTGATCCCGAGCCTTTTCATCAGTAAGCCACTTTTGCAGATTTACCTAAAAAAAAATGTACATGCCATAAGCAACAGAACATATATGGGTAGATTTTAAATTCTTGACTAAAAGCAAGAGATATCATATCATACATTGGGTGCATAAGGCTTGATTTGAGGAGGCTCCCACTCCTCCTTCACATTCATCAACCTTTCAATATCATCAAACATATAAACGGCCAAGATGTGAGACTTGCCAAACTTGCAGCCATGAGTTTTTTCTTTAGCTTTTTGAGCTTCCTGCACACAAAAAACCAAGACATTTGCAACAAAGCTTGAGCAAAACATATGGTAACAGTCAAAACATTACTATTTTCCTCTTATTCACATCTGAAAAGTAAGGATCGGATATAATTATAATAAACCAACCTGAGGGGTATTGAACTCAATAAAACAATATCCGTTGGTCGTGTTGGTGTCTGAATCAACGGGCATCGAGAATCCATCTTCCTTGATGACTACTCCTAACTGATTGTATAATTTGCGAATGGCACCTTCAAGTTTCTCAAACCTATCCATACCAACAACTGGGAGTTGATCAACCACGATGACATTACCAAACTCTGTCTCATCAAGTTCAACAAGATGATCTTCATCTTCGTAATAGTTTTTTTAACTAATAACTATGGTCAGTCATAGTTTTTTTTTTTTTTAACTAATAAGTGTTATTATTTTTGCCTTTTAGTCATCATTATCTGTTGACCAAAAAAATTAAATAATAATATTATCATTGTCTACTGTTGTTTACCTATACTTCTATCTATTTATAAATAATATAGAGCTCTATGATGAAATTTCTCTGAATGTCATCAGATAACATTGGAGCAAAAAATTGAATGGTTATTATTATTCATAGAACTGGATATTAAAAAAAGAAAAGAAAAAGTACTTAACAACTAAACAAAGACATTTACGTACATGATCATAGAAAACTAATGAAAAGCAGAGCAACCAAACTAGTAAACGAATATAAATATCCCCAAATCGGACAAATTAATTAAAACAAACACAAAATGTGTTTAATTAACGGAAGAACAAGAGCGCCTTATTTCACCATCTTCACCAAATCTGACACCAACCATACTCAGCTTCACAAACGACTCTCTCCATCTCTGAAAAAAGCTTTCCTCATCACTCGCCAGATCCTCCACCATCTTCCTCGTCCGTTCATCCTCCATCAGAGCAGAATCCGTCTGGAACAAACCCTTGTGCGCTTCCAGATTCTTGTAGTACTGATTATCGAACCTCGACGATGTCTCTGGATCGTTGCTCACCGTCAGTGAAGACGAAGACGATGACGATGAACACTTGTTCATTAGTGTCTCTGCGTAGGAGTTGTCGAGAGACGCATCGATTAGCTCTAAGTTTCCTTTCGGGTCTCGTTTAAACCTTCCATCGAATGCATTACAGTGGGAAGCCCCAATCGTGTGTGCTCCTGATGCAAATTATATTTTATTTGAGCTTATCCAAAACATTTTGGTGAAATTGATTATTTTACAGAGATATATCAAAGAAACATTTGATACCAGAGAGAACGACGAGATCTTGAATCGACAAGCCTTTAGAGGAGAAGGCATCGATCATTTTGTCAAGACTGAAGTCTGTGTCAATTATGTTCGGTCTTACGTCTGCAGCCACCGACACTTTCCCGTCTCTCCTCCCTGTCGGAATCTCAACCACCGGTCCTCCCGCCTTTCCCACCAAAAGAAACAAAAATTCACATTTATTAGTATAACCGGTTTATCGTCGGTTTAATGTATTTTCCAATCCGGTTCTCTTTGGTTTGGATAAATTATATAGAAAAAAACTGGAATTGTACATCCGGTGATCTTGGTTTATGTTCTGTTTTCTATTTGACGTTTCAGATTATTCCCTTTTTGTTTTATATGGTTTCGGTTCAGTTCAGATTGGTTAAACCGAATTGGAGCGATATACAAGATAGAAAGAGAGTGAAGTGAGAGTGGGGGAGAATGTTACAGCTTCGACGGCGTCTCGAGCAGCAAGTGCGACGATGTCAGCGCATGAAACAGTGGCCGGACAGAAAATCTCGATGGCATTCTTAGCTCTCTCTATGACTGAGAATCCTCCAAGTGACGCGTTTCCTGGATCGCTTCTCTCCGTGCTATTCCCTTGTATCAACACTGACGCATCACAACCCTTGCAAGTTGCAACAACAACAGAATTCTCAGCTCAAATTTTTTGTTTTCCTCTGTAACATCTTGAAAAATTGTAATGATTGAGATGCGTAGTGAGTGTGCGTGTTTATACCTGGACGAAACAGTCGTGGAAGAGGAGACGGAGGAGTTTCCCGGGGATAGTTGGATCGGAAGAGGAAGCAGATCTAACGGTGTTTCTGACGAGAAACTCTGCTACTGGACAAGAAGCGGCGTAGAAGTTAAAAGAGAGGTCGGAAGAGGCAGTGAGAAAGCTAGACAGAAACACAAGGAGATTAAGAAGATAGGAATAGTTTATTCGGTAAGAGGCAACCGTTGACGCCATTTTTTTGTGTCTCGGTGTTTGACTCAAGAAGGAAAGTGGCAATAATGGTAATTGGTACGAGAGAGAGAGTGAGAAGGATACTGGTAGTTGCAGTGATAAATAATTAACTGTTCATTGTATTTGATGTTCGTGTCAGAGACAGAGAGAGAAAAATGGTTGAGGTGATGAAATTGAGTCAACGCATTAATGAAGATGGTCGGGTTTAGTTGAATCCCATTATACATCGTCATTCCAAGACGATTTCGCAAAAACCGGATTTGTGTTTAAGCATAAAACGTCAAATGTTTTAAATATGAATCCGACATATTAATGGTATTGTCGGAGAGTAACTTTCCAAGCCAATGCATGGCAGAGTACTTCAGGTAAGAAAAACTGCCCAGCTTTCTTGAAAAATGGGTGTACCTTTAGTGTTTCCAACAGTTTCGAGACATTTTTATGATTCACTTTTCTTTAATATCACAAACAAAACTTATGCTGATAATTTTCTAATCACAAAAACCCCACTAATGTGGTTGTTTTCCAGCTTAACGATTAACAGAGATTCCGATCACTAGAATGGAGGGATTCATACCTAGTCTCTCGTAGGGTCTTCCGCTTTTGCTTCCTCTATCTCTTCTATATCATCAATGTCATCGATCGGGATTTCTTCACTATCAAATGTCGGAAAATCTGCAATACACAACAGACATGTTTGATTCTTGGCAGTGCACAAAACATATCTGCCATTGGTGCTCAATGCAGTTCTACGACAAGGCAGAAGATATAGCCAGAATATATGTCTGATTCTTTCAAACCAAGTCCTTAATTACCAAGAAAGCTATGGTCCTACCTGATGGAGCCGGAGAAGCAGGGACCTCGATTCTTTCCCCTGTTACTGGTGATGCATCAAGGAGATATGGGAGACCAAGGAGCTCTAACAAAGACAGTGTCTGTGGATTCCGTGGGAGCTCTACATAATTCCAGGAGAATAAAACACTTTTTAACTGATTATCCTTATACTTCACATCCTCATAGCTCTCTTTGGTTATTCATCAACTTTAAATGATCCTCTATATCCAGTACATTAGCTTACCAGGTATGGAATCAGAGATACGTTGTGAAGGGTTATATGCAGGGACAGTCCTCGCAAACTCAAAAGGTTTAAAGTTCCTTTCCTCTAGCTTCGTCCTCACCCACTCGCGGTTCTCTTGCTTATTCATTGAAGCAGAGCTATTTTCTCTAAACAATACGTAAGTGGGTAGAAAAATGAATGGGAGAATATAAACATGTCTTAATATGTAACTTGCTCAAGATTGTATACCTGAAATTTGCATATCTCTTTGTTAGCGGGAATATAGGATTGAACTTTCGTGTAATTGCTAGCCACTCTTCATCGTATAGGACCTCAAAAGGGCCAGGTTCTGATTCGATGTCAATAATCTAATGAACATCCTAAGAAATTATAAGATACCCTTCGTTTCAAAAAGAAAAAAAAAAAGCACAAAGTGGACAGGAAAGAAGAAGACCTGTAGAAACTTTTTCCCAGGAAGACATTTATCTAGAGCAAGAAACTTTGTCACTGAGCCATCAGTCCCGTGTTGAACAGCAGCAGCAAATTTGCAGTGTAAGTGAGCTGAAAACCAGTACCGAGGCTTCAGTTTTTCTAGCAGTAGAGCTGCTGGTTTACTTCCAAGCGTTCTCTTCTCAATCTGTGAGAGAAAGCTGGTCCAGTTAAATTGCAACTATTCTAAAAACCAAAAATGAAGAAATCGAAACATTTTTCCCAAATTGATCACTTTATACCTCTTCACGAAAGTATGGTTTTTGCTGACAAAGTGCTTTTGAGTCTCCATAATCAGTGATTCCAACAGGCCAATCGTGTGAGAGAAATATATCAAGCGGCTCTTCAAGTTGCATCAACTTCTGGACATCATACTCACGAACATGATACACCGATTTGACGGTGCTTTCGTTATACGGCGGCCGCTCATAGTGCCCTACTCACAAAAAACGACTGATTTCACTTTACTGACAACAAAAAAAGAACATTTTTCAATAAAGACAACTCAGAAATCAAAGTTTTATCTTTTTCTATATCAAAAGCCAGACTATTGTTCTTGATCTGAGAGATGAAGAACAAACCTAAACGGTAATCGTGGTCCTTGTAAATACCCGAAAGGCCTCCAATTCGCACATTACCGAACTTGACAACCCCCGCATAACCTAGAAAGTAAATATTGGTGGAAGCCCAACCACCATAATACCTAGAGCAGCAAGCAACCAAAACCATCAAGAACACATTTTTGAAGCCTCTTAATTCCTAGTCAAGGTACGAGTAAAACAATAGTAGTAGAAAACTTACAATTCCCACAAGTAGTTAGAAGCCTCGTGATTCCCACCGATGAAAATTGTAGGAATCGGGGCAACTTCTTGGCTGGAGTAGTACTTCCAGAATGATTTCATCTCTCTGTATTTTCTAGGTACGCTAAGGCTATCCATGTCTTTCTCATTTCTTACAGCCTAATTTATTAAACCAAGACGAGATTTTTCACACCTAAGAAGCAGAATCGAATGGAATTAGTTTTTTCCCTGGAAGACTAATATCCATACCTGGAAATCGCCGCAGCAGAGGAGGAGATCGACTTTTGTGTTGTGAAGCTGTTCATGATGTTGAATTGTCTTGTACACAATGTCAAGGTCTCCGTGCATACACCCTTCAATAGCAATCTTCATCTCTCTCAGTTTTGCCTCTCTGGATCCTAGCCCTTTTTGCAAACGATGTAAAAGCATGTATATTTATTAATAAAAACTAAAATTCGAAAGAAAAAAAAGAACAAAAGCGCAGCTCATCAAATCCCTCCAGGCCCAACATAAACAGACTGATGAATCAACTGAAGTTTAAGAAAGCATCAAACTTTTATCATCAATGAAATAAAAACCAATAGGAATAACACAAACTAAATTGTAACTTAATGTATATCGAAAGTCACAAATACCCAAAATAGTTATGTATTTTAAAGCTTAGAGCTTTACTGAAAAGTCATGCTAGAGTGAAAATCGTCATAAACCGGAAAAAAAAAAGGGAACATGAAAAAGCTTCTGAAATCGAGTGAAACAATGGAGTAAGCAAAATCCGAGAGAAACCTCGGACTCGGGGGCAATTTCAAACAGGGAGAAAGAAGCACTAACTGATCAGTAGTGTCCGATATTCGAAAGGCGAGAAACGTATGCCTGACCCAGGTGTGAAATCCAAATTCGAAACGATTTAAGCAAACAATTTAGGGCTCTTGAGAATCAAATTGCGAGAGGGGCTCTACAAAAACAAATTGCTTGTTCTGACAATCGAGGGGGACTGAGTGTGTGTCCGTGTGAATAAGCCAACGACGTCGTTCGTTGTAAGGAAACGATGTCGTTTAAATAATGATAAAAAAAATTCGCGGGTAAACCAGTTTCAGAATCAGACCGCGGTAAATCAAATTGGCCGTTTTAAACCTGTTTATAATCCAATGCAATAATGCATAGGTGTTAGTACACCTTTTTTAGGATTATTCTCAATATAACTAAGATGTGTTAACATGGAAGGGAAACAATTGGATTACTTTTTTGTACACTAGTATTTGTGGTTAAACCTGGTCAAGGGCATCAACTATGGATGCAAATGCATGGTTGAAACATTGGAAAAAAGTAATTCAGTTGAATTAAGGATTTCTTCGAATTCTTCTAACCACGATTTCCTTGTTAGATCCCGCTAAATAAAGTAAAATAAAGTTTATTTTCTCTAGAAATTGTTACTCATCAAAAGTGGAGAGAAAGTAAAAAACCCTAACTATATCCATTTTTAGTTCATTCATTATTATTCTTCATCTTCAACATATTACATTCACCCACCAAAATGCCCCATGTAAAAAGCACATTTTTTCCTTTTTTTTTTATAGAACATGGGAAAACCTTAAACCAAAAATGTAAAGTGATTGTAGACCCAACGGACTTGTTAGTGATATCGACGGGCTTGAACATGTCTGAAGTTTCGACGAATCAGCTTTTACCGGGCCGGACAGAGCAAAGATTTGTTTTAACCCGTTTTCACATCCCTAGACCCTAGGCGCATGCCCCCACTATCTTTGAGTTCACACGAACACGCACTAATAACGAATTCTATTCCCCAACGATTTCCTTTTGACTTTTGTCCTAAACGAGTTGACAATTAGAAAGCATGAATCACATGTGAAACGAGCAGCAGCCACCAGGAAGCCTACGTTGATTCTTGTGTTTTTAAACTTTAGTTATTGCAATAATTCGTCCGAATGGGATAACTCTTTTGAATAAAATAAGAATCGTTGTTTCGTGTATCACCTTATAATTGTTTGGTCGAGTTTCTTCATTCGAGGATTTAAAATGTATCTAGTAGTCAATGTAACTTCAGACAACAAAATATTAGAAATATCAATATTGAAAAATGATAATCTCTTCTTGGCTACCGAGTAGTTAGCCTATAGTCTCTATTGACTCGCAAGTGACTAATTGATTGTTCATACAATCGAGCTTAGAAAAATGATAATGGAACTAGTCTATTTAATTGGATCCCAAACAAAAAAAAAAACTAGTCTATTACTATATAAAATACATATTGGTTTTGAATTGCATATTGCAACGTGTAAGGAATCTCTTATCATAAATAAAAATGAACCTATCTGTACTAAATACTTATACAAAGAACATGAACGAGTTTGGTATAAAAAGTCCATTTGTTAAAATAATTGACATCAATATAATCTGTCCATTCGCTGACCATTTTTTATGCTATAATATAATCTGACGACGCAGAGATACATACAACCTACAAATACGTATATATATATATATTATTTTTTTTTCAATTAAAAAATAATAATATGTACACGATATTTACATTTTCCATAAATTAGTTGATTGGTCACTTAAATTTTGGTAAGAGTTGCGCATAGAATATTCGGATAAGTTTCTCGGTTTAGCGAAAGCAGTCATCTTCTTATATCAAACAACAAAACTCCATCTTCATCTTCCTCAATCCATCCACTCTGCTCCCAAAAATCCTATCTTGTGTGGCTGGAATCCGTTCTTGATCATTCATGGCGCCAAATTACTCCATTAATTGAAATCTCTCTCTCCATCTCTAGCAGAGACACTCTTCTATATATCAACAATGCAAAACCCTTCAACGGTTACACAGGAATCAGCAGCATCCACCTTTGATTTCTTCACACGGCTTAGCGGTTTAGCCTCAAGAAATCGATCTCCGTGTTCGAATTCGGATGGGTATGCTTTCTCAACGCCCAATGCCCTGTTCTTCAATGGTTCCCGGACTTTACCCGCTCAAAGGACGCGAAAAGCCCTAGCGTCCCTGAGCTTGAACACTAGGAGCAGTGCCTGTTCGAGCCTTCGTAGGTTTATCGGCGATTTCAACAGCTTTATTAAGTTTCACTGCGAGAAGGTGGTTCCTGAGAGCTTCGCCTCCGTCGGAGGAATAGGGGTTTCGAGCGACGAGAACGGGGTTAGGGAAGATGGGACTTGTGGGGTTTTGGGGGAGGAGGGTTTGCCATTGAATGGCGTCGAAGCTGATCGGCCCAAGAAAGTGTTGATTTTGATGAGTGATACTGGTGGTGGTCACAGAGCTTCTGCGGAAGCCATTAAAGCTGCATTTAACGAGGAGTTTGGGGATGAGTACCAGGTTCGTTAAGAAAACTCCTTTCATTTTTTGGGTAGATTCACGATTGATTGATGACTCGTGGCTAGATTTCTCTACAGATTCTCAGTTTCATTGTAGTTGGGTTTGGAGTTTTCCTTGAGTTAGAGAATTTGCATCTGGTGGAAAAGTTTTTAGCTGTTTGGATCACTGAAGAAGATAAATTGACATAGTGTTACATTCATTTGGTTGCTTAAGAAAGTCTCAGCTGAAGAATGTGGGACTGACTTTAAATTAAATTTAGCTCTTAAAACTAATCAACCAAATACATTGAAAGTCTGAATCTAAGTACATCATATATGTAATAATAGTGTGAGTTGTTGTTGATTACTTCCCGTACATTAAGAGTGCTTGCGCAGGTGTTTATTACGGATTTGTGGACAGATCATACGCCCTGGCCTTTCAACCAGCTTCCCAGGAGCTATAATTTTCTTGTGAAACATGGAACTCTATGGAAAATGACTTACTATGGTACGGCTCCACGCGTTATTCACCAATCTAATTTTGCAGCAACTTCGACTTTTATTGCCAGGTGAGGCTTAAGGTCTATAGTTTGGTTTCTCCTTCAAACTAATTCATTTCTCTGTTCCAACTTAAACATACACAGAGGGGTTTAGCGTCTAGTTTTCCATGGCCTTTGCTTCGCTTATGGAGTTTTCTTATCCAGTCTGATACCGTTGCCTTGAAACTTACAGGGAAATCGCCCAAGGGTTGATGAAATATCAACCAGACATTATAATCAGTGTTCACCCATTGATGCAACATGTCCCACTTCGTGTCCTAAGATCAAAGGGGTTGCTTAAGAAAATCGTCTTCACCACTGTTATTACAGACTTGAGCACTTGCCATCCAACATGGTTAGTTTATTTACCAAATTTTTCATGCTCGGAGACTCTATGGCTCGTTTGTAAAAAAAACAAATTTACATGATGCTTGTTTTGATGTTTAGGTTTCATAAGCTTGTGACAAGATGTTATTGCCCATCAACGGAAGTGGCTAAAAGGGCGCAAAAAGCTGGACTTGAAACATCACAAGTCAAAGTTTACGGGCTTCCTGTTCGACCTTCCTTTGTAAAACCAGTTCGCCCAAAGGTCAGTCTTTGTCCTTAGACTCCTTCCTTGGCTTTATTGTTGTTCCAAAACATAGCCAAATTCAATAGTATCAATTTGACAATTTACAGGTTGAATTAAGAAGAGAACTAGGGATGGATGAGAATCTTCCAGCTGTATTGTTAATGGGCGGAGGAGAAGGAATGGGTCCCATCGAGGCAACAGCAAGAGCACTTGGAGATGCTTTGTATGATGAGAGTCTTGGTGAAGCAGTTGGTCAGGTTCTTATTATCTGTGGACGGAACAAGAAACTCCAAAACACATTAAGTTCCATAGATTGGAAAGTACCAGTCCAGGTACTCTCTAGGCTTTCTTACCCTTCAGACCAAATCAGCAATCTTAAGCATTCAATGGAAGTCACTGAAACGGTTTTCTTTTTCTCGCAGGTTAAGGGGTTCGTAACGAAAATGGAGGAGTGTATGGGTGCCTGTGACTGCATCATAACAAAGGTAAACCTATATATAGTAGATATACTTTTACACTAATTTCTTGAATCTGAACAGTCCTAGTCTCTCTTGTACCTGAAACAAGAGTGACATTAGAGTGATTGTTTCTTATCTTTGTTTTATCGCTTGGGGTTGTGCAGGCTGGTCCAGGAACAATAGCTGAAGCGATGATAAGAGGGCTACCGATAATCTTAAACGGCTACATCGCTGGTCAAGTAAGTCCAACTTTTCACCTCTTACATTATTTTTCTATTTCAGGTTTTTCAATTTATGTGGTTTTGATTTTTGGAGCGCAGGAGGCGGGGAATGTGCCGTACGTGGTGGAGAACGGATGTGGGAAATTCTCGAAATCACCAAAAGAGATATCCAAGATTGTAGCGAATTGGTTCGGACCGGGATCGAAACAGTTGGAGATAATGTCACAGAATGCATTGAGGCTGGCTAGACCAGAAGCAGTGTTCAAGATAGTCAGAGATATGCACGAGCTTGTCCGACAGAGAAATTGTCTTCCTCAGCTCTCTTGCACTGCCTCCTAATACTATGCTGTTGTAACTTGTATAACTCCATTCATTCAAATCAAAAATCTTCTTTTCTTTTTGTTCTAGACAAGAGTGTAACGATATATCATAGTATTTTTTTTTTTTTTTGCCCTTAATGCAAATGCTTAAGGCCGATTACTCACTTTTGAATAATGATAATTTTGAAATTAAATTCCCAATGTATTAGATAAATTTATATCCCGACTTGATACCTTCTTTCGTGTGTTAGCGTCGGATTGATTACGCGTTTGAATTATTTTTTAGTTGTTAAAATGCAACAACAAAAGCTAACTCCAAAAACGATTGTTTACAAAAAGTATGTAATAATATTAAAGCAGCCAAAAAAAAATAAACAGCAAAAGGGTTTTAAGTCTTCTTCTTCTTCTTCACCTTACTGTATCGGCCGTTCGCTGAGGTTTATCCAGTGAGCCTCCTCTTTTCCGGATTTTCTACGCACTTCATCAGGTAAAACACTGATTTCAACTTCTCTTATTTCTCTGGTATAATTCGAATGATTTCAACTTCTCTTATTTCTCTGGTATAATTCGAATTCAGCTGTTTGATCCTCCAATTCCATGGATTCATGGATTCATTATAAAAAATATCGTATTTACTTCCCCACTCACTTCTTTTGATTCTGTTGGTGAAAGAAGCAATAGATTGTCTTTTTCTTAGATATAGTTCATTAAAGGCAGAAGCTTTTAATTTTTAGCTCACGTATTACTCAATTTTATGTGACTATTTGATTTGAGTGATTAATTCATGTTTTAAGGTTAGCTTTCTCTGTTGTCGAAAAAGCAGAAGAGTAGCAGAGATGTTGTACATTATAGGGTTAGGTTTAGGAGATGAAAAGGACATAACTTTGAGAGGACTCGAGGCCGTAAAGAAATCTCAGAAAGTATACATGGAAGCTTACACTTCTCTTTTGTCCTTTGGTCTCTCTCCTGATGGTCTTTCCAATCTTGTAAGACTCTCAAAGCCCCGTAATTTAGATTCACTAGCTTCCCGATTTTATAGCCTGATCTTCTTCTCTTTTTCTGGGATTTGTCTCAGGAAAAGTTTTATGGGAAACCAATTATACTTGCTGATAGAGAAATGGTGGAAGAAAAGGCAGGCCATATGATTGAAGAAGCCATTCATAACGATGTCGCTTTTCTCGTTGTTGGTGATCCTTTCGGGTATGTTGAATCATGGTTTTGCTATACTTGATTCGAGCTTTAACAATGTCTTAATATTCAATTTATAGCAGATAAAGTTAGTGAAATGGTTTTTGTGTGTGTTTTGCAAATGCATTTTGGCAGAGCTACAACGCACAGCGATCTTGTTGTTCGAGCTAAGAAACTCGGTGTAAAAGTAGAGGTAGTGCACAACGCATCTGTCATGAATGCTGTTGGGATTTGTGGTCTGCAGCTTTACCATTATGGAGAGACGGTTTCGATCCCGTTCTTCACGGAAACTTGGAGACCTGATAGCTTTTACGAGAAGATCAAGAAGAACCGTGCTCTTGGACTGCACACTCTCTGTTTGCTGGATATCCGTGTGAAAGAGCCTACTTTTGAATCTCTTTGCAGAGGAGGGAAGAAACAGTATGAACCACCTAGGTATATGACTGTTAATACAGCGATCGAGCAGCTTCTAGAAGTTGAGCAGAAGCATGGAGAGTCTGTTTATGGTGAAGAGACAGAGTGTGTGGGGTTTGCACGGCTTGGCTCTGAGGACCAGACGATAGTTGCAGGGACGATGAAGCAACTCGAGAGTGTTGATTTTGGAGCACCACTGCACTGCCTTGTGATAGTAGGCGAGACTCATCCCGTGGAAGAAGAGATGTTAGAGTTTTACAGACACAAAAATGCAGATTAAAGACCACAGGACTGAAGAAGGCTCTTCATTTTCGCAAGAACAATGAAGATATCTCTCTGAGGAGTTGATTGAAACTAGTTTTCTTCATCTCTATCTACTTTTGTGGTTACATAAGCATAACTATGATGTGATCTTGAATATGAGATATTCATTTGGCTCTAGTTTGAGGCGCACTTTGTATTAGAGCTTTGTTTCAGAGTAAATTTTAGTTTCGGATATATTTTGGTTTTGGTTTGATTTGAGGAACTTGACACCAAATGAGAACTTGTTTCGGTTTGTTTTTGTTCGGTCTGGTTCTTGTGGGTGGATTGACTCCTTACATCACTTGTCCAAACTCCAAAGATTGTATTTCTTTTTTCCTAACACTGAAGGAAAAAGTTTATAATGTTAACTTTTAATAGTGATTTAAAAAAAAAAGTACACGGTAGGTTGAGCGGGGATTTAAAACCTGACTTTTCAACAATTCTACTCCAAGTCATTTTAAAATCTGACAAAGAAGCTTTTTGACAAAGAAAATAAAAAAAAGTTGAGACTAGGATAAGGCGTATGCATACGTGATGCACAAACGATGACGTAGGGGTTACTTGCGTAACGAAGCTGATGATTAACGAATGCATCACCACACTATTCACAAAAAGACACATGCATAGATTATTATGTTTTGCTAAAAGTCCCATGACTTGAGCAACTAGTCTCTAGTTATACTTACTAGTTATCATATAACTTCACACCAGAAAACAAAAAAAAAGTTGTCATAAAACCAAAACAAAACAAAAAACTGGTCAGAGTTGTACTTGCATTATCTAATTGTTCCATCTTTTATATTATTTATTTTGGGAAGAAATCCGCAATGATATTTCGAAAATTCTCCAACAAATACATTATTCTATTTGATTATAACTTTTTACTAGCTTGACTCATCATCGACTTAAGTCTTTCTCAAAGATAGTATATACTAATACATAGATAATTTAGAGTCAAGCAATTGCTTGTTTCGTACACATTAATAGCGTCTTTTTTTTTTGTGATGACGATTTTTTTTAAGGTAATAATACCTTTTTGATAATTTGTGCACTGCTCTCCTGGGTGAAGCCATTTATTCAACAATTCAAGTAAATTTTTTACCTAAGAATTATCCAAAATAGATGTTCTATTTTAGAAAAACCAAGTAAAGTTGCTGATTTGATCGGTTAAATGAATATTATTAGCATATACGAGTTCAAATAAAATTTGAAGACGAAAAACAAATTCCTGGTAAAACATTTTGAGTAGACTCCGATATGCAAATGAAAAATACGCATAATGTGAAATCATTCAAGTTTTCCTTCTCAATTTCGGTATTTTTTTTATTTCGCTGAATAATTCGGGAGCACAATTTTTCAGAAACTAAAGACAACGACAAAAAAAAAATAAGGTTATTGCATCATGCTAATAGATGCAGAGTAATGACGTCATCAAGTTGACGTCGTCGTGTAGAATATCCGAGAGGAGGTTTTTTAGACGATGACTTAAAGATGGTCTTATATTATAAAGGTCTTATCGTTTCACCTAGAATCAATAAACTACAAGTGTACAACTATCTGAATTTTCCCACCATGAAAGACTTCTTTGTAAATAACTTTTCCATGCATGAGCCCTCCTAACTATTTTCTTCATCAACAACAATATTATCAATTTTCAGAGACTGTTAACAATATCCAGCATGACCAATATCTTTGTCGTGGTCAATTGGCAGCGATATATTACATTTTCTAGGTTCAACTAACAATATGGTATAAAAAGACTAAGACTTTTGGACCAAATTAACCAAGTCATAATGGGTGAATGGTTTTGCCTTGTTGAATATTGACCAGGAAATTTATCTCTTCACACGTGGATTATCCGCTTGGTTACCTTAGAGTGATGACTATATTCGAAACAGGACAAATGAATCGTCATAATTTTTTTCCAACATTAAGAATCCTCATTTCGAAATAGCGTGTTTAGAATCTCACCTCAAAAAATATGATAGGACTTAAATAACATCTATGAATGGTATAGAGTAGACCAATCTATTTATTGTCAAGCCCATAACGTTTAGCAATGCTTTGTTGATTTGGTTGTTTTCATGAATATATTTTGGTTCTAAGAAAGAAAACTCGTCTTTTCTCCCTCCATTTATTTGTAATGTTGACTATTCTCTAGCTACTTATTTATTAACCAATTTTACAAACTCATATTTTTTAAAAACGATATGAATCCACAAATTGTATGTTAAAACTTTACAAACTCATATCGTCAGCATCAAATTGCACAAACCTATAAAATTGTTTGTTTGACCGATTAAATAAAGACTTAAACGGTTTATAGTTTAGCATATATCGATAATTGTTGAGCTTTCTTTGTAAACTACGTGTAACTTCTAATCTCCCATCATTGTGTTATTTAATTCTTCAACTATTTAATTATTTGCCTCGCAACACAATACTAAAATCAGTCATTTACCATGTACATACCATGCAAATTAATTCTAAATGTCCTTAGTCAAAAAAGTATATATTAACCCGGGACATTCTAACTCCAAGGATAAGCTTGAAACAAGTGAAAATACGTGCGTTTTGCAATCTAAATTTGAAAATTTTGTTCAAAAAGAAGTCACGATAGATCTTTAAACTTGATTCAGTTCATCAAGATCGCTTATATTTTCTTCACTGCCGTGCATGTTTCATGAAATTTATGTATTGAACAGTTGAAGTGAAAATCGCATATCTTAGAGATATATTAACCTGAAAAACAATACCTTATATTTATATATTAATTGAAACAACTTGGAACCGGTATCTCAACCGGTTATAACCGAAGCCGGGCCATATCAGGAAACCGAACATCAATTCCGGAAAAAATGGACTACGGTCGAAGACTCCTCTAAGGAAAATAAAAAACTTATTTGAAACCATATGTTTAAAATTGGTTCTATTAGAAAAAAAAAATAACTCAGACGGATTGATAATAAGTTCGAATATTTCTCATAATTCTCATATAGGATTCCGTCACAATCTGAATTGTCAAGCTACAGCAATAAAAGTAAATCTCCCAGTATGTAAGAATTTTATCGGACAAGAGAATCTTAATGGAATAGTGGTTAGATTTTTTTTTTTTTTTTTGTATCCTTGTGCTTGAAAGAACTGGAGATAAACTAAATTAGTAAATATGCATGCACTGAAGATGACACTAAATTACTAACTTTGAAAAAAAAAAAAAGTGGATATAAAGGACAAGAGAAAGAGAGGTCGGTGTCGGAGCCGCCCAAGGTGGCAACTTGTTCACACCAATAAGGCCTCTCAAGTTGGAAGTCGTGGTCGAGTCCGGTCAAGATTTTGTTGCCCTTTTCCCGTGTGGCCCCTCTTCTTTATTGTCTTTTCTCCCAAAACTTTCCACGTTTTTGTATCATCCCTAATTTATTTATTTTTTTGTCGTCTATCATCCCTAATTTGTATATCTTTATATTTGGTTTTGGTCTATATTTTTGTTTACATCTTTCATTTTTTTATACAAAGTAAACAATAAGTTAGGAGTTCAAATAATTTCAATTTAAATATTCGTTAACATTAAATAGTACTCCGCTTTTCACTACTCTGCTGTGCTGTATAAATTAAGTATCAACAACTAGGACAAACAACTATCGGAGAATATACAGCTAAACAGATTTTTCTTTATTTTTGTATTTGTTTATTTATTTTTTTTTTGTAAATAAACGAAGGATATATAATAGAAAAAGAATTGCCGACTTCCGAATCAAAGTCAATAAGTCAATCAAGTCAAGGGAAAGTTCGTAACTGTTATGGTCATTATGGATCTAGTAGACGAACATATTATTTTTTATTTAAAAAAAAAAAATAAATTGCATAAAACTGAACAGAATATTAAAGGAAACACGGATCCGACCATATTGAAAATTTATGTATGACGAACAATTTTTTCTTCGGCATGGGGCAATGCCGCCGAAATTATTGATTTTTTCTGCCCTCCTTTTACTTGCTTCTTTTATAATATAACTAATTTTTCTATCATTTATTTTAGATTGAGACTAAATAGTTGTGATTTTCAAGTCTTTGGACGGTTTATTTGAGTTGTCTCATTAGTCGATTTATCAGGTACTTACCAGTTAGTTACTAAAGGAAAAATATTATGCTATTTGCACCTTTTAATTTTGATATTATTTAAAAAAATATTCAAAAACTCATTAGTAATTTATTTATATCTTGATGTGCATATATATATATATATATATATATCAATTATGATCATCAGTTAATATATAAACTAAACCCAGGTTAGTAGATGGATTTTTGTACCTTTTTTGGCTAATCTAGTACATCATGAAACTGTGTCAGATTAAAATTTGATGTAACTTCAGCTGATTTAATCTTTTATACTTTTACAAGTCCATATTCATTTTCCAAGTCAGTTCACCACTATGATCATAGCGTGTCGTGTCTTGCAATCTTTTATACTTTTACTAAAAGGGAATATAATTTTCTACATCCCATAAATAATTAATAACCCCTAATTAACGAACAAATCGTAACATAATAACCTTATACAGTATATAATTACGATGGATAGACTCATAGACAATGTATACGTAGTACACACGAAAGTACGATAGATCACTCGTTTTTTTTGTACTACAAAACCCATTGATTTAGCCAATCACTGTAATTCCCATAGACAGTGAGTTTTTTTATGTCTTGTTTTGCTTTTCTTCTTCTTCTTTTTTTCCCCAAAAGTCTTTAATGTCTTGTGGACTTTATCGAAGACAGCTTTTTAGATATATCGTCACTTTCCAACGACTTTCCTTCCTAACAAATCCAAAACCTCTTTCTTTAATTTTGTTTATTTTTACGCACACAGACACTCTTTTCTAGTTTTTGTGTATTATATAAAGAAGCCCATTTTTCTCTCAAGAACCTACTCATTTACTCGGACCACCAACTTGCGACCGAAGAAAACAAAACAAGACTTGGTCTCTAAGAACCAACCACTCCTTTGGTCCGTGTCTTCATCAGAATTAGATTCTTAATGGCTTATTCTTCGTTTCTAGACATATCTCTCGATCTCAACACTAACCCTTTCGATCGTAATTTCCCCGAAAATTTTCCGGTGAGTCCGGATTCCCTCCGATCCATTTCCGTTATGTTAAATTTGGGTTCCATTGTTGAAAATTAATCATGGGTTCGTTTGAAATTTTTCAAATTTCAGAAGAAGGAGGTCAACGTTTCGACTTCTGCTGATTTGGAAAGGAAATGCTTGGTGAAAGAAGAGGTTTGTTATTTCGTCGAACACGTGATTTGCTATGCCTTCGACTTCTAAAATTCACTTCCTCACTCAATTAGGAATTTAGGATGGATCTGAATCTGAATCTCTTAATCGTATTATATCCCCTTTTATCGAAATAATCCGAGATGATGTATCATCGAATTGTTTGCAACAAGCAAGAAGAGTTCTTGGTGGTGATGGTGATTTTTTTATCTTTGTGGTAATGAACAGAGCGCAAATGAGCTAAGAGAGGAGCTAAACAGAGTCAACTCAGAGAACAAGAAGCTAACAGAGATGCTAGCAACAGTCTGGGAGAACTACTACGCACTTCATCATCATCTCGAAAAACTTCAGAGTCGAAATAGCCCTGAAATCGATGAACAACCAACAAAGAAAAGAAAACAAGATCCGGATGATTTCCTATTAGGCTTTCCTGTTGGACTCAGCAGTGGCAAAACTGACAACAGCTCTAGCAACGAAGATCATCATCATCATCATCAACATGAGCAAAAAAATCAGCTTCTTCCATGCAAAAGACCAGTCACTGATAGCTTCAACAAAGCAAAGGTTTCAACAGTCTACGTGCCTGCTGATTCTACCGACACAAGCTTGGTAAGCGTTTTGTCTGAATATCTTGTCTATAAATTTTTCAAAGCAATCATTTTGGTATTGTTGTTGTGTATGTTTTTTTTTAGAGACATAAGAATTAAACAGAGTGTTTTGTTGTTTTGGAACGTTTTGCAGACAGTAAAAGATGGATATCAATGGAGGAAATACGGACAAAAGGTTACAAGAGATAACCCGTCTCCTAGAGCTTACTTTAGATGCTCGTTTGCGCCGTCTTGTCCAGTGAAAAAGAAGGTATTTGAGTTTGATATGTCTTTAGCTTTCATTTGTAAAATCGGTTTCCTCTGCTTCTTCAGTTGTTTAATGGATCTGTTGCTTTGTTCAGGTGCAACGCAGCGCAGAGGATCCGTCCTTACTGGTAGCGACATATGAAGGGACGCATAATCACTTGGGTCCGAACGCTTCTGAAGGAGATGCTACAAGTCAGGTTGGGACAAGCACTGTGACGTTGGATCTTGTTCATGGTGGTCATAGATTAGCTTTGGAGAAGAATGAAAGGGGAACGATGCAAGACGTTTTGGTTCAACAAATGGCGTCTTCGTTAACGAAAGATTCAAAATTCACAGCTGCTCTTGCTGCTGCTATATCTGGGAGGTTGATGGAACAGGCTAGAACATGAAGGTTCCAGTGAATGTTTTTGTTTTGGTTTCTCATCCCTGGAAAAAAAAAGGGTTTTTTTCTTAAAAAGGAAAATTGTATCTTTGATTAGGAGATTAAAGATGGAAACTTTAGTGTACATAAAATTTATAAGTACATGAAAAATCATAAGCATTTGAGAAAAAAATTATATGTTAATAGATTATTAACTGGTTAGACAAACGTTGATTCATTTGAGTTCGGTTTAGAGAAAAGGTTCACGAAAAATCTTTGAATTCTTCAAAACATTTGAAATTAATTTCAAAATCTGTCCAGAATTTTGAAAACGTGAGTTTTCCCAAATTATTTGTACAAAAGCGGATAAGAAACAAGCAATGATTGAAGAAGAAGATTCTCAACAAACATTCAAATCAAAGTTTCCCTCCATATTTTTTCTCTCTCTCTCTCTGCTCTGCAACTCTCGTGATTCTCATTTATTTCCTCTCCCCATCTGTTCATCGCTCTCTGTTACGACTCCGTCCCACCATTATCAATGTCAACCCGATCTCGGTCCCTCCTACTACCAAACTGTCTTCCTTTTAAATCTCCTCTCCTCACTCAAATCTCAAAAACCCATGATTCGTTTCAATGGAAGGCCATGGACACTCGCGGCGGAGAAGGGGAGATGGGTGCACAGTCGTGGAGTGTTATACGCCTCGTAGGGTCGTCCTTCGGTGGCTTTCTGGCCTGAGAAGTTCCAAGGGGAAGAGAGAGGCAGGGGATGAACAAGACTCGGTAGGGTACCATTTGGCGCCCATAAGGTGCTCGACGAAACGCCTCAACGAGAGTAGGCCGTTGGATGAAAATCTCGAGACTCCTAGTCCTAGATTTGGTGAGAAGTTTGCATTTTTCCTTTGTTCTAAGGGAAATGTTACATTATAATTTATGAAGTTTTTTTTGTTTGTTTGTATCTTTGTGCAGAAACACAAAGCAGGGAAGCACCTTTGGAGATGGGGATTGGCTCTTTCTTGCTCTATCTTGTTGTTGCAAGTAAAACCGAGCTTGACAAATTGGCAGACCTGCGAATGCAAATGGAGAAGTTTCTTCTAAATGCAAAAGAAGAGTTACAGAAGAGAGAATTACAGGAAAATCCACCTTTGTCTTCCAACGATGAATATGAAATAGAACCAAGCGGTAAAGAGTTTTCTCCTCAAGTCATTTCGAATTTGGCATCATCCATTTTCCAGGGGTCATCAACGAGTGTTCTTCAAGATGAGAACACAGAATGTGAGGTCTCAAAACCAGAGGATTACCATCGAGGAACAGAGCGCAATCCAAAACTCCAGGCTGAAGTAGGTAGTTTACCTCTGTATGAATTTGCAGGGGACAGATATACAATGCATCAGATTCAAAAACAACGCAAACTTAAAGTAGTATTACACAGACCACCTAGTTTTCTTCTTTACATTGTCTTTCAACTGTTTAAGCGAAAATGAAGCTGGCTCTTGATTTCTCAGACTGTAATCTTTGGGTGTTTGTAGGACAATGAGGGCACGAAGAATCATATACCAGAGATCGTGGAAGACGAAAGATATGGAGTAAGTCCGTACGAACTGGAAAAAAAGCTGCATGAACTACTAGTGACAAGGCAACAAGAAGAGTTACTGAAGCTTGAGACTGCTCTGAGTCGTGTTGAACGAAGGCTACAGGAGAAAGAAACCGAGGTTTCATGGTGGAAAGACGCAGCCCGCCTGCTTGCTCAGCGTGTTCCTGAATCTTCTCGAGCGGGACTAGAATGGTGCAACCCTGAATCTTCTTCTATAACATGTTCGGAACTCTCTGTCTCAAGATCTTTTAAAGCATGTCCAGAACACCGCATCAGTTTCTCTAGATGAAACTGTAAGGGAAACTGGGAAAATGTCTAGCTTTGGAGTTACAGCGCTTGTCTGATAAGTTCTTTAGCATTTGTGTGAAGCTTGCTTTTACTTAGACTAGTTGCCACTGTCTCTGTTTCGTGCATGGCATACATGTCATCTGAAAATCACTAAGGTAGGAATTGCACTGTATCTGTGTTCAACTGTATCTGTTGTATTCAATTAAGTTCCTTTGTGAATCCTAAACTTGAGGCATTTTCAGAATTATAGTGGTTTACTCTCACTGTCTTACATAATAAAAATAAACAAACTATCACAAGACAGTTACAAACTTGACACTCCTACTTAAGAAGATAATCCCTCGCCTCAGTGAAGAAAAAAAGAGTTTAACAGCAAAAGAAGGTCATTGCAGGGATCTCATTTGATCTTTGACCGGTGGAATTCTTTATTGCACGCAAGGAGTATCAGTAGTTTCCTCAGAAGTAAGGCTCTCGTTGAGCTGTAGGAAGCTTCAGCTCAGAATCTGAATCATCGGCATCTGTGGCTGGCGAGAAGTAGCAATCCACCATGTCTTTGCTCACATCTTCTAGGCGAGGAGGATCCCACTGCAGATTTGGAGGGAAACAAACCAGAAATTTTCAGAAAAAGTAAACATTGAACATCCAGAACCAAAAGGAGCTGTAAATGTATAGTTTAAGGCTGATCTGTTTGTTTATGGTTTCTACACCTTTGGAGCAAAGTCTTTATCCACCAAACGGGCTCGAATACCCTATCAACAACGACAAAAATTCAATATATGAAGAGGAATAATGCTGCTATTGTTGAGAAATTGGTGATTGACTTTACCTCGCAGAAGTCACCAGAGACTGTCTTTGAGACTCCACATAGAGATATACGATACTCACGTGTGAGACATTGATCAAGAGTTTGAAATCTACCTTCTCGTATCTAAGAAGAGAAGAAACCGCTAAAGTCAGAAAATTGAGGTGCTTGTTGACAAAGAAGAAGAAGAAGAAACAAAAAAGACTCACGGATTGTAAAGTAATCTTTAAGCTCAACGGAGAAGCTTCTTTGACTTGTTTGAGAGTTTTGTTACACCATTCATTGCGAGAATTAGCAACCTCATTTTCCTGAAGCCACGGATAGAATGTTAAAGCTTAGCACTTGACATAATTCTCAAGCCAAATCGTTCAAGAGGCCTCAAGTTAAAACATATCACGCCTATGCTAGGGCAAAGACCTCTCACCATAGCCTCAATGATTTCTTCAACCGTATCAAGCCCAAAATATTTATCGATCATCTCAATCCTGAGAAAAGAATTTTCTGGTTACACCCTCCTACGATATAATTCAAAAAGAATTTAAGATTTGGAGACAAGGTAAAAATTACCTGTGAAGTACACTGCTATTGTCAGGATAAACTAGATCACCATATTGAGCAAGAGAATCCTCAATGACAGTAGGATCATCGCTCAACAGTTTACCAATCCTCTCTTCGATCAACCCAAGTCTCTGCCATAACAGGTTATATAAAGAAATGCGCTCAAGAGGGAGACAAAACATGGGACAAGGTTAGAAAAAGGCATCAAACCGAGTGTAAGCAATAGTGGGTAGCAAGGCCACAGGCTATCATTTCGACACCATTAAGTTTCTGCCCTGTTAGAGCCAGGTATTCCCCTGAACAAGAAAGCACAAAACCCGCTTCAGAAACACCAAAACATTTGCAGTTGAAAGTATTTGTATGTCTATCAGATTCATATCTACTATCAGGACCATCATTTTACTTTACAGACATGCATTGAATACGAATCTGGTGAAGGGACCAGCCAAAAGTGAAGTTCACCTAAATAACCAGGAAGCCGTGAAAGGTAATACGAAGCTCCTGCATCAGGATGAAAACCAATTTGAACCTCTGGATGGGCCAACACCTGCATTCGCACGGTTGGTCAGAACATTTTAACCACTAAATATTAAAATGTATAAGAGAAGAAACAGATTCAAATAAAAGAGAAAAACGCTACAGATAAATGACTAAGACAATATTTAAAATACAGATAAAACTGGCTTAAATAACCACTCAATGGATATTTTTTTAGTTGATTACAGCGTCCACCTATCTCAAAGTAAAAAATCAGTGATTCGTAATAGTAAAGCGTGCCACGTACAGTTTTATCTGTTGCCACGCGAAACATCCCTGGAATTGAAATTCCACCACCACACCCCATGGTTACACCATCCATTATAGCTATCTGCAGTAAAGCAATAAAGTTTAAATTATTTCAAAATCAGCTTCAGCCTTCATGTATTATCGAGTGGAAGCAAATAAGCAAGTCAAGCTCTTTTTAGTCACTTGTGGTCATACGATCCACTCCCATCTGGTATTAACATATAGCATCGACGAAAAGTCTAGGAGTCTCACATTTGGTTTCAAATATGTTCCTTGGAGGTATACAAACTTGTACAAATTCCCGAAAAAGTGTTTACATTCTTCAGTATTCCCTGTGCAAAGGAAAGTGGCAATACATAAGCAATTTTTCTAAGTAACTTCACCAAAATAAGTCTGGTGAAAGCGACTTCAAGCTATGGAATGGCTTGCGCTGAACCTCACAAAACCATTCCAAGTATTTAACAATGGAAACTAGTAAATGAGATGGACCTTCATTGATCGAGTGATAAAGAGGCAAAACATCTGCACCAGAACAGAACGTTTTTCCGCTACCCTTCAGGAAAAAAATCGAAACAGTAGCTTAACCGAGGGATTTTGTGCTATAAAAAAAGGACACAAGATCTCATGAGGAGCATTAGTGAATCTCATAAATGAAGCTAAGGAAAAGCATACCTTCATCAAAACAAACGAAATAGCTGGGTTCTCTTCCCATGATTCGTATAGCCTCTTTAACCGACCTACCTAGAAAGACAAAAAAAAACAAAATTTGAAGCAAACCAAAAAAACTAAATGATCAGGTACACTTAAATCCCAAAAGATTACAATGCTAAAGACAATACCATAGGCGCAGAAAGAGCATTTAGAGCAGAGGGTCTGTCGAGAATGGCAGCTCTTGATTTAACTTTTCCTTCCACCAGAACCTTCCAAGTACAGCAAAATACACATTTACATATACATCAAAGGAAGTAGATTTCATTTGAGAGAGTATCAAAAACAAATTTCAACCGAGCATATAGTATCGACTCAGTTACATAGTTCTGTTCTAACTATCTTGAGAACCAAACCCAAACTCATAATTCAATTAAGTGTTTCCCTAATTCATATTATTAGCATTTTCTTATGATTAATTAACTAAACATCGTAAAAGAGTTCTACAATCAAGCACATTTAAAGAAGATCCAAAACTAAGGAGAAGATGAAAACCTGGTCTTCGATATCGGCATCTGAAGCGGAATAGTTTGGCAGAGCAGAGAAGCTTCTTCCATGAGAAACAGACCGAGCCCACTTTAATGGTTCAGTCACTCTCCTCAAAGCTTTCACGGCTTGCATCTCTCTCTATCTCTCTCTCCGTCGGGAAGACGCCTCTGTGTCACGAGGAGGAGGGTTTTGGGTTTTTTGCTCTGAAGTTATGGCCGACGGCGGTTCCTAGCCGTCAGATCGATCATTCGACACTCGAAATGACACCGTAAAACGTTAGGACCATTTATGGCCCTATATTGAGCCCATCTGAGGCCCAATAGTTCACAGCTCACTAATCTCTCACTTATGCTTACGCATGCGCATTACGGATCTTCGATTTTGTAGAGACTGGACAGAGTAACTAACGTGAAATTCTCCAAACAACGACGAAAGTAAAGAGATTGCTGATAGTTGTCTATCGGTGCTCTCAACATTTGTATTTCATTTATATATAGTATGCGTAAGTTTCGTTTGCTTTTCAGAAATTAATTCGCTTATTCAATAAAACTTGTGCTTCTACACTCAGAGAAATAACTGTCCAGAAATCCAAATTCACTAGAAAATAGTCTTACAGTGAAAATGTTAACGTAGCTATGATTGGTAATCAAAGGACTAGACTTTCACATTAAAGGGAAAAGCGAAAGAAAGGAAGAAAAGAACACACAGAACAGAAACTTCTTAACTTCATCAGTTTTTTAGATTAACTACCACAAATCCTAAAACCACTTATATAAGTTAATGACCATAATAATAATACCTTAACTCTTTACAAATTTTTGATCTCCCAACGCTTTAAAAATAGACCCTTTCACGATATGGAATGTCTCCGGCGCCGGGAGGAAGAGCTCGACGACTTTGCCGGCGGACTCTGCGAGCTACCAGACGAAACCTCAGAGCTTTTGTTACTACTCTCACCTTTCCCTGGCCATATCTTCTCAAAGATCCTCCTTGACCTCGACGGCATCAGCTGTGCTCCACCACCACTCCTCGTGCTCTTGCTTCCTCTGCTTTTCTTGCTCAGCCCCACCTTCTTCGTCGCTTCCTCTCTTTCTCCGACAACGACTTCGTTCTCCTCCGTCTTCTTCACCGGCGGCAGCGGCGAGTGCGACGAAGCTGCAACAGAACCAACAGGGCTGTGGTTAGCTCGGAGCTGCTCAAAGTAGAGAACTTGCACCACCACTCGTAAAGGAAGTCGCTCGTTCTGTGCTGCGTGCGTTGATGCCTCACTCGTCAGTTTCCTCACATCCATTAACCCGCAAAGTCTCTTCTTTTCCGATTTCATTAGCTCCGGATGTTCCTACAAAACCCAATTTTCAGTCAGATTTGCAAAGTTCCACTCAAGAATGTCTCAAAATGCTAAATAATACCTTCAAGAAAGTGTCAATGGCTTTGTATAGACCGTCGTGGATAGGTCTAGCTGATTCCGGGATAAGTTCAGATAACTCGATGAAGCTAGAGAGTGTAAGATTAGAGTTAAGTGCGAGATACGCATCTATCAATCTTCCTACGCTCAACAAAACCCCGTTTCCTAAAACAAACTCCTTGTACCGATCAGCTTCCGAGACACGTTTCTCATTAGCCATGAACTGATCCATAATCCGATGAACCAACTCAACTTCATGGATCAACAGATCCTTAACCGAGGCCTCGTGCAGCTTCAAGCTCACGTTTTCAACCAAATCTTCTTTAACCATCTCATCAGCTCCAACCAAGATCGAAACTTTAAGGAGTTTCAGCAAGAAGCTGCAAGTAGAGTAGCTCATCGCTCTGTTCACTCTCGGCAGCAAGAAAACAACCGTCTCAACGAGATGTTTGTTTGAAGAAGCTTCTGATGTTAAAGACTCCATAGATTCAGGTAACCACCTTGCAACATAGTATCTAAGAGCTTCACCAATTACGCCATTGTTCATCCTTCCACTCGATTTCACAGCGCTCATAACTCGCTTGAACATATCGATTTCAAGCTCACACACATCTTCGACCCACCAATCTTTCGGAATCACATTTTCTTCTCTCTTCTCCCGATGATACTCGATTATCTTATCGGGTCCAGATAACTTCCTGTTGTGAGTATAAGACCAAGTGATAGTCTCGGGGTTCACCAAAATCTTAGCTGAAACAGAGTCTATGCACCTACCAGCAAGTTTCAGATCTTCAGACCATGGAAGAAGAGATTTTGTAGTCTGAAGCACATTGATTGAGTCTTTCCAGCTTCTGAATATCCCCGAGTTGAGGAAAACCTCGATCTTGTATATGAGGTTACCACGATCAACATCTTCAGTCATTTCAAGATACTCAGCTGCACATCGAACAGCTGTTATGTTGTAAGCGTTGAGCGTAACAGTCATCCCATAGCAAAACTTAGCACAGATCTCAAACGCTTTGTGTCCTCCTGGGATGTCGAATATAGTGATCTCAGAGGTTTTCTCCTCACTGGCTTGAAAGACCAGTCTTTGCATCCGATTGCTCTTCGATAGCAGCGGGAACTGAAAAAGATAACATTGCAACAACAAGAAAAAGAGGAATCGTCCATTAGAATTGTATCACTTAAGAATCCATCCTACTTCTGTTGTGAGGATTACAGAAATGTACCTTATGGAGGTAAAATGTAACCTCCCCAACATTGACAGTAACATCACTGTCTAGATCCGAAACTGCGTACCTGCGGAGGAAGAAATCGATGGTCGGATTAAACACTGAGACAAAGAACACAGTCAGCTAAACAACAACTCTACATATTGACTAGTAGAAATTCCTTTAAACGTCACAGATGTTATGTCACATTCAAAACCATAGGCAGAGGCGGATTTGTCATGCTTAAAACTCAACAACCTAAGAATAGTCCGAATCTTGCCTAAAAGAAAACATTTTTTTTTTCTTTTCACATACTGAACAAAACAAAGGAAGCAAGATTCTTTAGCCTAGTTTAGAATATCCAGATGTCGAAAAGTGGAAGAGATGTCCCATATATTTACAGAAACAAAGCATAAGTAACAAAAGCTAAGAGAGAATCTTCGCTTTCATTTGACATGTTATTTACAGAAACAAAGCATAAGTAACATGTGGAGAACAATGAATAGAAGGGAGAATAGAACAGAACAAAAATCAGACAAAAACATAGAGAACAAACAGTAAGGGTTTCATTTGACCCATCATCAATTTAAAAATAAGAAGAAGAAAAAAACAAAATATTAGAATTTCCTTACTTGTGGAATTGGCCATCAGATTCAAATGTATCAGGCTTAGACCCTAGCTTCATGAACTTCATATTTCTTCGTCTTCTTTACCACACTTTTTTGTTTGACTCTTCAGCAGCTTAATACTAAAAAAGCTCAAAGCTTTACTCTTTCTTTTTGTCTTAACAGACAAAATCAAACCAGAACCAGAAGAGTAGAGAAAAAGAAAGAAAAAGCAAAATGTTGATTTCTTTTAAGTTGAGCTCTGTTGGGAGGGGGAGAGACCATTAATGGAAATGGATGTTTGAAGAGAGACAAGAGAAACCAAACCCATGTTTTGCCTCACTATCCTTTTGCAATAACCCAACTCCTCGGACTACGGGATTTTCTTTTCCTCCCATCTCAACTAACCATTACAAACGCATTTATTGTCTCTCTGTGCAAACAGAGAAAACCATATAAAGTTCCAAACTTTTCTTTTTTATTTTATTTTTCTCACTTCTCTCTAAACTTTCCAGGAAAATAAAAGCATCAGAAAGGAAAATCGCATCATCATAATCACACACAAAGAAAAAAGCAAAACCCAAATTGCGTAAGAGAGAGAGAGATAGATAGAGAGAAGAAAGGGGCGTTGTGTAGCGAGTAAAATTGAGAGAGAGAGAGGGAGAGAGAATATTTAAGGAGGAAGAGGAGAGAGATGGAAATCAGTCGCCGCCAATGCTTTTAAAGCGGGACTGATCCGCTGGAGATCTTCTCGTTCCCTCTTCTATTCTTCTTCTTCTTCTCTCTCTTTATGGCTCAAATCTCAATAAAAGCTTTTATTTTTTTCTCTGTTTTTATAATGGAGTAATGAATATAGTTCTTTGGCTTTGAGCTTGGGAAGGGATGAGGAATGATGATGATTTATTTCCGGTCTGACGAAGTTGTCTCTCCTACAATCCTACTCGGAGAAAGTATTTTTAAAAGATAAAAGAATGTTGAAATTAAAAAAAAAAAAAAGAGAGGAAAAAAGAGAGTGGGAATCTAGCTGCAAATATTCTAAATTAGCCAGCTAAGTTGTTTGAAATGTTTGATTAACAACTGGTTTATCATTTTTCCCATTTTTATAATCACTTCATTTTATCATTTCTTACGTCAAGTTTATGCGCGTTTAAACAACGAAAACAAGGTCTGTGTGTGTATGTGGGTGTATGTGGGAATCCTACATAGTACACATGAATAACAAAATACGTACATCAATCAATAGAAAAATGTGGCTTTCGTTGGTCGAAATTTAGTATGTGATTTTAAGAAAGGTGAAGAAGTTAAGCAAACTGATGCGTTACAAATCTTCTCTTTTTTTCTACAACACATTACTTACTGGATGATAATCTTAGTTTTTTTTTCTTTCAAATTCCCTCGTAACAAAATATTTTACTTGTTTTTATGGTATATTCAATCGTTTTTCTAAAAATAGCAATACTACATTGATGTGCCCTCTTTCATATTACAAGTTAGTTTTTGATAGCTAGCAGAAATTTTAGATCGAACCGCTTTATAATTGCTTACGAACATCAATCAGTTACAAGTTCAGTAGTCAAGATTTGTACAAAACTACAAACATCTAGTTTAAATCACGGGATATATTAATTAAAATTGTGCAACAAAACGGTGGGTGAACCCAAATGATATAAGAGGTCGTATAATACTCTAAACTTTACTGATTATATGTCCACACACAAATCATGGTTGAGACTTGAGACCATAATCTCAAAATCTTGACAAACGAGGTTGTCTCTCTCAAGTTACTCGAAGGAGGCCATGTTGTGTGTCATTCGCGACCCAAAACCTTTTCCATAATAATCAATCTTTCTTTCTATTAGTCGCCTAGTCTGTACGAGTACCATCCTTTTTTTTTTTTTTGTGCTTGTTGTTGTTGTGCCATCCTTTGATAAGGAATCATTGAAGAAAAAAAACGAAAATTTCCTAAACTCTCGCTCGTATCCTTAGAACAAGAGGGACTGCATATGAGACACGTGGTAGCGCGTGAAATATACGCAATCGCGTGAGAGGTTTGCATTACCTGACTCGCTTTGACTTGTTCCCTTTCTCTCTTTTGCTTCTTCCCGACGCGCGAGTCGTACTCCGTTTCTTTTACAACATCCAATGAAAAATTAACACGTGTAATCAATATACTTTTCTAGTTGGTGCGTGGGACCAAGACGGCGTGAAGTCGACGCGCCAAAACACTCTGTAGTAGAGTCCGTCCCAACGGAACCGAACCCGCTTGCCGAGAGAGAGACACTTTGACATTTTGCATTCCGTTATTCTAGATGCCCACACGAAGCCGCTCAGACTTTGCATTTCCTAATTACATTATTTGACTTTCCATGCAAAAAGCTTTCTAATACACACTATCTTTTCTTTACAACTTTGACTCCTTCTAGATCTGAGACTATAATAGACTGTATCCAAAAGTCAATAATTGTAACTATATAATAAATATCACTAAGAGGAATTACACTTATACAAAAGGTTAACTTGCATTGCTAAAAAAAGACAGAATTAATTGAGTCGGTACTCGACAAATCCAAAAAAAAAAAAAAAAAAAAACTAAACTAAAGCTGATCCCGACCAAGCTTGATGATCTAACTTCTCAGTGGCCGGATCGATTGGAAGAGACACTGGATGGTAGTTTTACACGTTTACTTGGTAGTATTCTCTTTTTTAATCAGATATATAGACGATTACATACCTTGTAAATTTGTAATGATTCCTTATATTATCTGGAAAGAACATACATATATGTCTATCTAAACGTGTAAGTTGTGTATTCTCATGCAGTTTTTCTATTGAAAAAGTATTTATCACATTAAAAAAGATAATGAATAATTACATGGAAAATGGCGTTTCTTTTTTTAAACTGCAAAAGTTAGTTTTGATTTTTATCGACCGTAATTCTGTATAGAGAGACGACTCTGATAATTATATTAGTCGCTTATTTTTTAAAGCAAATTTCATATTTTTTTCCAAAAAGAGAAGCTTCATGTAAAGTTTACATTACAAGAAAACATCACATATTCCTACCAGATATTTCATCAAAAAATCATAGGAAACCAGTTTTTCCTACCAATTTCCTACCAAATATTTTTGTAGGTTTTATGCCGTCAGAAATTTTCAAAGGTAGAAAAATCGTAGGAAATTTCCTACGAAAATTTTGGTAGAAAAATTTTGGCGATAAGATATTCGTAGGAAAATACCTACCAAATTACTTATACCTTTCTACGAAATATTCCTATCATTTTCTAATCACTTGCCAGATTTTGTAAAAAATAAAATTAATTTTATAAATTAAAAAATTAAATTAATTTCAGAAATTAAATTTAAAATAAACGATGAATTAACTATTAATTTGTTTATTAATATATATATATATATAGAAACAAATTAATTAAAAGAGAGATGAAAATCTTATTTATAGAGCAGCTTCATCATCCAAATTGTCTCAGACCATCGATGTGGGACAAAACCAAAGTTGAAATGTTCCTACAAAATTCCTACGATTTTCTTACACATAATATTTCGTTAGAAATTGGTAGGAAATTTCTTACGAAATACTTACCAGTATAATGGTCAATTGTATCTTACGATTTTCCTTTCAAATTTTGACCGCGTGGTAGGTTATTGGTAAGAAATATCCTATGAAATTTTGACAAAATTTTTGGTAGGAAATTTCCTACCAATTTCTTATCACTTTTACTTTTTGTCAAAATTATGTAGAAAATTGGTTATAAAAATTTCTTACCAAAAATTTCGTCAAAATTTTTATAGGAATATGAGATGTTTTCTTGTAGTGTTATCCTTTTGATCTCACTATTTTTTTTTCTACTAGTAATATTTTAACACCCATGAATATATCGTGCCTCGTATTATAATCCCAATATAAATAACCAAACACAATGTTCATATTGTATACAGTCGGTTGGAATAATGTAATTGCAAAACCATATAGTCGATACATATAGTTATTAGGAATTCATAATTATATTTCCATTTTGGTTTATGCAAACTGACAAATCAACAAATCATGTATGTTAATTTGGTTGTTTTTGCTCGCTATAAATAAAAGGTCTAATCTGTTACTTGTGGTGGCAATTTCTTCAAGACAATAACAAAAATGCTATAGTCAAGATCTAAAATGGACCCGTTTTGGTTTAGAAGGTATTAATGTTTTTGGCCATTTTATTGTAGTATGTAATTTTGTGGGGTCTGCATGTCAATTTTCTTTACGTGCCGTAGCTGTTTCCAAGTGATTAATAGCTCAATTATATATGAACGTAAAACACGTATCGTAAGAGTCTCAACGTAGTTATGGATAGATGTATATATATGGTCCCAGAAGCTAAGTAGACTAAGTAGTAAATGAAGGTTGACATGCATGCAGGCTTGCTCGATCTAGCTACTGGCTTAATTGTATATCAATGTTGACTTAATGTCTGCGTCTTCGCTAAAGGATAAGCACATATATTTGACTTATCTTTTCAGTTGGTGCCGGTCATGTAACTCTTACTTTATATGCTCTTCAAAAAAAAAACAAAACAAAACAAAAACTCATTATATATATGCTCCGTTATCTCCGTCCTCTTCAAAGTCTTTGAGTTGGATAATATAAGAATATATATTTGTTAGCAAAGATCAACTAACGAATATTTTGAGTTTGTTTCACTATTCTTCATGCTACCTTTCTGGCTTTCTTACAACGAAAGACTTAAATTTATGGTCTCACTCTCAAAGACACGAATCTTGAATAGAATTTATACTTTAAAAAAAATACTTAATAGCCTGTCCTAATACCAAAAATATTCAATATAAAATAAAAAAACAATCAGTACATGCAGATACATCCAAAGGCAATGCTATACATAGACATGAAACGAGTTTTAATGTTTGGCGCAGACCAAGCCTCCAAAATATAATCGTTTAATCGGTTAGGGTTGATAACTAGTGGATTTATCAAATTATAATGTCAGATCTACTGGTCTAGCGCTGTTATTCAACATGTACCGTATTTAAAACTATACATATATAGATCGACGGCTACATAATTTATGATTTTTTTGTTTGCTATAGTTTTGAAATAAATAAAAAGTGTCAAAAGAAACGTACGCCCTTTAAAACTTCAAAATCGTTTATTCGGAAAAATAAAGAACCAAAACAAAACAAAAACAGTTGTAGAGGCTATGTTTTAGATTGAGTTAACAATAACGCCTATTCCGTCTAATACGAAACTTACTTTTCCATAAACCAATAACAGTTGTTGACCAAGCTATAATTTTACCAGAAATTTAACCTTCGAACCCTATCTTCCAATCTAGTACCACATGAAGTTAACTATTTCCCTCCTACTACGAGAGCCATGTTGTAATCGGTCGATGTTAATGTCGTAGTGGTGGATCTTAACAAATTTTGTATGCATGGTTGGTATGGTTATACAGGGTTCAAAAATTATTAGGAACTCTCAGTCTCTCACACTCACTCCGTTCATTACAAAAACAAAATAGCGTCCACCACGTAGCCAAAAATAGTTGCACGTACGGACATTATCATGGGGTCTAAGAGGGGTATATTTGTGAGTTTTATGCCTAAGTGTCACGAAGACTCTAACCCGAGCAGAAGGTTTCAGTTATCAGTTTGAAGAGAAGTCACGCAGAGCTCACGTGATCTTCTTATACAACTCATGAGGACAAAGGAGTAATTAACCTCTGTCTAAAGTGAAGTGGTGTTTGTCTTCTTCCTCTGTCGAAGAAACAGAGTACGGAGGTTGGATGCAGAATCAGCAGAGCCGTTTTGTCGGCACCACGCGTAAGAAGTTATATAAAAGGTGAAGCAGACTGAAACGTTAGGGTTAAGAGTGGTTGTAGAAGAGAGAGGCGAATGTGGGTTTTACACAAAAGTCTCTAAGGGTTAGTTGTAACCAAGAACACCATATCTAGTGGATTTCCGAGGAAAAGTCTCGGCCAGACGTAGCGATTCCATTCTGGATCGTGAACTGGATAAATTTGTTTGTGTCATTTACTTTATGCTAAACACACGAGTGATCGATCGAACTTAGATAACGAGTGTTAGTGAGAAGATTCCGCGTAAAACATAAACAAGGTTCAGGCTTTAAACCAACAATTGGTAGCAGAGCCAGGTTGAAGCTTTGGTGAAAAAGTTCTGAACTTTCTTACTAACAATGACTTCTGGGAGATCGGAGGTCGAAAAGTTCGACGGAGAAGGAGACTATATCCTTTGGAAGGAAAAGCTATTAGCTCACCTGGAGCTGCTGGGTCTACTGGAAGGACTTGACGAGGAAGAAGAAGCATCGAAGGGTGAAAAGACCCCAAGCGAAGGCGAAGTAACGCCTGATGCAGCTCCTTCACCAGCCAAACCAGAAGACAAACAGTTAAAGGAGAAGAGAGGAAAGGCCAGGTCAACAGTTATTCTGAGTCTTGGAGATCATGTCTTAAGAAAAGTCATAAAGGAAAAGACAGCTGCAGGTATGATAAAGATCCTTGATCAGTTGTTCATGGCAAGATCTCTTCCCAACCGTATATACTTAAAGCAAAGGTTGTACGGGTACAAGATGAGCGAGAGCATGACAGTAGAAGAAAACGTAAATGACTTCTTCAAACTCATATCCGATTTGGAGAATGTCAAGGTTACGGTTCCAGAGGAGGACCAAGCTATTGTCTTGCTGATGTCTCTACCAAAACAGTTTGATCAGCTTAAGGAAACTCTAAAGTACTGCAAAACTACCTTAGCTCTGGAAGAGATCACAAGTGCGATCAGATCCAAGACATTAGAGCTGGGAGCAAATGGAAAAACGACTAAACATAGCTCGGATGCTCTATTTGTTCAAGACAGGGGAAGAACAGAGAAAAGAGATAAGGGTAACGAGAGGAACAAGAGTAAGAGCAGATCAAAGTCGAGGGAGAAAAAGGTCTGTTGGATTTGCGGTAAAGAAGGGCATTACAAGAAGCAATGTTATGTCTGGAAAGAGAGAAACAAGAAGGGAAACAGCTCTGAAAAGGGGGAGTCATCAAATGTCATAGGACAAATAGCAGATGTAGCAGCATTGAACGTCACAGACGAGTCAAATGCAGTCAATAATGACAACGATGACGAGTGGATAATGGACACAGGGTGCTCATTCCACATGACGCCAAGAAAGGACTGGTTTGTTGAGCTTGACGAGACAAAGACTGGTCGTGTGAAGATGGCAAATCAAACGTACTCTGAGATTAAAGGCATTGGGAGTATAAGGATACAAAATGATGACAACTCAACGGTCCTGCTCACAAATGTAAGATTTGTCCCAAGTATGTCCAAGAATCTGATTTCTATGGGAACATTAGAAGATCAGGGATGCTGGTTCCAGTCAAAGAATGGACTTCTTAAGGTTACAAAAGGTTGCTTGACTCTTCTTAAAGGAAAGAAAATGGGTACTCTGTATCTACTCCAAGGGACAGCATTGATGGGTAATGTGAACACTGCAACAAATCCACAAGACGAAGCTAAGGTATGGCACAGCAGATTATGCCATATAAGTCAGAAGAACACAGAGCTACTGGTTAAGAAGGGATGTCTTCAGGCTGAGAAAGTAAAAGGGATCGAGTTTTGTGAGGACTGTGTCTACGGCAAGACACACAGGGTCAGTTTTTGATCAGCAAAACATGTTACAAGGGAAAAACTTGAGTATATTCACTCTGACTTATGGGGTTCACCACACGTACCAAGCTCTATAGGAAATCGCCAATACTTCATCACGTTTATAGACGACTATTCAAGAAAAACATGGATATACTTTCTCAAAAGAAAAGACGAAGCATTCAGGGCTTTTGTTGAATGGAAGAAGATGGTTGAAACCCAATCAAATAAGAAGGTGAAGAAACTAAGAACAGATAACGGTTTAGAGTTCTGCAATCAGGAGTTCGACGAGTTCTGTAAAGAGGAAGGCATAGTTAGGCACAGAACCTGCGCTTACACACCGCAACAAAATGGAATAGCAGAACGGATGAACAGAACAATTATGGATAAAGTGCGAAGCATGCTAAGTGAATCAGGGTTAGACAAGATGTTCTGGGCAGAGGCAGCATCAACAGCTGTGTTTGTCATCAACAGGTCTCCGGCATCTGCAATTGAGTTTGAGATACCAGAGAAACTTTGGACAGGAGTTCTACCGGATCTAAGCTCACTAAGAAGTTTTGGCTGCATCGCTTATGTTCATTCTGACCAAGGGAAACTGAATCCGAGAGCCAAGAAAGGGGTATTCATTGGATACACACCAGGTGTCAAGGGCTACAGAGTTTGGCTGTTAGAGGACAGAAAGGTGGTTATCAGTAGAGATGTTGTGTTTAATGAAAAAGTGATGTTCAAAGACTCCGGGCTAAACAAAGAAGTAAAAGCATCACAAGATGAGGTAGAAGTCACGGTAGTTGAGACTCCAGCTCACACTGAAAAGGGAAAGGAATCAGCTTAAGGTGGAGCTAATCAAGAAGTGAATCAAGAACAGGATTCATTTCCATGGAACCAAACAGGGGAGGAGGATCTTGAGACTGATTCTGAAGATGAATACATCCCACCAAGTCTTGCAGACTACCAACTGGCAAGAGACAGAGAAAGAAGGCAACCACGGCCACCAAGAAGATTCGATGAACTTGGGGACTCGGGGTTTGCTTACAACTTAACTGAAGATGGGGGTTTTCTTGAACCTATGAGTTATCAAGAAGCAATGTCAGACGCAGATAGTGATCTATGGAAAGAAGCAGCAGATGAAGAGATTGATTCACTTAATAAGAACCACACCTGGGATCTAGTTGATAGACCTGAGAAGCAGAGAATAATTGGTTGTAAGTGGGTATTCAAAAGAAAGCTTGGGATTCCAGGGGTTGAAAAACCAAGATTCAAAGCTAGACTTGTCGCTAAGGGTTATTCTCAAAGGGAAGGAATAGATTTTCAAGAGATCTTCACACCGATTGTCAAGCATGTTTCAATCCGACTAATGCTATCTGCAGTCGCTCATTTTGATTTGGAACTGGAACAGCTCGATGTAAAAACAGCATTTCTACATGGCACTCTAGACAAAGTTATTTACATGAGCCAACCAGAAGGATATGTAGACAAGAAATCACCTGAGAAAGTTTGTCTACTAAGGAGATCTCTGTATGGTTTAAGACAATCCCCAAGACAGTGGAATCAGAGGTTTGATTCGTTCATGAAAAACACAGGGTACTCAAGAAGTTTGCGAGACAACTGCGTATACTTCAAGCAAACTGAAGAAGAAGAGAAGACATTCTTACTCTTATACGTCGATGATATGCTGATTATATCCAAGAACAAAGAGACAGTCAAGAGGTTGAAAGAAAGTCTGAGTGCCGAGTTTGAGATGAAAGATTTAGGGCCTGCAAGAAGAATTCTGGGAATGGAGATAACAAGAGACAGAGACAGGAACGTCTTAGAGTTATCTCAAGAAGGGTATTTGAGGAAAGTACTAAAGACATTCAGAATGGAAGATTGCAAGCCGGTTAAGACACCACTAGGACCGCATATGAAGCTTAAAGCAGCAACAGAAGAGGAAAAGGAGAAGTATGCAGAACAAATGAAGTCAATACCTTATGCTAACGCTGTTGGGAGTATAATGTATTCAATGATTGGATCAAGACCTGACCTCGCATATCCAGTTGGTGTTATAAGCAGGTTCATGAGCAAGCCCTTAATGGATCATTGGCAAGCGGTTAAGTGGGTGTTGCGTTACATAAAAGGATCAATCGGCTCAAGGTTACAGTACAAAAGGGAAGGTGAATTTGTAGTTTCAGGGTACTGTGATTCAGATTACGCCTCAGATCTTGACAGAAGGAGATCAATCTCCGGTTATACGTTCACTGTAGGCGGTAATGTAGTCAGTTGGAGGTCTTGTCTGCAAGGAGTCGTCGCCCTATCCACTACAGAAGCTGAATACATAAGTTTGACAGAGGCAGCAAAGGAAGCCGTTTGGCTAAAGGAACTGATGAATGAGTTGGGATTCACACAAGGCCCCGTTGACATATTCTGTGATTCCCAAAGTGCATTAGCTCTGGCTAAGAATGCAGTACACCATGAAAGGACCAAGCACATACAGACAAGGTTTCACTACATCCGAGATGCAATAAGTGATGGAGAAGTGAGAGCTTTAAAGATATCTACGGTCCATAACCCTACGGATATGCTTACTAAGGTGCTACCGGTCAACAAGTTTCTGAGCGCTCTGGAGAGGCTCAGGATAACCAGCGCCTGATCCGATGATCAGGGTCCGAGATGGAAATCAAGAAACGCTAGAGATGGAAAGTAAAAGGTATCGTTGACACTAAGGCAAGGTGGAGTTTTGTGAGTTTTATGCCTAAGTGTCACGAAGACTCTAACCCGAGCAGAAGGTTTCAGTTATCAGTTTGAAGAGAAGTCACGCAGAGCTCACGTGATCTTCTTATACAACTCATGAGGACAAAAGAGTAATTAACCTCTGTCTAAAGTGAAGTGGTGTTTGTCTTCTTCCTCTGTCGAAGAAACAGAGTACGGAGGTTGGATGCAGAATCAGCAGAGCCGTTTTGTCGGCACCACGCGTAAGAAGTTATATAAAAGGTGAAGCAGACTGAAACGTTAGGGTTAAGAGTGGTTGTAGAAGAGAGAGGCGAATGTGGGTTTTACACAAAAGTCTCTAAGGGTTAGTTGTAACCAAGAACACCATATCTAGTGGATTTCCGAGGAAAAGTCTCGGCCAGACGTAGCGATTCCATTATGGATCGTGAACTGGATAAATTTGTTTGTGTCATTTACTTTATGCTAAACACACGAGTGATCGATCGAACTTAGATAACGAGTGTTAGTGAGAAGATTCCGCGTAAAACATAAACAAGGTTCAGGCTTTAAACCAACAATATTAATATCAGAAGAACAATAAAAACATATTTCCTCATTGGCTGAAATAATAATAATGTATAGATGCATAGTTGAGACGTTGAAAGCACAGAGGGAAAAGCAATGGCATGTGTTTTATGAGAAAAGACTAGACGTAGCCTCCATTATTATCGTTGCATTATATTTATAATACATAACAGTATTCTACCTCTTTTACATTACATACACTGCATCCATATTAAATGCACTCCCCATATTATTATTAATCTTTCAGTTCCTATGAGATTTATCTTCGTTGCAAACTTCACTTTTATCGAGCTTTGTATGAAAACGGCAATATAAGAACAGAAACACATAAAAAAAAGTAATGGCTTTTGAACCTCATGTTTATGGGTTGTGTGGGTGAGTGGAAAATCCTTTATTACTAAATTAGAAATTTCTGATTATTTTTTCGATGTCGATCGATTATATAGCTGTTTACTTTCATATACAGGTGTTATAACAAAATCTTCCTGTGTATTATAAGATCATACATGCTTCTAGCTCTATCACATCCATTCAGGTTTAATTCAGTAAACCTCTCCGGCTATCCCATTTGCGAAAATTAAAGTTCAAATCAATGATTATAAATTTATAATTGATTATACTAATGAATGATGACGGAATCCTGGGAAAAAAACATCAAATAAAACAAGAAAATTAATAAGCAATCAATAAATAATAATTTCACTAAAAGCTGCATGCAAATGACAGAATTTAGAAGTAATCAGTAGAATCAAGTGGATGTCGGAATAATAAACAGTGAAATGACGGAATATAGCAAAAAGATAGAGTTGAATATAGTTTATGTAAGATTACTGTGAGATTCTCTAAGCCTGTAATGTGGTTAACTAGATCATGAGTTATTCATTGATCTAAGTTATATTTTGTTACGTGTGAGCAGTATATAAAAACAAATAAGGTTTCTCACATATTGATGTTTGTATTCGCTTAGTTTAAGTTTATAATGAGTATCGGGAAACCTCACGTTCAATTGAACCGTGGAGAATATATTCAAATATTCATGCAGCAAAACCAAAAGTTTTAATTTTGAGATGAAATTGATTATACGTCAAACGACTAATTAATAGTAAAGGTTTAATGTCGAAAAGGGGTTAATTTAAGACAGGCGTGAGCATAAGGCATCATAAACAAATGATGGTGAACACTGACTATGGGGTCCAAACCTCCATAATTGCAACCTTGTGCTTCTTCATCTTCCTTTTTCTCCTTTCTTCATAAATTTCTCTATATATATTATTATTAATTTTCTTATAACTTTTTCCGCCTCTTTTCAGTAGACACAAGTTTTTCCCCTTAGTTTTCTACTTTTCTTTGTGTACAACTTATTGGAATGATTTTGGAATGTGAAAACAGTTTCCAGTCCGTAGAATAACTTTGGTCGGTGAAAAAAGAAAAGAATAATTTTGGTCGTTTTCAGGCCTCTCTATCTTGTTGTTTGTTCTTGAATATCGTAAAATAAAATGATTGATGACTTTAAGATAATGATCTTAATCAGTCTATCTCTATAAAGTAATAAATAATCTTAGTTCTGACAATAATCTTTATTTGTTCTTGTATGTTTTTTGCTCTTTAATTAGGAAAAACTTTCGTATATATCTCTAATCAGAGAAGAAGAATGACTTAATCCTGCTCCAAAGGTTAAAAATCATGTTTAATACAATTAAGCGAAGGTCAACTTAATATTGAGGACGAGATTGTTGATTAATAATTAAAATGTGCGCAGTTGGTGAAGAGAAAGAAGAGATTGTCGTCCAGGTTTTATGCTCATAAAGCAACACATGAGTGTTTCTACCTAACAGCCTATTTCTATACACTAGCTTTTTTGGGCCATTAAGTGGACTCACCTAATTTTTCCATATTTTAACGTTACGATCTTAATTTATGCTAATTTTCTTTTTAAGAAACATGTGAATCACCAATTGTCGCATGGATTCAACTTGCCATGGTTTTGTAGTTGACTAATAAAATCATACTAATATACAAGGGTGACATTTATCGTAAAAGTTATATGAAAATTGGAACTATATTAAAAAAATAGATAATCTGTAATTAGTACATACATAGATAAAGTATTTCAAAAATATATCTTATTAACATTTTTCGACACAGGTTTTCTTCATCAGACTAGTAAAATACAAATAAACAACTTTTTATAAATATTTCAAAATAGTATGTGTTCTCTTTTTTCAGAGAATTAATTTTAAGCTCAATCTAAAACAACCAAACTGAAAAACTTTAATAACAACTGGATTGGGGATCCCTGAAAGCCATTTATGATGATGTCATTACGCAATTCAAGCCCAAAATATCAATACGCAAGTCAAGTCCACAATAATGAGCCTATTTATACCCTGGCTTCGGTGATCATTATGTGAATAAGGATCACATTCTACGCATGCATACACATCCACGCATAGATTTTATTCGATCACCACCCTCGAAGTATGGTCACAGCTACAACTTGTAAAACGAAAATATTTAAATTAGTTAATTCTCTTCCTTAACCGGGAATTTGTCTTTTAAACCGTAAGTCATCTCTCACCGGCCCTCACTAAACTTGAGTTAACACTGCAATAACGAAAGAGTGACTAATTACCTCTCACTTTTCTTTGTTTTTTTTTTTTGTTTTGTTTTTCTGTTGGTTCAGTTAGTTGATGGAATTATGTTATTACAGTACAAGAAAATAAAAAAGTTATGAGAAGAACATTGAGCGGAAGGGGAATACAAAATACAAAAAAAAAAACAGAAAAACCATTTTTTCTTTTCTTTGGGGTTTTATTTCCTCGGATGTGTATCTTCCGGTTTAGCCGTCCCTGTGGCCGCCTTAGCTACATCACTAGCACTAGCCTCCGGTTTCTTCTTAACATACATAACAGTATACATGACTGCACCAGAGATAGCTAACCCGGCAATAGCCATGGTGGTGTAGCTGTAAGGCAAGTTACGGCGTTGGTGGAGAACACCACCGGGATTAGTCCCGGGCGGCCTCTTTGATGACTCAACTCCGGCGGCTTTCACTCCCTCCGGACTCATCTTTGTCGTATCTGCCGTTTTCCTCCAGTCATTTTCTCCAGCCATTTTGTGTCTTCTGAGTCTTCTCTTCAATTTCTTCTTAAATTTCAGCCGAGGACTATACTAACCAAAAAGGAAACCGCTTTGTGTTTAGCTATGAGGGTTTTGGAGTTAGTATGAGTCATGAAGACACGTAGTGTCTTTGAGTTTTATAATGTGTCTCAGTAACGGACACCTAGCTGATTCTGTGTTGTTCTGTACTAAACATATTAGACAGGTGTCATGCGTTCTTAGCCAGGTGCCAGTTTGGGTATAATTTAATCTTGAAAAAAATTGGGAGGAGATGTGACTTTTAAATTGGAAAAGGCTATGACTGTATCCGCACGTATGATATTTGTGTTATATGTATTTTTTTTTTTTTTTTGTCTAAGTTGCAACCACGGTCGTTTTGTTTATGGAAGGTCTTTTCTCAACCTTCTGCCTCTCGTGGGCTTTTGGACGATATGTCTTTGGTTCATATTTTTCAACTTTTAGGCCCAGATTATAGAAGCCCACGGTTTCTCTGGTAAACAAAAGAGGGTAAAAGATAGAAACAGCTAAGCTTGACCAGTCTTCATAGAAGACCGTGAAATTCACTTTCTTATCATCATCAGGCTTTGTCTCTTCCCTAGCCGTTACGTCACCTTTAGTATCTCCCCAACGGCTACATCAACATTTTCCTTTACATTTTCTTTTTCCTAAAACTTCAACGGTTAGTTTCCAAATCTCTCTAGCTCTATAAAAACTACACTAGATCCATTCACATCCATTCAAACACACACACATACACACACTAATACTTTCCTTAGTTGATAAATTTAGTACCAAAAAAACTGTTTAATTTTGTAACCAAAATGGCTTCTTCTTCCCTTCTAATTACCATCTTCCTCTGCATCTCCTTTGTCTTGTCGGTAAATGCAAATGAGGTTACCGTCGGCGGAAAATCCGGTGACTGGAAGATCCCTCCTTCCTCTGCTTACTCCTTCAACGAATGGGCTCAAAAGGCTCGCTTCAAAGTCGGCGACTTTCTCTGTATACCTTCTACTAATTTCCATTTTCTAGACATTTTTGTGTACTCTTCGATATAGTACTTTGTTTCTGACTTTGTCACATGTTTTATTTCAGTTTTCAGGTACGAAGCAGGTAAAGACTCGGTGCTGCAAGTAGCACGAGAGGCTTACGAGAAATGCAACACAACGAGCCCGAAAGCCAGCTACACCGACGGGAACACTAAAGTGAAGCTAGAACAAGCCGGTCCGGTCTACTTCATCAGTGGAACAGAGGGTCACTGTCAAAAGGGTCAGAAGCTACGAGTAGTCGTCGTCACTCCTCGTAACTCTGCTTTCTCTCCGGCTCCTTCGCCATCCGACGGTCCCGCCGTGGCTCCTACTAGTGGTGCTGCTAAGCTCACCGGCGTCTTCGGTGTCCTCGGCCTTGCTCTTGCCTTCTGTGCTTTCTTCTGAGAGAGTTTTTTTCTTTTAAAATGGAAAGTTTAGTCGGAATTCAATTCTATTTATTAATTTTCGATTAGGAAGCAGAGATCTTTGTTCTTTTGCTACTCTTGTTACTACTAAATTAATTTTATTATTTATCGAAATTGAATCTTCCTCTTGCTCAGTTCTTGGTAAATTAGCTAATCGATTTATCAACAGTTAAATGACGAAGACCAAAAATATTAATTAGAATGTTAAATACAGCCCAAAACTACAAGAAACACCTCTACCTCTACTTAAAATGGGATAAGTGAAAATGAAAATGGCCTATCTAAATGGGCCACTATTGGGTCTCAAGATATTTTGGGAGGGAAAAAACAACGGTGAGGAGCTAGTGGAGCGAGCGAGTTACTGGGATTTTATCCATTCGGCAAGTTCTTTTTAATCATCGGAAAATCTCCGGGTTCACCAAAATCAGCTCCGTTGTGTTTTCGACCGGTGAACGGAGACGTATCCGAATCGTCATGACTATTCAGTATGTGTATGTCCTCGTGTTTTGTTAGTCGCTCCTTCGCCACTTGAAATGTGATGAGCTATCATCGTTAATCTCTGTTTCGCTTCAGTTTTCCTGGGAGTTGCTTTGCTTGGCTTATTTTGACAAAATGGCAGCATTACTCTGCTCGACGAGTCTGTGCGGTGATTTCACGGTCAGTGATGCTTCTCTGGTTAGTAACATCAAAGGCGGCAAATTTTGTTGGAGACGCGGCAAATTAGTCACTGGTGAATCAAAGTTCCACGCTTTGAAGGTTGGGTCTGTGTCACATCGGAAGAAACATTGGAGAAAGACCATGAGATGTAGCGTAGTCTCCATGAAAGGTTCTGATTTTTCGGTTTCTATGATAAACAAGACCTCGAAATCTAACCCATCGTCGGGTGAAGTTACCAAGGTTTTAATGTCGCTTCCTGATACTGATTCTGCGTTTTCTTATTTCAAATCAGTGGCTGCTAATTCGAATTTAGTCCACACCACTGAGACTTGTAACTACATGCTTGAAGCTTTGAGGGTTGATGGCAAAATCGAGGAAATGGCTTATGTGTTTGATTTGATGCAGAAAAGGATCATAAAGAGGGATATTAATACTTTCTTGACTGTGTTCAAGTGTCTTTCTGTGAAGGGTGGATTGCGGCAAGCGCCCTATGCACTTAGGAAGATGAGAGAATCTGGTTTTGCGTTGAATGCGTATTCATACAATGGGTTGATCCATCTTTTGCTTAAGTCTAGGTTTTGCACAGAGGCTATGGAGGTTTATAGAAGAATGATCTTGGAAGGTTTTAGGCCTAGCTTGCAGACTTACTCTTCACTTATGGTAGGATTGGGGAAAAGAAGGGACATTGAAGCTGTGATGGCTTTGCTTAAAGAGATGGAGACTTTGGGGTTAAAGCCGAATGTCTATACGTTTACAATATGTATTCGGGTGCTTGGTAGGGCGGGAAAGATTAATGAAGCGTATGCAATTCTGAAGCGGATGGATGATGAAGGATGTGGACCTGACGTGGTTACTTACACTGTTCTTATTGATGCTCTTTGTACTGCTAGGAAGCTCGACTGTGCTAAGGAGGTTTTCGCAAAGATGAAAACAGGAAAACACAAACCGGATCGTGTAACTTACATTACGTTGCTGGATAGGTTTAGTGATAACAGAGATCTGGATTCAGTGAGGCAGTTTTGGAGTGAAATGGAGAAAGATGGTCATGCACCTGACGTTGTAACCTTTACCATTCTCGTGGATGCTTTGTGTAAAGCTGGGAATTTTGGTGAAGCATTTGATACATTGGATGTGATGAGGGAGCAAGGTGTCTCACCGAACCTACATACATACAACACATTGATTTGCGGTCTTCTTAGAGTTCACAGGTTAAATGATGCACTTAAAGTTTTTGATAGTATGGAGTCTTTGGGGGTTAAGCCTACTGCCTATACGTACATCGTTTTCATTGATTATTATGGAAAGTCTGGAGATTCCGTCAGTGCTCTTGAGACCTTTGAGAAAATGAAAACCAAAGGAATAGCTCCGAACATTGTAGCATGTAATGCGTCTCTCTACAGTCTAGCTAAAGCGGGAAGGGACCGAGAAGCGAAACAAATCTTCTATGGCTTGAAAAACATAGGGCTTGCCCCTGATTCAGTAACGTATAACATGATGATGAAGTGCTACAGTAAGGTTGGGGAAATAGACGAAGCCATCAATCTGCTTACTGAGATGGTAGAGAACGGTTGTGAACCTGATGTAATCGTTGTTAATTCTCTGATCAATACGCTTTTCAAAGCTGATAGAGTAGATGAGGCGTGGAAGATGTTTACGAGAATGAAGGAAATGAAGCTCAAGCCTACAGTTGTGACTTACAACACATTGCTCGCAGGTTTAGGCAAAAATGGAAAAATTCAGGAGGCGATTGAATTGTTCGAGGGGATGGAGATGAAAGGCTGTCCACCTAATACAATAACTTTCAACACTCTCTTTGATTGTCTTTGCAAAAACGACGAGGTAGTTCTAGCCTTGAAGATGTTGTTCAAGATGATGGACATGGGTTGTGTCCCGGATGTTTTTACTTACAATACGATTATTTATGGTTTAGTGAAGAATGGTCAAGTCAAAGAGGCCATGTGTTTCTTCCACCAGATGAAGAAATTGGTGTACCCTGATTTTGTTACCCTCTGCACTCTTCTTCCAGGTGTTGTCAAGGCTGGTTTAATCGAAGACGCTTACAAAATCATCGCCAACTTTCTTCACAACTGTGCAGACCAACCGACCGTTCTTTTCTGGGAAGATTTGATGGGATCTATCTTGGCTGAAGCTGGAATAGACAATGCCGTTTCATTTTCTGAGAGATTGATAGCTAATGGGATTTGTCGAGATGGTGAATCGATCCTGGTGCCAATAATCAGATATTGTTTTAAACATGGTAATAATCCTTCTGATGCTCGTACTTTATTTGAGAAATTTACAAAAGATCTTGGTGTCCAACCCAAACTCCCGACCTATAATCTGCTAATCGGTGGGCTTCTTGAAGCTGATATGATTGAAATAGCACAGGAACTGTTCCTAGAGTTGAAGAGTACTGGTTGCATCCCAGATGTTATTACCTACAACTTCTTGCTTGATGCTTATGCAAAATCAGGCAAAATCGATGAACTCTTTGAGCTGTACAAAGAGATGTCTTTCCATGACTGCAAACCAAACACAATAACTCACAACATTGTCATGTCCGGTCTCGTGAAAGCGGGAAATGTGGACGAGGCTCTTGATTTATACTATGACCTTATCAGTGATGGTGACTTCTCTCCAACTGCTTGCACGTATGGTCCCCTTATCGATGGTCTCTCTAAGTCGGGAAGATTATATGAAGCAAAACAACTCTTTGAAGGGATGTTGGACTATGACTGCAGGCCAAACTGTGCTATCTATAACATTCTCATTAACGGGTTTGGGAAAGCAGGTGAGGCTGATGCAGCGTGCGAGTTGTTCAAAAGGATGGTTAAAGAAGGAGTAAGACCGGATCTCAAGACTTACTCGGTTCTAGTGGATTGCCTTTGTATGGTCGGAAGAGTAGATGAAGGCTTGCATTACTTCAGGGAGCTGAAGGAATCCGGCCTCGATCCCGATGTCGTATGTTACAATCTCATAATCAACGGACTCGGGAAATCTCAGAGACTTGAAGAAGCTCTTGAGCTCTACAATGAGATGAAGAATAGCAGAGGAATCACCCCTGATCTGTACACTTACAACTCCTTGATTCTAAATATGGGTATTGCAGGAATGGTGGAAGGAGCTGGGAAGATTTACGATGAGATACAAAGGGCGGGTCTCGAGCCAAACGTTTTTACATTTAACGCTCTGATCCGTGGATACAGTTTGTCTGGAAAACCTGAGCACGCTTACGCTGTGTACCAGACAATGGTGACCGGAGGTTTCAGTCCCAACACAGGAACATATGAACAGCTCCCCAACAGAGCTTGACATTTTACACAGCTAATACAACTAGAGCTATACAAGTGAAGCACCTGCTGAACAGTTTATGTAATGTAAAGTGTACAAAGCATAACGTTGTGTAAATGTCATATTGTTTTGTTTGTTTTTTACATGATGATATGTTCTTTAGGCCATCAACAATTCAAGTCAATCATTTCTTCTGCATTATTGGAGGTCGTGGGACAAAAGTCTGGACGCAGAGGAACTGGAATACTGAAATCTCCAGAAACGTCAGATTGTGATATTAAAAAAGTGTTTCAAAAGAATTTACAATGTGAACTAAAATACTAGATGCCATCTTCCGTGACTCTGAGGATGGGGCTAGTTTGACGAGCTCGGCTCATCGTGGCTCGCTTCAGCTTGGCTAGATTCTTGTTTCGGTTCGGTTTCTGATGGAGTAGGCTCCGTGGACTGAAGAGGCTTCTTGAATTGAACCAAGATCATGGTCATGTTATCACAGCCTTCACCACCTGCGGTGTTTGGAGCCAGACATCTATCGAGAACTTTTTCACATACCACCGAGAGTTTGGTTTCCTGAACGCAAGCAATCGAAAGAGAGAAAACTGTTAAGAGTCCAGAAGAGAAAATACTGGAAAAGCTGTAATCCAGAACGAAGACAAATCAAGTTAGCTTACTGAATTCATCTGTTCATGTATAAAATCAACGAGTTGTTGGCTTGACATGCAATCCCTGCAGATACGAGATGAACCAAGACAAGTTTATCAATACCAGTACCAAGAAATGAACTTGTTTTGAGAACAAGATCAAAACATTTTCAAATTGATTTTACCAAATTCCATCGCAGGCAAGAACAAGGAAATCATCATCGTCACAGAGTTCAACCTGAAGAGAAAGAGAAAATCAAAATGTGTCATCGAAGATGTTTCAAGAGAAAGAGAACCGGCATTGGACCCACTTACAGTGTTGATATCTGGACTGGCGGTAACAATTTGCTTTTCAGATGACAAAAACTTATTCTGCTTGAATTCCATGTCACCTGTAAAGAGTAGCTCCAATCAGAGATTGCACGTAAACAAGTTGCATAGTGTGAGGAAGAGGTTACCGATAGCTCTTGCTAGATTCAAGCTTCCATTGACTCGACCAGCGTGAATAAAGCCACCAGCTTTTAATATCCTTTCCTTCTCAGCTTCAAGATCTGGTTTGTGATCTCTAGAAAGATTATAAGCCTGTAGACACACACACACACACACACACACCGTTTTTAACAAAAAATCAATACAGACGCCAAAAAGTCATCATCAAACCACTTCAAATCGAAATGGTACTTTTACCTGACCCTTCCTGGATATCACACAACGTGAGTCACCAGCATTTGCAACAACTAGCTGCTTGTGTCTAATAACAGCAACACAGGCTGTGCTCCCAGAATTAGGTCCAGGAAAATCAGAATGAGGACCCTGTTTTGACAACGAAAGCACCAATTAGTGATCCTAATTTGATCTTCGATATAATAGAGAAGAAGTGAGACTGAAAAATAGCAGAGCATTATGCAGGTAGCAAAGATTTACTTCCTCAAAAGCCCAAGCATCGGGTTTATTAGCGCTGTCCCCACTTCTTGGTGACCATAGAAACCCTTCAATCATTCCGCTGAACTTGTTGATCTTGTCACCGAGTATTGCTAATTCTCGCCATCCTCTCTGTCCTTGCATCATCTCATCCATTCTGCAATAACCACATCCAAGAGCAACCAGTTAAAGCATAACTTCAGACCAGAACAGACTCTTGTTGCTGTATGCACGAACAGTTGCCAGTAAAGTTACAGAGAGGCCGAAACGATAATGTTACCTGAAAAATGCTTTTTGAAGAGAAGTCCCTACGTCTCCAGCTGCATAAGCCTCATTATTGAGAACTTGCTGGTGTAGATACTTGGCGCAGAATTTTGAAACAACTTTACCTACAACACAAGCCAAAACCATTTGATTTTCCATGTCACATAAAGAAGCTTTTTCAAGAACAAAAACCACAAACATGTTTGAGCACTATCAGTCTTCTAGCTCTATCCATCTCAATTGAGCTCTAAACAGAAGTTTAAAGCCGGGAGAATTCGCCAAAAGGACTAATTTTTCTTTACCTCCATGGCCATCATAGACACCCAAGAAGGAAGTGTTATCATCCAGATTAAGTATTGCTGCATGCTACCAAAGTTAAACCAAGTAATCTAAATCAGTAAGTAAAAAAAATGTCTGCAACAAATAAAAGGTTTAAACTTTTTGATTTTCACTCACAGCATCTTCCATGTTCGCACGCCAACCTTGCATAGAGGATAAACCGTATCTAAGTTTATCATTCTCTCCATCTTCTGAAAACTTATCTGTTTTCGGAGAACTAAGATATATACCCATCTCTTTCTGCAAACCAAAATTGGACATTTCTTTCATGAATCAAGAAAAGTGATGATCTTTTTAACGTTAATTAATTCCAAGATTCGAAAATATGAGAGTCAAAAGCGAAATTAGAGAGGAATTGCAATGGACGTCACCTGAATCAGCTCAGAGACCTGTGATCTTTGAAGCTATTTAAGAAATCAATCTTCAAAACCGAAGACAAAACAAAAAAACAAATTTGAATCGGCTATACTAGAGCAGAACCATATTTAGATATTAGCAATTCAATGGATCAAAAGAAGTACGTGACGAAGTTGAGCTTGGTTTCTCACATCTCTGGCTCGATAATGGCTGACAAAAATCTTGGGGTGGGAAAGATAACTCGATCGGAATTGATTAGAGGAGGAAGATGAAACTTTCGATGATTTATCTTGAGATCAGATTGTAGCCCGAGAAAATGAGAAAAGGTCTGATTTTGTTTTCCTGAGAAGCAACGAAAGTTCCTGAGTTTGTTTTCTTCTTCTTACTCACACTAATACCAATACAAATACAAATACAAATATACATTTACTACTTTTGTTTAGGGTCTATTATTCACCGTAATAGGAGAGGCATTCGTTATATTTCTTTAAACGTGTAAAATTTTAGCGGCATAAACTTATGTTAATTTTCAAATTCAGTTTCAAAAGATTAAAAAACAAATGTTAAATCCAGGTTTCATGCGACAAATGAAAAAAAAAAAGTCTCCATACGATTTCACAATTTTAAGGAGTTTTTTTTGTCATGTCTGGTAAGGAAATATGTATATGTTGTATTTGTATGTGTTGTATACTTATGGCTACATGTCATGAAAAAAAAAAAACAAAATATTGTGTATATGATGATGAACAAATTTATGGTCAGAATCAAACCAATTAGTATATAAATATTTTTTAAAGAGTAAAACATTCTCTTCAGGCTTAACTCAATAAAATTTTAATTTTTTAATGACAGTAAAATAGTTCTTTAATGTTAGATTTCAAGGGAACTCTTAATCTAATAATTTGTACTAATCTAATTGTTGTATCATTTGAACAAAAAAAATAAATGTGTTATCATTCATTTAGATTCAAATCTGGTAATATATCTATATGAATATATAGTTTACTAAGCTTAATCAATTTGTGGGGGGGGTTTAATGACTGAGAAGTGAGAACTTGAAATGTTTTTTTTGTTTTCATTGTAATTTCTGTTTGTAGATGCTTTATGGATTTCACTTTAGGATCTCCGGGTTTGTTGTGAAAAAAAAGGACATTGATTGAGCACCATTGTTATGTTTTAAAGAAACTAAATGTAAGTACTAATTTGAAGTGATCAACAAACGAAGAACAACTGCGTTAAAAAAAAAAAAACAAAAACAAAAAAAACGAAGAAGAACTGCGTTGCATGATAAGCTTTGACTATTCTTCACGAAAAGCCATAGCTTTTGCACCGCTCGGCTTTTCCATTTTATTTTTTAAAAATTAGTTTATTTCTTCTCAAAACTGTGAATATAATATGGACGACGTGTTTATACGAGGACCGCATCTCTTTTTCTAATGATTCTGGCTAATTTTTGTGTTCACAATTTGTAGTCAGTAGTTATGAACTTTTAATATCTTTTGAAACATGGTATAAATGAGGGATCCTGCTAATTGGTTTTGTTAATTGCTCTCTATTCCACTTGAACGCGAAACACTTAAGTATTAAACAAACTCGTTCTAAATACATTCTGCTTCTGTAATGGCTTCCTCTTACGCACCATTCTCTGCAGTCTTCAATGGCTTCGCTGCAACCAAACCCAATCCACCTCGAAATTCGTCGGCTTTTCTTGCCCCTTCAAAAAATTTCTCAACGGAAACATCAAACTCTCGGAATCTGCGAAATGGGGTTTCCCTGAAATCTTCGAGTAATCATGGGTTTCGATTCAAGTCCAGAAATTTCAGCGTTTATGCAAGAGCTGCTTCAGAAAAGACTGTTCACGATTTCACTGTTAAGGTACGTTACTATTTCTGTTTCTGATTTTACTATTTTAGAAAGAAAATAGGTTTTTGTTTCTTCGTTAGCTTCTATAGAAAACAGAAGAAAGCCTCTCAAATCTATCAAAATATGCTTTTTCAATGTGAAGTCTGAAGTATATGCATACACTCGAGAGCTATAAAACATCCTCCGTAAAACCTAAAACTGGAGATAACTGTTCTGTTTTTTTCTTTTCTTGAACAGGACATAAATGGGAAGGATGTTTCATTGAGCAAATTTAAAGGAAAGCCTCTGTTGATCGTTAACGTTGCTTCAAAATGGTGATTCCCTTCTTTCTTTGTGTCATCAAATTGTGCTGCGAAATTAGATTTCTATTTGATAATAAGGTTATTTTTTCATGTAAAGGGTTTCTTAGATATAAAAATTTTTTTTTTTTTTTTTTTTTTAAAATGTCAGTGGTTTGACATCATCAAACTACTCAGAGCTTTCACATCTGTACGAGAAATACAAAAACCAAGGTGAGCTTTTTATACATCCCATTGATTACGTAACACAATATGTGACCTTTCTCTGATTTCTTCTTGTTTCTCATTTTCAAGGATTTGAGATTCTAGCTTTTCCTTGCAATCAATTTGGAGGTCAAGAACCTGAATCAAACCCGGATATCAAGCGATTCGTGTGTACCCGATTTAAAGCGGAGTTCCCTATATTCGATAAGGTATGTAGTAAGTACCCAAAAAAAAAAACTGTCACTACTGGCTACACATTTTGCAAATCTTGAATCTTGATAGGTTGTGTTGTACAGGTTGATGTCAATGGACCGAGCACAGCTCCTATCTACCAGTTCTTGAAATCAAAGTCTGGTGGGTTCTTGGGTGAATTCATCAAATGGAATTTTGAGAAATTCTTGGTTGACAAAAATGGCAAAGTTGTCGAAAGATACCCTCCCACGACTTCTCCCTTCCAAATCGAGGTACCAATCTGGATCTCGTCTTCGGTTCAGTGTTTTCGGTTTAGTCCTGAACCGAACCAGTTTGACTATATTGTCTTTGAATATATTCACTATTAACGACTACATCGACTAAAATAGTTCCAAGAAAACGTGTGTATGTGGAAAATCTATTAACTCATAACGTTCCTAAGTATATTGAATAGTTAACACTAACAACCTCTTTTTGTTTGAGATGTTGCAGAAGGATATCCAGAAGTTACTTGCGGCATAAATATACTGTTCCCATGTGTGCATCGTAATGCATAGAGCGAGAGAGATTAGTTGTTGTCTTAATAAACCCGTAAGTGTGGTACACACATTTCCCGGTTTATTGTTGGTATACCAGGGAAGTCAGATGAACATGTACAATGTTTCTTATTCTTCTGTTACAGAAATGATATTATACATATAACGATCGGAAATTCAAATAAACTTCTTTTAGAAACACACCAGTGCCTTTTGGCTTCGGAGACACCCGATTTTTATTATGTTTATTACAGAGACACACACACAAACATAATATTCAGTAAATGGGATATCAAAAGAGTTTAATATATATAAGTAGAGAAGATTAAAGTTAACGTCGAGAAGAATAATCTTTCCGTGACTGTGGCAGAAATCTATGGCGGAGATAAGTTGGTGGAGATACCTGTGAGAATCGACGAGATACTCGTGGAGGAGGATCTCGTCGTCTCCGTCGAGTCTTGCGAAGAGCCGGCCGTGTGCGTTGACATTCTTGTTCTTCTTCTTCTTCTTCTTCTTCTTCTTCTTCTTCTTGAGGGAGGAGGACGAAGTTTGAGTATCTGATGATTGGGGTAAACCTAAACCAGTATCTGACCGGGGTAAGGCTTGAGTATCTGATCAGAAATAAGGGCTCTGGTTCGATCTCTCTGATCTGGTTAAAGTGGAGATCCACCATCACGCTTGCCGTTACTGCGAGGTCTTCTTGTGGGGTGGTGGATTGGATTGCCACGTCATCCACCACCGTCGTGATCTCTCTGTTCTCGGTCCACAGAGATTGTGGGATCTCGTATTGCCCTACTCGGACAAGTCTCTCGCTCAAGTCCTCCATGTTTTTCTGTTTTTTTTTCCTGACAGGAGACTTACTTTCTAAAGACTGACTATATATGTACTACAATGCTGGATTTTTTTTTTTAGTCTTTACTGTGTTTACCTTTATTTTTTAAGACCACATACGACAAATCGTTTATTTATTTATTACAATTTTGCCATTGATTATGGTTAATTAATCAGAGGAAACTTTCTTGTTGTTAAGTTTTATTGGGGCAATGTAATTTACATGTTTTGACTTCTTGGTTTTATTATTCTCCACTTGATTCATAAATCTAATTTTGTATTGCTTCAAGAAGATTTAATATTTGATAATTTTGAAATGGCTGAGAGTAAATACAAAGAACAGTTTTAGAAAAAGGAAAATGATTTAAGTGGGATTACCAATCGGTAGGATCTGTTTCGCGTGACGTTTTAAACTATCTCTATTGGTAATAAACTTCAATTCCTTGAGATGACTAATACCATCAAAACCAGGACCATTTCTCAGATTCAGAGATCAATTCCAACGTCATTTAATTATTACTCTAATCCGGCAGTGGACTGGCACAACCGCAATCCTATTCAAATTTCAAAACCTACTCACCTTATAATAACTAGTCAAACAATGTTTTTATCCACGGCACTAAACTAGAACAACCATATACATGTAAAACCCTGCGGCAATCAATTGACAGAACAAATTAAGCATAAAAACTCTAAATCAACATCCCAAAATATAGGTTACTACGGCAAACAATGCATATTGATCTCTTTGACTTCGCATGAACAATTTGAATCGAGAAGCAACATAAAAAAAACCACCGATAAATCCAAACCTGCAACAGAATGAACAAATATATCAGAATTAGGTCGATCAAAAGCACAACCTCGTAACATAATCTAGAATTTTTTACGCGGTGTTACAATCAGAAAACTAGTTAAGTTATATTGAGTAAGTGGGAAAAACCTAGTAAAATTGACAAACTTTACAAAAGTCATGTGAGAGCCTCTTTGATTTTTTCTTCTTAGTTCACCCACCGTGTGAATCTAATTCTCCATATGCAAACAAACGTATTGGTGACATATTATAACATTTATGTAATGCAACACACAAGCACTCAGCAAACAGTATTCCTTTCAAGCGACTTTGTTACAATCATGAGACGATTTCATCGAACTTAATTTAGAATAATCTGAGAACCTCAATCTTAGTTATATATCCTTCTTATAGACAATTGATTTTAGACACATTTCGCAGGCATCAAGAAAGCACTATCTTTCTTTTGAAGAAGTTAATAACTAATTTTGTTCAATTACAGCAAGAACATAATGAATTATGTGTTCTATATGTATCGTAATTGGTTTGTAAACACCGGGAACATGGATTAAAGGAAAAAAGCAGGCAGAAAGCATGACAAGAACATCTAGCAATGAATTGCAAAAATATTAAGAACTCTTTACTTAGCAAAATAAAACCCCGTGACAAATTTTATCCCTACAAGATATGAATATAATTAAAATGAAAACTTGAAATATTTGATCTTAAAGAAAAGAAACTAAACTAATAGAAGTGAGAACAAAAATAATATCAATTTTTAATCTTCTTCAAGATTCAGTATTGAAAAAGCATTAATCATTCAGAATAGCATTTTAAGTACTGTTTTTAATCACGATATAGATTTGATTCTTCTTGGCAAAAGCATCTACAAATCGCTTCTGGAGTTCAAAATTACTTAATAAAAAATGGAAAACGCACACAAATTAGAAAGTGTCTATATGGTCGTTTTGAGGGTTGAATTTAAAGAACATGTTCTTAAATCAAGAGACAAACCCAAAGAAAATGCTCTTAGATCAAGAACAAGCCCCACGAGTATATTCCTGCAAGATTCACAACGTGATCACATGGAATCAATGATATATAAATTAGATACTATCTCTATCACACATTAAACAACAGATTAAATTAGATACGTGATTATGTACCTCAGAGAATCAAAATGTACGAGCATACAATACATATAAACTAGAAAACCACAATTATGAACAGTACTCTTGCAAGATCCATGATCAAACACAGATGCATGTGATCATATAAAGCAAATGATAAATCGACACAGACTTATGAATGAAGAGACTGAATCACGATTAAAAAGACTCATGAGAAACTAAAAAAAGAAGGAAAATAAAATCTTACAATAATATAGTTTGGATCGAGGAAATTAAGGATTCAAAAGAGTTAGGACCAGCCTAAGAAAAACTAGGTTAACGTTAATGGTCCCATTTAATCTCGTTTAACCAAGCCTTAAACGCATAGATTAAAGCTTTTTCGATGCTAATGATATCATAAAATATAGCGTTCAACAAAGGAGACAAAAAAAAGCAAATTCGCATGCAATTAGAAATCAAATCTATGGTAGAATATATAAGAGCAAGGTAGGATAGATATGAGATCGTATTTAATTACCTTTGGAGAGATGAAGAACACAAGAGAGATAAAGTGAGAGACAGAGATGAGAACACAATTAAAGAAGAAAACGTCAACGGACCGATAAAGACTCGGTGCCGGAATCTGACAGATAGAGCAGTGAGCACGCAAGAGAAGCAAATGCATCGAACATGCAAAGTGCCTTTGTGTGCTCACTCTCTTCTGTCAGTTTCGATGCGTTTTCTCTAAAATTTGTCCCAAAACTCACTTAATGGCCTTACCGACACAAACTCTGAGATTAGAGATCAAACAGGAGAAATGGTTTTCTTCTAAGGAGAAGAAGACTTTGAAGCTGTAGAGTTAGATCTGAGAGGCTTAGGGTAAGCAAAAACCAGAGTAGAATATTTATAATCGAAAGAAGAGAGGAAAGTTATTCATTTTTAGATACCCTTTGGGTAAACAAATCTAGGGTTTTGACCAAATCGAGATGCGAAAATAAATAATTACCAAAAAAGAAAGAACACAGGGAGAGATATTCGGGGAGAAGGATTTAGATTTTGAGAAGAGAGGAGAGGAGAGGAAGAATATGTTAAAGAAGGAAACAAAATACCTTATCTCTCTCTGTCGCTCACTCTCTTCAAGAGTCTTATCTCTGCTTTCTTTTTGTTTTGTTTTTTTTGGTCTCTTTCTTCTCTCTCCCTCTTACATGCAATGTGACAGATGTCTGGAGAGAGAGACATATGAGTTGAATGGAATGGATTGGATTGAACAGTACATTGCAGTTTAAGTGGTCAATCTCATAACCTATAAACGGCAACGACAAACCTATTAAAGATCTTTTGAATTTTGGTCTTTCACGATGATAATAACATTACTTTTTTAATGGGAATCATACTCTTCTTTTTACTAGTATTATAATAGTCATTCCGCGTTTAACTTTTTTAGTTTCCCATTATTTTCTTAAACCAAGGCTTCTACTAACCAAAAAAATGCTAAGGCTTCTACTAATGACAGCCAGTAAACAAGCAGAACAAAAGCAACTCAACAGAACAATTAATAGACAAAACAAACAAACAATATATATGTATGTATATAATCATTAGTTTCGAATGAATAGAAAACAGAACAAAGACATCAGAAAACAGATTCAATGAGGAACAAAGACATCAGAAGTTTTGAAATTTCTACACCTATAATTTTCTCATTTTTCAAAACTTCTACATATGAAAAAATATAATAAAGTATAGAGTAAAGTAACATGAGACCAAATTATAATTAATGTGAATGTACCACCTTTAATAAATGTTGAATAAGTATTAATTGCAGAGGTTACGTCGTTTCACATCCAACCAAACCAAAGTTATACTCCATAGTTTAATTGCATAGTTTAATTTGTTTAATTATGTGAACTATAGAAACACACCATAGTTTGATATACCACATACCATAGTTTATTAGTTTTTATGAACTAATGATATGTAACCATAAATTAGCCAATCCCTCTTAGTCAACTTAGTAGATATATAGAAAAAGATTGTTTTGCATGAATTTGCACTTTTTAAAATATACATAGTCTTAGTATTTAATATATTGTTTATAGATTTTTAGCATTTTTATAACAACTAGGTGTTTAGTCCGCGCTTTGCGCAGACCGAAGTGTTTCATTGAAACGTAAAATTTAATTTTACGTCAGAAATTGAAAAAAATTAAATCAACAATTTGATACATACAAAATTAAAATAAAGCTAATCTATGATAATCATTGTTTAACATTAAATACCTTAAAATTAATATTAATAAGTGTATAAAATTAATAAACACAAACTAAATCAAAATTAATATGAATTATCTTTTAATTTTTTGTTCTCTATCATTTTCTTCTTTCTTTCTTTTTTTCTGTTTTCTTTTTGTTTTTTTCCTATTTTTTTCTTCTTTATTTTCTATGTATTTTCTTACTTCTTATTTTTCCGGTTTTTCTTTTTCACGTCTTCTTCTTCTTCTCCACATCTTTTCTTCTTCCTCTCATACATCTTTTGATTTTCTTCTATTCCAGATTTTATTCTCTTTCAACTTCTTCTTCGATGTTTTATTATTCTCTTTCTTCTTTTTTTTTCTTTTCCTTTTTCATTGCCATATATCGTTTTCTTTGTTGTCACCGACTTCCTATTCTTCTGGTGTTTTTCGGTTTTTACTTCATCTTCATATTTTTCTACTTTCTCTAATTCTTCATCTTTTAAAGTATTCATCCAATTTTTTCTCTTTCCTATCTTCTTCTTCTTCTATTTTGTCTTGTATTTTATTATTTTTCTCCTTCTATGGATTCTTATTCCTTTTCTTCCAATTATCTTCCTCTCTCCAAATTCTTCATCATATTTTAAAGATCTTTGTCTTATCTGTCTCTCTCCTCTTCTTCTGGTCTATATTTTTCCTTTCTTAGTTTTTTTTTCTTTGTATTTTTGAGTTTTTCTTCATCGTTATTTGTTTTCAAATTGTTCTTCTTTATTGTCTTCATCTTTTTTTACTTCTTCTTTTTCTTCATTTTTTCATCATATTTACTTTTTTCTAATTTGTCTTCTTCATCTTCTAGTTTTCTTTCTTTTTATTATTTTTTTTTTCTTTCACTTCGTCTACTATCTACTAGTTTTCTTCTATGACTTCTTCTTCTGATTATCTTTTTTTTTTCTTCTCCAATTGGTCATTTGATTTTTTTGTTCATCGTCTTCGACCTATCCGGCTTTTTTTTATCTTACTTGTTCACAATATGAATTTTTGTTCATATTTTCATTGTTTTCTTATTCTTCTCCTTTTTCTTTATTTTTTTAGTTTTTCATATTCTTTGTTTTTTCCTTCTTATCTTTTATTATTTTTGACTATTTCATCTTATGTATTGTATTCATCTTATTTGACTTCTTAATTTTTTTCATTCGGTTTTTTCTGTTGATTTTCTTTGTTTTATTTGTCTGCCCCATCTTCTTTGTTTTCTTTTATTGTCATTGTATTCTCTAAATTCTTATTCTTCCACATCTTTTATTCTTCTTCTTTTGGTTTTATTAGTCATTTTTATCTTCTACTTCTTACTTCTTCTTGGTCATTTTTTTTATCCAAACTTTTTTTTCTAATTTTTGTTTGTCTTTTTCACATCTTTATTTTCTTCTATTTTTTCTTTTGCATCTTCGGGTTTTCATCTTCTTATACTTTATTTTCTTCATCTACCGTTTTTTTTTTCTTCTTTTATTTTGATAATTTGTATGAAAATAACAGAAAAAATTGTTATACAAATTATGAATATAAATTAATTAATTAAGGATATTTAGAAAAAATTTATCAAAGAATAAAGAGTAATTAGTCACCTAGATTGAATGAGAGAGCTTATAGCAAAAAAATTACTGTGCATATATTATATATGATATGATTTGAAATGTTTTTTTGATTAAATTCCAATTTATAAAATTTGTTTATTTTCTATTTTAAAGATTTTTTGATTAAATTCTGATTTTTAATAATTTTTATTAAATTTAAAATTTTTTTTATTAAATTCCGATTTTAAATAATTTTTTATTAATTTTACAATTTTTCATAATTTTTAATTAATTTACGTTTTTTAATATTTTTAAAATAATTTACAATTTTTTATATTTTTTATTATATTTAAATTTAAAAAATATAAGAAGGGGTAAAGGATAATTAGCCATCCTAAGATTGAATGAGACAGCTTTGACTCAAAATTTTACATTGCTTATAATATATATGATTAATTTTACAATTTTTTATAATTTTTAATTAATTTACGTTTTTTAATATTTTTTAATTAGTTTACGATTTTTAATATTTTTTATTAGATTTAAATTTAAAAAATATAAGAAGGGTAAAAGGTAATTAGCCACCCTAAGATTGAATGAGACAGCTTTGACTTAAAATTTTACTTTGCTTATAATATATATGATTTGCTCATGTATATTATTTTATATACATGTACGCATGTGGATAGTATATGAATAAACACAAAAAATAGTATTTGTCATTTATATTCTAGAAAAAAAATTAAGTGTTAAAATTGTATGAAAATTTTAAATATTGGAAATCTATGCATATATGTCTAAAAAAACTTAGGGGAAGGAAGACATCCACAAACCATGGTTAACTACTTGTTTCTCAGGTTTAAATAGCATAGTTTACTGTTTTTTATTTTTGGTTTGGGGTTTCTAAGAACTTATTCTCCAAGCCACACGTTAATTTAATAAGGAGTCGAACAATCCAATTGTTTCATTCTTTCTGTTATCTTCTGAGATACCGTATCGTTTTTTATTGGTGCGAAATGCTGAGAATTGAGAACAAATGCAAAAATGGAATATGCTGAATTTTATTGAATATAAAATCATATCAGCCACCCATAAAGTAAAGCTAGATCCGCCAATAACATACACTCGCACAACAGGATTTCGAACCAATCTATCGGAAGTATCATTCATTAAGAAATCATATATATTAGTGAAAGATCGTCGAGATCTGCTCAAAACCTATGAAATTATTAATCAAAATCGAGATTAAATTATGGAAAAATTGTAAAGATTTATTAACATTATATATAACTTGGGAAGCAAAATGTGTGTGTTATCAAACCCTAATTATGAAGTAACCCGTGAAACTAGACTGTAAAATATTTTTGCAGGAATCTTATTGTGATAAAGGATTTAATGATTTAGATATGAATATGAAGATTACGATAGATTCTAATTAGTTTAAAGCCCAATTACGATCTACGTATATATCGCAAGATGCGGCTAATATTGGTAATTGGTCGAGGAAATCTCCTTTTTAAACGAATATTGTCTGACTTTGTGAGCCAGGCGTGCTTATATCTCACGGTGATGGCTTAAACCTCGTGGTCGTCTCTTTGCAGTCTTACTCATGTTCGTAATGTGCCAATCGTTCTCGAGCCATCCGTTAGTCGGCTAGTGGTCATATATATCGTGCCACGTGGTATATATATACCTCTTTTTTAACTATCCACGTAGGTTTTATTAAGATTTGTTTATACAAGTTATGTACGAATGCAAAATACCTATTTAATAAGGAGAAAGAGATGTAAACCCATTTTTCCTCATCATAAATGAAAATATGGGATCATCGACATGCATCCCCATCTATTAGAATACGTATTATAGCCGACTTTTATACGCATAATTTTTGTTTTCGTATGTTAATGTCTAGATCATCTTGTTCTAATTTATACTCTTTTCTTTTTTTTTGGTCGAACAATTTATACACTTTTCATGTCGTTATAAATGATGTTTTAGGAAAGAACAAAAAATGTTTCAAATTAGACGATAATTTTGATTTTTTAATGCAAAATTAATTAATTTATTGTTTTAACTATTTTTATTACACATATTGTTTTATCATTAGTTGAACTGTGTTTATATAAATAATAAATAACGTTTTAGTTTAGAAAAAGACAAAATTTATTAATTCATAATATATGTATACAATCTTAAACATCAGATATTTTGAAACTGAAAGTACTATTTTCTTTTGTTTGCTGAAAAAAATGCAATCATGTGCAAATCAATAATATAACCCACGGATCGAAGACCTCATCAGATCTAGTGGCCTTAGATTCTCATTGCAAGGCTGTTGTTGATAGATCTGAAGTTTTATAACCTTTGATCGATGCGTGCGGCGTGCCTAAATTATAATATGCATGTAATGGAATATCCCTTATGTATGGTGAAGCAAACATTGGACTTAGGAATCTCCAAGCATCTCGTAAACCATTAATATGCGTGATATTATTTTCTAAAGACTTTGGTCAACTTAGAAACAAATTCTTTTTTTAAATTAGTAGAGCCTAATAAATTCGAGGAATTAGATGAATCCGACTAAAACTAGCGATGTAAAATCTGAAACACATTCCAATGATCCAAATGATCTTTAGGATTAAAATGAAAAGAAAAAAACAGCTCCCTTACTTTTTAAAATATTGTTTATGATCCGATTTTAAAATATCGTAATTACAGTTTTAGTATACACACTATAGAACAAAGAAAAAAAAGTTAAAAATTCTCCCTCAAAAGTATGAAACAAATAAATTAAAATTAAAGTTCAGTTTAAGGGTGTTCAATCCAAATGTATATTGAGACTTGAGATGTTCGGCTTTTTTTGGACTTTGATTTAATGAAACAATAATACTCCTTAAGGTTTTTCGATTTAGGGTTAGATAATCGAATATATTTTTTTTCATATTATAAATTTTGGTTCGATTCGAATTCGGTTTCAGCCTTTTTAGGTTGTTAATGAAACTAAAAGTAAATGATAATAACTACATACAAGTTTACTCGGCAAAATGCTTGGCCAAAGATCTTAGTTGACGAATAACTCAACAGTGGCAAGAATTAAAAATTGATTTTGAGTGCTAAATCCTAAACAACGACTAAGAAAAGCATGAACACACAACTCAAATCTAAGTTAATCCAAATTTTAGTGATGGTTTAGGAAGATTTACTACAAATAGTCGGCAGGCAAAATGTACTTTTATCTACCCAAATATTTTAATAATTCTCTTCAAAACTCATGTCGAGAGATGACAGGAAAACGTGGTCAAATAAATAAAAGAAATAAAAATAACCAAAACCGATTTAGTATCCACCTTAAAGCTACATCAAGCTGAAATCACACCTAAACGAAAGAAAACCACCACTACTACGCTTCTTGTCTCGAAAACAATTCTACACTTCTAATGCCCAGACGACGTCAAGTCCCACCCAATTCACGGCCACCAATACCACCACCGTTACGCTCACCTTTTCCACCTTAAAATTACATAACCATAATTCAAAGGAGAAAAGATCGAAAACCTTTCCTAAGGCCAGAGTCATCGCTTCCTCTTCTTACCAGACTTCGTCTGACTTCCCTGCGACTTGCCTGAACCGACTGATTTACCTTTTGTTGCTGGTTCTGGTGCCTTGGGTGTCTCTTCAGATTCGGACTCTGCATCGCTCTCCTTGGCCTTGGAGGAAGGTGTAGATTTTGCTTTGCCTTTAGCTACTTTCACCTTGGCTGATGAAGACTTCGCAGGTCCAGACTTGGACTTTGAGGAAGTCGTCATAGTCTTGGACGGCTCTTCCTTTTTCTTGGATGAAGCTTTGGATGTGCCAGAGTCTCCTTGGTCCTTTGATTTTCCAGATTTCACTATCTCTTTCTTCGACTTGCTGCTTCCCGATTTTGCACCACCTGATTTAGCAACGGTTCTGGGATTTTCCTCCTCTTCGCTCAACTCTTCAGAGCTATCCTCTTCTTCTCTGCTCGGTTCCTTTGAATCCTTTGGTTTGCTCTCTGTTTTATCATCCTGGGACTTCTTGCCTGACTTGGAAGCAGGAGCAGCTTTAGACTTGCTGGATCCAGCTCCACCACCCCTGGGTCAGAAGCGATATTGCTTATTAGTATGGAAATTTTCTAGTGACTTCAACAACACCTTTAACCTATTTGCGTTCAGTTTCATTTACTTTTTCCCTGATGATTCTATCTTTGATTGCTTGCCTGTCTTGGCTTTTTTTCTCTGCTGGGCCCTGCATTGAGAATTACTAAGCTTGGTCATCACAAATCATCACATCTAGCTAATCCTTACAGAGCCACATACACACCGGAACTAGAGATGTAACACTTACTCTGCAGAGGCTTCTTCATCATGACCCGTCTGATCAGCAGCTTCTTCACCATGCTGCAAAAAAATGTAAATTACAGCAAATGGAAAGAATTTTTTAAAAAAGTCAGAGATTAATGAAATATAATGCCCCACCTCTGATTCTGATTCATCCAGAAAATGCCACTTCTGTTTCTTCAAATTCAAGATTTCTTGATCGCCATCATCATAGCAAACCTGGAAACGAAGATAGCAACAACAAACGACAAAAATAAAACGTACCATAAGATGCCCTGAATCAAATGAAAAAATAATGTACCACTTAGGAAAACAGTCAATAGGCTAATGATTCACCGCAAACAGAAATGACAACAACTATAGTTATAAAAAAGACTGATAAAATGGGGCTTACCAGATGTTTCTTCTTAGCAGAATCATATGAATTGACCGAACCAGTATAATACCTGCGGCAGAAATCCAATATTCATCCAAGGTGTTAGTCCAGATTCAGCTATCTAAGGAAAAATACATAGAATGGCGGACAGCATTTGTGTAAATCAAACATAATTCCTAGAAGCTCCCCGACGTTTTACGTGTATATATCTAGTTTCCTTAAATACATATAAAGCCGCCGGGAGTTTTACGTAAGAAAATACAAAATGCTTACGCTTTATCCATAGGCCACCAGACTCTGACCCTCGACCCAACTAAACTTTCATCGTGGTTTTGGAGATCAGATGCCTGCCAGGGAATTAATTCAGTATGAAGAAGTCTAACAAAAAAAAAAAAAAACTCGTACAGAGCACAAGGAACCAGTACGGACAAAGAAGTAAACACGAGAATCATAAGCTCCACAGAAGGGAACGAACAGGTGTTTAAAAGAAAAATATTTTCAACATGAAGAGAATAAGAAGCTGCAACCATGCACAGTTACTACTGCAAATGTCAATTGGTAAAACATGATTTTTTCCCCACATTCCTTTGCAACAATTATAATAGGTGAAATTTCGAAAACATACTTTCTCTTTGCCTAGACTTCGTTTTCTCTTTGCGTTTGTATTAGGACTTTCTTCTATCGGTTGCTTCACTTCTTTCTTTGACTTTGAGGCTGGCTTTCCAGAGGAAACAGCTGGCTGAAATACAACCAAAGGATCTCAGTAATCGTAAATGGACAGGGAAGGTAGATATATATCGAATCAGTCAGGGGAAAAGCTTACTTTTTCATTATCACCTGAAGACGTATGTAATGTGTCCTCATCCATGGCTTTCCCACGTCCTGGCTTCTTCTTATCCCCTTTTGGCTTTGAGGATTCTTGTTCATTATCACTCTCAACTACCTTTTTCTCTGACTGTTTAGCTGCTTTTGTCTCAGAGGTGGTTTTCTTTGAAGGAGGAACATTGGACTTGGTTTTACTTGAAGAGGCGACCTTCTTTCCAGACTTTTTTGTCACTTTAGCTTCAGAAGTGTTTGGTTCTTCGGAAGCTTCTTCCGTAACATTAGCAGCAGATGGTTTGGCCTCCTTCGTTGAGCTTTTCTTCTGGTTTGCAGTCTTCTTAGGACGGTTTTCCTCAACAAGATCCTCAGCTCTAGATGGAGAACTGACATTGGCAGTTTCATCAGCTGATGTCTTAGATGGCAAAGCCTGCACACCTGTTTTCTCCTCATTTTCTGAAGAAGTGGCTGCGTTAACAGATGAGTCATCAGGAGGCGACTTTAAGACACCCTTGCTGTCCAGGAGTGCTCCAGGTTCAGTCTCTTCTTTGATATCTGAAGTTTTTGATGAATCCACTTGTTTGACAGAACTAGGTTCTTTTTCCATAATTTGATGTTCAACATCAGGCTTTTCTTCAGAAGCATTATCCAAGTCAGTCTTGCTAGGATTATCAAGTTGTTGAGGCTCATCTTTAGCATTCGTATTATCTTGCTTCTTTGTCTCAGTATCAACAGACGAATCATTCTGTTGCACAACACCATTGCTGACTCCTGATTTACCAGATTCATCCTTAGGGGCATCAGTTCGCTCGGGTGTAGAAATTTCTGCTGCCTTCTGTTTATCCTGCTGATTGGAAATTAAAAACCAATTATCAATCTACTTGAGCAAAATGAAGAAAGACATCTATCATTTTTTTCAAATCAACAAATTTTCAGAAGTTTAATGCTATTTTTTACCTCTACTTCTGCTTCCTTTGTTAAATGAACATGACTAACCTGCGGGATAAAAAATTGGGAGAACTTTATAAAAACATGTAATGTAACTGGACGACCAGCATAATCACAAAAAAATGAGATAGTTCAACAGAAAAACAGGTGAGATATAAAACTGGCTGGGTAGAGATACAGATGAGAAGACTTGCCTCTTCTTCATTCGCAACAAGTTGATCCTGCTGCAAAGCACTGAATGTCCCTTCACATATAGAAGTCACTATCTTACTATACTTATCAAAAGGGACACCCGACGATTTCACTGCTTCAGTGAGATACGTTTTGAGCTTGCTAGCACAGTTACTGAGAACTTGTTCTGCCAACCTCCGTGATACTTGGGGAACCTGAGGACAAGTTGAAAGAATTAACAAAGGAGCATACTGAAACATAATTAGCAAGACCAACAATGTATCACCTCATCATCCTTTCTAACAAAATGTAGAATTGGTGAAAGCATTTCTGGGGGTATATCCTCGCTTTCTTCTAAAACAAGGGTCATAATGTTCTCCATTGATGAAAATACGTTCCCTGAATGATGGTCCCTGAAAAGGAAAATAAATTAATCATCAGACAAACATGATATCCAGTGAGAAGCTTGAAGATGCAAGGAGGAAAGTAAAACTAAGCTTCTGTAAAAAAAAAGTGATCAGAATGTTATGGCTGCTTCTGTCATTAAGTCACCTAAATAGTTTATCTGATGTGCTGAGTGGTAACAACAGCATCCACAAATCCAATATGGCATAAGTAGACTAAAGGGAAAACAATTCAAGATTATAAGCAAGGTACAGAATTCCATGTATGTATGTCGTATATATTCTGGACCTTAAATTTCGAAGTTAAAGAAAAACTTGCATCAATCATAGAACCGTTGCTAAGTTAGCAATGATTCCATCAGAATGGATTTATTAGCTTGTACCTTACAGCCTTCAGGAAATTCTGGAACATCTCAATAAGAAGTGCATCACACTCAAGATCCAACATCACAACGCACGATCTGACCTTAGCCACCGTTTCAAGGATAGAGGTCCTTTTGGAATAGGAGCGACTAGAATTGTCAACTAAATTTTCAAATGATGATACAATTAACTTAAATACTTCCTGCGCAAGAACAGAAGAAAAGAATCAGCGACAGTCGCCTTTATGCCCATTTCCTGAAGATAAATTACCAAACAATAACATACCCTCATCTGGTCATCATCATAAGGAGCATCCGGAGCAGTTATTCTTGTAATCTCACTGATGCAGGCAGCGACTGCTACTTTCACATCGACATCTGAATGCTTGAAGAGTTTTCCAGCGACTAATGCTTTCATCAATGGAGAGAGTGCATTCTGCATTGAGTCGGGAGGTGACTGTTCAACCTCTGACAGGCTGAGGAAAAGTTTCTGCAGCAATATACAAGATGATATCAAACTCAAGAATTCCAAAATCACAGCATCACCATCACACACTTGAATCTGAAAACAGATGTGTCACCACCTTTCATAAAAACCAGTCCAGAAAATCTTTGTAGAGCATGAAAAAATTACGGATAAAGTTGTATGAACTTATAGTACAGATTGATTAACACAAAATCAATCAGTGGCATAATCGAATGAATGTCTTTCTTCAACACTGATCTAAAGATTTAGAGTAGTTTCAAGAGCAGAAGAGCTCAGGCAGCCTCTGTAAACCAGAATTTAACAACAGCTCCGTTCTTTATAGATGAATATGCTTAACCAACACAGATATTGAGGATTATCGATAAGAATCTATTGGAAACGGAGAAATCACCCAAAGGCAAGATCTCAACTGCATTGAGTCAATTCGCATAGCTAGATGAAGGTAGCAAACAAATAACAATAAGAGGAAAGATGCAGAGCAAGAGTTAAACCCAAATCAAGAAATCCACACTAAACGCATGCAGGCACTTAGCATTGCACGAAGACGAAGAAGAACACCAAGAAAAAACATAACACATATGTATAACGAAATGGTCAAGAAGCTCACGTCAAGGAGAGAAAGAAGCTCATCGACTGAAGATGGCGGGTCAATAAGCTTTTCCCGTGCTTCCAGAATCTGCTTCTCTAGCTCTTTATCAGAATCCGACATGACTCCCTCTCCTTCTCTTCTCTCTCTCTCGTTCGCTCTTCGTGCGAATCTACAATTAGATCTCTACGAAACCTAGATTCCGAAACACAGTCTTCTCACAAAGCGAAAAACCTAAATCGTCCTTCGATTCTAGAAATGATGACAAGCCGATTGAGCGAGAAACAACGAGAAATTCCCCCAAAGTCACTGAACAACACGCTAGGGTTTTCTCCTCTCCCTCTTTTTTTTTTTTGTTTTTTTTTCCTCTCAATCTTAACAGTTTACAGAAAACCAAAAAAAAAAGTAAGAAATTTTCTCAGACGCGAGAACCCTCAGCGCCGTTAAAAAGATATATATAATCTTTATTAAAAACGAAAATGGAAGTATTTATTTTTGGTGTACGGCAATTTATTAAGTGGTCGTCTTTTTGACGATGTGTTACTTTCTTTAATTTGTTTTTCTCTCTCTTTTTGGGCTTTTCTTAAAAGGGGGAATCCAAAAATTAAGGAAAATCCAGTATTGCGATTTTTTCCCCCTCTCCAGATTTCACCTAGATTTATAAACTCAGGTTAGCTAAAATAGATCGCCATAAATAAGTCATACTAATATCGTTTGATAAATTTGAAATCAAATCTGATAAATGTTATTACTTTCATAACAAACTATTTTCTTTTTAACAATTACTGTATTGAACAATGATATTTTTATAATTCATATATCGTTGAAATCATCTACATAGTCATATACATGTATAATGTTTATATCGATTCTGTACACATATATGACTATGTTGATGACCTTAACATAATAAATTTAGAATATGATTATACAAGTCCACGATTCAAATTTGGAAAATAAGAATGGAAATTTGTATCTATGGAATTCTTTGAATTTTTTTTTTTAAAACACAAGATCACCTATTGGTTTACTATATTACTGTTCAGTCAATATTTTCGGTATTTCACATTAACCGGTTGCTAGCTTTTAAACAGTTTTCAAAATTTTGTTTTCTTAAGATATTATTGAAAAAAAAACAGATTAGCTCTTAGAACTTCTTTCTCCGGTATATTTCGGGTTGAAAATAACTTAACAATGTTATGAGCTTTTTCATGAGTCCTCCGGTTGGTCTCATTTATAGCGTAATAGCTATACGCCTATACGCCTATACCAATAACAAACAATTTGGTTAAAGAGGGACTCAAGGTCGAGCGGTATCTCAAACGTCTCAGCGCGGCCTGCTCCCCAATAATGTATCGGGCTATAGCTCAAACCCAGCCCAATTATTTACGACTGAGTCTGAGTCCAACCAGGTATTTCAGAAACCATGAAAAAAAAAATATTACAAGAATTTAATGGGCTAATCTCCATGTCGGCCCATTTTCAAACCTCTTGCATCGTTGGAACTTGGAAGTGCTTCCTTTGCGTTCTATGTTGATATCAACCAGTCACGGAGTACCACGTCATCACGTCATCACTTTGGTTTTCCAAATGTAAGCTAGATATAGAATGATTATTAGGAAACATGCGTTTATATAGAAAATAAAACGTATTATCTCAAAAGTATGTCGGATCTCAAGTGTCTTTAAGTTATTAGATACAGAACTCATTATATCATCAACTCATCGAGTTTAAAAATGACCCTAATTAATGGGAAATGAAATGGTAGTAGATAAGCATAATGTCCATATACACAGACAGCTACTGCAGCTTTGGTAGCCAGAGAAGAGTGTTTTCCATAACATTGAATTATATCAAAACCAATTAAAATAGTCTGCCTTTAAATGAATGAATGCAGTCACACTCCCACGTGCCTCTCCCACCTTTCATTTACGTTCTTAATTATTTAGATGTGTACTTTTTCAAATTTGGGACCATCTTTAAATACTTGTAGGGATATTACGATGTATACATCGATGATCTCTTGTGATATGTTTAAGCATACTCTTGTGACTCTTGTGCTTAATGGATAAAAACAACAAACATACTCAAAATTTTAAGGACGAATACTCTTACAAGCCAGGAAAAAGGATATATACACCATATAATTAGAGTAAAAAGAACTGATAAAATTGGTACAAAGTAAAAGCTAACAAAGTTCATAACTTTATAACATACAGCTTTAACACTAAGCCTAGTAGACCAAGTGGGTTTTTCACTTTCAACAAAGCCAGAACCCAAACAAACAAAAAAGGCAACTCCACATGAACAATAACAACGACACATCGTACGTTGAGTACACTATACATTATATTAGATTGTGTCTGTGGTCTTTTGTCGCATACCTCAGAAGTTGATGAGATCTGTCGAAGCAACACTCTTCCTCTTTGTTTTTATTTCCTCTTGTTAAATCAGCTCACAGATTTTTTTGGTTCCCCCTTCAACTTTTTGCAGAAATGCTTCGTGATGACACCTATAAGACGTGATGATGCTTGATTATTTTATTTATTTATTAAAAATGAATTTGACTAAAAACTCTCGCTACAAAACAAAACAAGAAAAGCCAAATGTAGTTAGATCACTGATCCAATTTCTCCACGCCGCCACATTGTTTATTAAGGCAAACTCTATTTTCTATTCTATTCGGAAAACAACAGCACAACCATAAACTATTGTCTCAAAAGATTCCAAACTCCATTTGAGAAAAATATGAAAAAGAAAAGCAATACATATTTTACACAGAAAAAAATAAAATAAATGCAAACAATAAAAGCAAAGGCAGAGAGTGGACCAAAGCATACTATAGAAAAAGAAATGACCGACACTTTAGTTAAGGAAGATGGACAGTTTGGTAATTTCATCATTCATATGTGGGTGGGGTCTCAATGTAAATGAGGTCTACAAAACTGATGAAGTGCATGTGAGAGACTAAGTCAATGCTCCCTAATCTTCCCCGAATTTACATTTGATGCCACTGTCAGTCAGTGAGAGACAGAGCATCAAATCACAAAAGCCTTGAGGAGAAAGTTAACTATACTTATACTGATATGACAATCTACTTAGTTTAATATAATCCACCAATATGAATAATTAGGTGAAAGACTTACGTTTTCATCAAAAGGGAAGGCTCTTTGAAGTGGAGCTCATAGAGAGTGACTTAAAATGCTCTGAAGGAACAAAGTCTTGTGGCAAATTAGCTCTCTTCACGATTCTCTTCATATTGCTCTGTAAACTCTGCTGCACTAGCTGCTTCACGGCTTTCCTCTCTTCGCTCATCAACACATCGCTTTCCCCGTGGTCCAAACCATTGTCTCTGGTCCCATAGATCGGTGCCGATAAGGCTCCGCATGATCCAGTACTGTCCAAGACTTGCTTCCCTTTGTCTACTCTAAGACACTCTAATATCCTCGAGGCTCTCTTTTGAGCCAACGCACTTCCCAAAAGGGTCAACTCGAGCAGCGATGATTCGATTCCTGCTTCAATCATAACTTGTCGATCTCCGTATCCTTTGTGAGCCATCAACATAAGTATGTAAGTCGCCTTTTCTTGGCATCCTGGAGAGTCGGTCCAGTTCAGTACATCGACTAAAACCGGGAATGCGTCGCCCACTGAACTGATGGCTTTCCTTCCTTCTGGAACTGCCACTATATTGCTCAAGATTGCGAGAATCCTCTCGCTCACTTCCATATCTCCCAATGTGTTCAAGAGAAACGTGATTAGATCGGTTTCAAGGATGAATGAAACGTTTGGTTGGTAGATTGAGAGGTTGTAAAGAGCTCTCAGAGCGTCTTCTCTGGCTTGTGAGCTGCTTGTTTCGTCCAGATTCTGAAGAGTTTTCACTAGGAAGTTGATTGCTCCCGATGAACCGATGATCGGTTTGTTCGAGTCTAATGCGCTTAATCCGAGGAAATTGGCCACCACGGCTTCTGCAATTGATTGATCAGGCGTGTTTGGAGACTCGATTAGCTTCAGCATTTTGTGAACAGCCCCGGCTTTAACAATGGCTGCTTTGTTCCTGCAAACAAAAATTGGTGTTTCTTTATCTCTTCAGAATCTGGTAAGGTCTAAAATGGAGAAAAATATTGAAATAAATGCTTAAGTTTTATGCACATTGTTCATTTTAAGAAATGGAAAGTGACTTAACGAATGAAACCAAATCAATTTTGGCAGACAAACAAACGAACAAAGAAGAAAAGCTTCCGCATAGAACAAACAAACAAAAACAAGAACAATGGCAACTATTTCAGGGAAGATCAAAAAAAGGGAGAAAGTTTTAATTTTTTTTCCAGAAATTCAAAACCTGAAATGGAAGTAAACATTCAGGAGAGGGATTGAGACTCACGCGTCGTTACCGATCCCTAGATTGAGCAGAGCGTAAAGCGACGCGATCTGAGCGTCTGCGATTCGCGAGTCGTCGATCATACTAACTAGCGGCGGAATCGCGCCGAGCATCGCCAGCGTCACTCTCGCCTCCGAATCCTCCTTCGCCAGCAACCGCACCTCACTCGCCGCCGTTAATTTCTTCTGACAGTCTCCGCCGTCGTCATCGAATCCACGCGCCGCCGCCGCCGAAGCTTGTAGCTCCCTAACCACGCGCTTAAGCACCTCAAGCGCTTCCTCTTTCTTCTTCGTCTCCACGTCAGCTTCCACCTCCGCTAGATTCAACAGATCGCAGAGCTTCTCCGATTTCTTCACTTTCTCCTCGAAATCCACGCTGTTCAACGCCGCGCCGATAGTATTGGCTTTCGCATCCCTCGATGCGACCGCTGGCTTCTCCGTTACCGTCACGTCGTCTTCCTCTTCACGGAGCTCGTGCCCGTAACGTGAGCTACCGCCGCAGCTAACGGCGTCGAAGATCTTTCTGCGGAATGCGGATCTAGAGAAGGTGCTCCAGAGACGGAAATGGTTACCGGAAGTAGAGGAAGAAGTGGTAGGTGCACGGTCGAGAATGAGAGATCCGATATTGTTCCGGTGACATTTGGCCATTGTTATCTTTTATCTCCGATTACTTCTCAAGCTAAACTGCATTTGCACGAGCCCAGGAAAGAGTGCGGAAGAAGATTTTTTTTCTTTTCTTTTCTTTTCGTTATGAGAAAGAGAGGTTTTTGTTTGTTTATTTGGAAGCGAAAACAGAGGAAACGAAAAATGAACTTCGAGATTAGCGAAATGTTGACTGTTGATTTATTCTTTGTCCTTCTTCGTTTACCCTACGAGTCTAAGCCCTGTGTTTGGATACAGCCATTAACTAGACCGCGGATAATATATTAAATGCTTTGTTTTTTTTTTCTCTGATGGCAATAAGATATTTAAAGATTTGAAGTCAAATTCATATACAATTTTGTAATCTTGACTATTAAATTTTTGATATATATGTATATAAGAGATTAATGTGTAACGATTTTTAAATCTTGAAGAAACTATGATCTATATCGTTTTTTTTTACCTATTTTCTCGATTTAATCTAAAGTTGGATTCTAACTTTTTTTTTATATAGAAAAAATGAATTAATTTGAACTGCATGATTCCATTTTCAAATAAATTATTTTGTTCGAAACACTTATTTTAAATAAAAATGAACACCATAAAAAACAAAATGGTTTCTTTAAGACTACGTATAACTCGTTATGTGATGGACTATGGTTTGTATAATTACGTATTTTTCTTTACTTTTTACGGAAATTAATGTCTTATGACAAATTGAATTCGGTGTCGGGAAAACGAAAAAAACAAACAGAAATGTATTCGGTGAAACGACTACTGATTACACCTTTTCTTTAGGCAACAACCAGTTAGGAAAGAAAGAACAAAAAAAATGTGGACGAGAAATGTGAGGGTACAAGAGAACGGTGAGGCCATTATTGTTATTGATTCCAAGTGTTCAGATTTATAGATGTGTCAGTGAAGCTTCTTATACAAATACAAGTCCCCTCGTGCTATGTTGAACTATAAAGTGCTACTATATTGAGGTCAGTTCTTTGTTTCCAAAAATTATAATTTTATTATAGACAACAATTTGTGATTTGTTTACGGGAATTAGAAAATTCAAAACTACCAAAAAACAAAAAATTTGAAAGGGTTCCCAAAAAGTTTAATAACTTTTCCTAGAATTGATTTCAAATAATAATTTCTTAAGAGTTTGAAACCCTTTCGAAACGTGTTTGTATTGTGGTCTTTTTTTTTGGGTTATAAGCTAGGTTTGGTATTTCAAAACAAAACTAAACAAAGGTATTATTTAGAATGGCACAAAATTGTTATCTCTACTCTACAATAGAGTTAGTATATATGATCTATGAAAAATCATTAAAATGAAGAGTATTTTTAGTCAAGAGCTTAATTAAAGTTAAAACAAATAAGTATATACATTATTGTATAATGTATATATGTAAATCTCACACTCATCTGACAGAGTGGACATCCACTAGGAGAATTCGAGAATGATTTCTCTGTGTTGTATTTGCTCACACCGCCACTATCTCAAAATCTCAAACTTCTACTGGATCGCACTCAACCCCATTTCTCACCAAAAACATTTTTGATTAATGTTAGCTACACATCGGACCTCTCACGGTAAATATCTCCATCCAATAATAAAGTTGTTTAGCTCCAGATTTTATAATTGGTTAACTTACATTTTCATCAATAAAACTAGTCTTCTATTGGTTTGGAGAACATTATATACCACATATCTATATTCTGTTAAATCATTATGTATTATTGCTACTTTTGAGCAATACAGAGTAAGTGGGAAATCTTGGATTATCGGCTGACTGATGGATGAACTCATGAACATAAATAGATATCATTTCCTTTTATTATTTAGAGATATCTGAGTAGTGACTACAGGATCGATGTTATATTTATCTACTCAACCATCCGTGGTCCATCGGATACGTACATCAATTAGCTAGTATATGACTTAACTTGCACTAATTCAACGGGAACACTTTTAACGTAGAAGTTTTGAATTTTATAGGTTTGTGTATATTCGATACTTAAAAAAAAAAAGAAAAAAAAAGACAAGTAGAACTCAATGGGAGGACGTACGGTGAGGCCAAGGGTGAGCCGTAGACGATCAAAGGAATGAAGGCGGTCATACTGAAACATGATAAAGGTCAAAGCACGTGGAATGTCAACTTTAGCCTGACTTAAGGAGAAGAACATTGAATAGATTGTTTTACTCGTAAGTCGTAAACTCCGTAACTAGTGAGCGCCTGACTCTTCCCATTTGTTTATTCTAGTCCCCAAAGTATTACACAGTATTTACCAATACTATATTCAATTATTTTTGAAATCTTCAAAACATACTATACTATTACTATATGTTGTGAATGAACATTATCACATCAGCCGGATACATTTTACTTTACAACATGGTATAATCAAATAAACCATTTTACTTTATCATCTAAAAAAGAGATAATACTAGTACATTAATAATACAATACCACATTTATCATCTAAAAAATAAATACAATAAAATAAAACCAAAGTATTATTGTAAAAATAAAATAAAATCACAAAAAATGCTTTCATTGAGAGTTGAACTCAAGTTCGTTCTCAATGGCGCCTATCATTAAAGCCCTCAAGCTGAGCTATGAAGCTTTTGGTTACAGTTTTAACTTAAAAATATAAATACTGTGTTTTAAAAACACATGTTCTTGAAATGTAGTATGTGACTGTGTTTTGAAAACAGTAAGTTATACATACTAACTAGTAAGATACGTTATTTAGACGAGTACGTTATTTTTAATTTGCGACATACTGTTCCTTATTTTAATATTCGACATGATTTATTTATTATAAATATTTTATAGCAAAAGCGTATAATTGACAATTGATACAACAAGTACAAAGCCTATGAACATTGGCTTGTTCATACGTGACAATTGACCAACGCACCCGCAATTTCACTGTGTACACAAATGCACGATCAAAACGATCAAGCCGATAGCAATTTAAACGATTCCAAGTATACATCTTAAGCTGGTTCATATAGGAGATCACTCGATCACTTTGCCGGATCGAACCCAATAAAATCAAAACTGGTCACGACTTTGACATGATGCACTCAATTGATACTTTGAATGCTTAACATGTTTAATAAAATTATATAAATAGAAATTATATGCATAATCCAATGAATCTGAATATGTTTAATCCGACGTACAATAACGCTCATGATGCGGGGTCTGTTGGGTTCAGAGCCGCCTGACATTTATGGGATCACAAGCAAATAACATTTTTGGTCCATTAAATAATTAATTTTAAAATTAAAAACATGAAATTATAAAATTTCAGCTGAAAAGTTTCGTACCTAACACCTTGAATGAGATAATACGAGCACTTACCAACTAAGCTAGTAAAATTTTCTTGAAAAAATTGGCCTATAAAATTAATCTTTCTCAGACCCTGAAGCTAATGCTTTGTATGCTTGTGCTCAGACACAACTCCGGTTGGATTACAATGTAAATGGGTCTGTTGGGTTACAATATATGATGCACAATAACACAAGAAGTACACATCTATATTTAAAACCAAAAAATAAAAAAAACCACACATCTACATTGTAACCTAACAGACCCCAGGTCACTAACTCAGACGTCCTAGTTAACTCCGTTTTAAACTTGTCTTCCTTATGGTCCAACACGTCGATGATAAACGCAATTTTTAAAGATTTTTACTTAGGACTTTTTAATGACTTTCTTAGGTTTAATCGTTCGCATTTAGGCATATATGCCACACATGCATTGATTTGTGCATGTTCACATTTTGCATTGAAATGAAGTTAAACATAGTTCCATTAATCAATTGGAGCGAATATACACATTTTCGGGTTCTAACGACATTTTCGAAATGAATCTCAAGATTGGACGAAAATAAAACTTTCTAAATCGTTTTCCAACGAATCCAAAATCATTGCGATCAAGATTAATTAGTCTATATGGATTCAGAATTATCTTTTAAAATATCGACTATTTATTTTTCTCAACCTTTCATGTCCGATCAATTGAATCAACGGTTTCAACATCTTTTTTTTTTTTGATAATATGATTTCAACATCCCATTAATCGTAGTTATCAAAGGTGTAACATTATATAATGTATATAATTTCAGTAAATAATTTTGATATTAAAATGAACCTATTCACGATTTTATAGCTCAGAGAAAAGAAAAATCAAGCAGAAAATAAGAAATAATTATTAAATACTTTAAAATAACATTTTTTATAAAAAAAGTTATTGTATCTTATACATAAAGTCTTATAATTTATCATATATATTATAAGCGAAGTAAAAATTTCGTTTAAAGCTTTCTCATTAAATCTCAGAGTGGCTAATTACCTTTTCCCCGCCTTAAAATTATTTTTAATTTAAAAAAAAACAAAAAAATTGTTTACAACTAAAATCACGATTATATATAGATTGTAATAATATTAAATCAAATCAAAATACATGATTGTATCTCAATCAGATCAAAATCTACGATTTTATCAAATCAAAAATCACGATTTTACAACTAAAATCATGATTTTTTTTTTAAAAAACGAAATTAATTTTATTTAAATTAATTTTTATAAAAAAATATTAAAACTCGAAAATCATCATATATAATTATGTTACTCCATAAATCTTTAAGTAAATCTTACTTAATAGATACTTAGATATTATTTTCTTTTAAAAAAAAAATAATTATATGAATTATAAAAAAACATTAGAAAATGAAAAATCATCATATATAGTTATGTTACTCCCTTAATTTTTAAGTAAGTCTTGATAAATACTTAGATATTGTTTTTTAATAAACAATATATATGAATTATCTGATTTGCATGTATTAATTAGATGGAATTACCCTATATACCATTCTGAATCGGATAATTCATATATATTTATATGTTTTATATGTATTCACATGTTTATATTAAATATTTATATGTTTTTTTAATAAATTTTAAGTTTTATTAAAGAATATATATGAATTATCCGAAATTTTTACAAAAATATTTGAGATGTAAAATTTATGTTTAAGTAGCTAAAATTCTAAGTTTTCTTAAGTTTGTATGTTGGAAGGATTCAATTCCATCTAATTTTGTATTTTCTTTATTTTTTAAAATTATTTAATAGGGTAACAAATAAATATTCTAGCACAACAATGTGAAAGAAATCGATGATAAATCATATACAAAAATCTGCAAATCTTGGGACCGTGAAAATGTCACAACCCTTTTGTGGAGACTCCACTTTACTTAAAGTCTTATTTTGATATTTGTTATAATTTTTGATATTTTTGTTATTAGCATCATTAAGAAATTTTGAGAATTTCTTTTTTGGTATATATGTTTAAGCTCTTTTTTAAAGTTGATTACCCAAAAATATTTTTGATTGTTCGAAAGGAGCAAGCTACAAAAGTTAATGCAGCTTTCTTATCTAATAATAAATATAACCCACTTTTAAGGAGAGTTTTAAGTTTGAAATGTGTATTTATCTTTTTTCTTAGCCTCAAAAGATATAGAGTCATAAAAAGTATGAAGAGTACGTAATATGAAAAAAATCATAAGGAGAAGAAGAATAAACCGTAAAAACAAAGAAGAAGACGAAGAAGACGAATGTGTTAAATAATAAAAAAATATGGGAATGATAAATTTGAATAAGAAATATTGGAAGAAGAAAAAAAAATGAAGAATAAGACATGAAAAAGAAAATAAGAAAAAATATGGACAAAAGAAGAATAAGGAAAAAACGATGAAGAAGAAAGAAAAAAAACAATGTAGAGGAAAAAATAAAAAACGAAAAACTAGAATTTATTTTAATTAAATTAGTTTGTGGATTATTCAGTTATAAAGTTTTTTTATGTAATTAATTTCGAATTTTATTTACTTTTTTAGTTAACTTTATTTTGATTTTTTATGTCTTAAATAGTTGTTTTAATTATTTTTAATTTATAGCATAAATTTTTGTTTTTTGTTTTTAAAACTTTTGGGCCCGCGCAAGTCGCGGGCTAAATACCTAGTTATAGGTCAAACTATAAATTTATATTTTGCATTTACATAGGCAACCTAATTTTTATAGAATTATATTTAATACACATATTTGGTTATAAAATTTTCTGAAATTTAATTGTATTATTGTCTGAATGGTTGACCAGAAAGGATTTGGTCCGAAGAATTTATATCGGTAGTATCTAAAAAGATTTTTTGAAGACATAGAAACAAATAAAAATCTATGAGACGTAAAAGGTATATGTTATTTGTTTCTAGAAAAGAAAGATATTTCAACCGGGTGTTAAAAAAAAACAGGCAAAATGGAGTATATACATGTATGCAAATATTATAAAAGGATATAGAGAGTAAATGCATGCATGCAATTCAAATATACAAAAAATAGCATATTTGCTCGTCACCAATAGGTCCAATAATACTCGGTAGTATGAGGATAAGGTTTGGATCTTGTATTGACAAATGCAGATGTTTTTGCAGTTGTTAGATTCGGACAATCAATTTTTAAATAACTAATTAAGATTTTGCTAACTTAATTAGATTTTTTTTTTTTGGTCAAGAGATTTTTTTTTATTAGATTTTTGTTTTCTTTCAAGAAAGGAAATTAATATATAGGAAAAAAAAACGAACCAGATTGTGTGTATATACATAGTAGAAAGAACACCAAAAAGGAAATATTTCTTAGGTTCAAAAAAATTAAATACATTTCATAATATGACCAAATTTGACCATTTCATAATATGACCAAAGATTAAACAAAAAAATCACCACTCACTCCATAAAAAGATAAGATTAAAAGATTAATAATAACCACACTCTCTCTCTATATATAAACATAAACAGATGTTACTAGCATCGGTAAGAAGCACTCGGACGTAAACTCCTGCATTTGTAGCATCTCGTACGCTCCTTCCTTGTTTTCGATTTTGTTGGTTTCTGAGATATTTCTCCGGTAACCAAATCCGACACAATCGAAGGTCGATCCCCTCTCTTACTCACTGTCGCCCTTTTTTATTTACAATATTTTACTGAAGTCAAATATCGAGAACTTCTTGTGTTTTTCGAGTTCTAATGGTTAATCAAGTAGCCATGTGCGGTGTTCAATTGCTTTTGATTTAGCTTGCTCCGTTTTTTTTTCCGTGGAAGGGTTTTTTTCGAAGTTGAGTTTGCAAATATAGGGTTTTGGGTTTTCTTTTTCTCATACCCAGCTTACAAGTGCAATTCTATAAGTTTTTCTTTTTGTCAAGATATTAGTTTTCCGAGAAATTTGTGCGAGGATGACACTTAAATTCTGGATTTCTGAATCTGGAATTCCGATGAGATTTAGAGACGATAACTTTTTGTTTTTTTGTCTTTTCTTTTTGGATTTGATGGACTCACCAACCTTCCGTTGATCTTCCCGCTTAGGGTTTTTTTGAACATTCATTATAATCAATTTTGTCAGATACGCTGATCAGAATCTTAAAACTTCTGTTTGTGGTGTAGATAATTTGCTATTTGGCGTATTTTGTTTTACGAAATTATCTCAAAAATTGTAGCTAACAATTTGAAAAGAACGTCTGCTTTACCCCTTTATTTTTTATTTTTATTGTAAAGTTGTTTTTCTTATATATCTAGGCTCCTGGTTTTGTTTGTATTCTATCGTTAAGCTTGGTGGCTCTCTCCTTTTTTTAATTTACTGACTGGAAACATTGTTGTGGACGTGTATTCTTGCAGAGAGATGGCTAGCTTTGTTGATAGGCTACGTGCACGGCCAGACCGTACACCAGTTTATACTTTTAATGATTCTGATTCTGATACCGAAGATGACTTTGTTTCAAAGAAAGATTTGATTATTGAACAGGTTGAAGAAGTAGCCGAAAGAGAACCGGTTTGTCTCTGTCTTATTTATTGTACAAATCCTAGTATTGGGGATGCGTTCATATATATATTTGCCCTAATAAATACTTAGTTTCAATATCTCTGAAAGGTTCTCCTTGGATGCACGATCTATTAACCGTCGATAATTGTGTGTTTAATTGCTTTACCCTTGCAGTGACCGACAATTACTTTCCATTTGTAGGTCAGTTCTCTTATCCGAATGGAAAAGATCTTGAATTGTGAAATGTGTTCTACAGCATCTAATGATCTAGATTCCAATAATTTGGTACAAACGCCAGTGTTCATCAAACAATATCTGTTAAAATGGAAGGGCTTATCATACCTCCACTGCTCTTGGTATGTAGTTTGTTAATTCTTATGTTCATGGTGGTTTTTGTTGTGCCTCTCGTCTGCTAAGCTGATATATAACTGGTGGCTTATATTTACTTTTTTCTCGTTTTGCCAATCATAGGGTTCCTGAGAAAGAATTCGAAAAAGCTTATAAATCTATCCCTCGTTTAAAAACAAGGGTAAAAAAATTTCATTTAAAAATGGAGTCAATGAATTATAAAGGAGAAGATTTTGTAGCTATTCCTCCTGAATGGACTATTGTAGACCGGATAATTTCTTGCAGGTTAAATGCCATTTGAAATTTTGAAAAATATGACATGTGGATTTCCTTGATGGTTATATGCGGTTGTGACAATGAATTGGCTTTTTCTGTTGATGTAGGGGAGAAGATGATAAGAAAGAATATCTGGTGAAATTCAAAGAACTTCCTTATGATGAATGTTACTGGGAATCTGAATCAGACATCTCAGCTTTCCAAAACGAAATCCAAAGGTTCAAAGATATTAATTCAGGTCACCAAAAAAGAAATTTTGAATATGATCAAAAAGATCATAAAGATTTCATCCACTTTGATCATACACCTGAATTTCTTACAGGTATTTAGGCTACTTATTTTGACCTATTGTATTGTTGCTATAGTGTTATGATATATTACTCTCCTTGTTTGCTACTATAAAAAGAATATGTTAATAATTTATTTGTCTTCGGTTATCAAAGGTGGATTATTGCATCAGTACCAGCTTGAAGGGCTTAATTTTTTGCGGTTTTCGTGGTCAAAGCGAACTCATGTAATTCTTGCCGATGAGATGGGGTTAGGTATGTCTTCATCAATATATAATTTCCCTCCCTAGCTGGTGACATGATATTTTTTATCAGTTATGAGAGGCTTTTGTATTTCCATTTATGTGACGTATTGAGATTTTGTGGTGTTACAGGCAAAACAGTTCAAAGCATTGCCTTTTTAGCTTCGCTTTTTGAGGAAAACTTGGCTCCGTATTTGGTAGTTGCTCCTCTCTCGACTCTACGAAATTGGGAGAAAGAATTTGCCACCTGGGCCCCTCATATGAATGTGGTATGTATGCAGTTGCGCACGCATCATGTATGGTACATGTTTATATACGGTTTTTTTAATGGAATGATGTTCATATTCATTTTACGTACGGTTTAGGTTATGTACGGTGGTACTTCTCAAGCTCGTGCTGTTATTAGAGAACATGAGTTTTACTTCCCAAAAGGAATGAGTGGAGGCAGTTGGGAAAGCAAGCAGGACAGAATTAAGTTTGATGTCATCCTCACATCTTATGAGATGATCAACATGGACACAGCAGACCTAAAACCAATTAAGTGGAAATGCATGGTATTTCTGTCTTATTTTAATGATACGCTACCTTTTCTGTCTTTCTTTATACCTCATATGTTGCTTATTATCATCTTTTCTTGGTTAGATTGTTGATGAAGGCCATCGGCTGAAAAATAAGGATTCAAAGTTGTTCTCTTCACTGAAGCAGTATACTAGTGAGCATCGTGTTCTTTTGACGGGAACACCACTTCAGGTTCGTTTGTTTCTTTGATTTAAAAATCTGTTTAAACTATCCTACATATGAGTATATTATGATCTGTGAAAGAGTGAAGCTGGATCCCTAATTTTTTAAAAACTCATGCATTTCTGTTCTTCATTTGCTTCACCTACCATTCAAACTTGTTGTGCACGGCATATACTGTTTTATTGGTAGTCTTTGTATATGGACAGTATATTATGCTGTTAATCTTTTATATATCATCACTATATATTGATTACCTGGTGCTTTTCAGAACAACTTGGATGAACTTTTCGTGCTCATGCATTTTCTTGATGCGAACAAGGTTAGCGAAATGATAGCACATATGAAATATGTAAATCTACTAAAATAGATAGTAGCATAGGCTGCATTGCTAATTTTTTCTTGTTTGTTTTTCCTAATACTTGCAGTTTGACAGCTTGGAGGAGTTCCAAGAGCAATTCCAGCATATCAATCAAGAGGAGCAGATATCAAGGCTCCACAAAATGTTGGCTCCGCATCTGCTCAGAAGTATTAACCAAAAACTTGATCTTAATATATATAAGTATAATTGAAACTTCGAGGTCAGATGTCTCACCAAGGAAGAACCATACGATCCATGGTGAATCTTGCTTTGATTGCTGTTTCAGGGTTAAAGAAAGACGTGCTGAAGGGCATACCTCCTAAGAAGGAGCTCATTTTGCGGACTGATCTGAGCAGCAAGCAAAGAGAAATTTACAAAGCTATTATCACCAGAAATTACAAAATATTGGCAAAAAGTGGAGGAGCTAAGGTAAGTTTTGTTGATCCGGCTGTGCTGATGCGGATTAATACATAAATATTTTTTTGTTTTTGGTTTAAGATCTTGATTAAATGTAGCTTGTCAAACTGTTGCAGGTATCGAACGTGTTAATGGAACTACGGAAAGTTTGTCTGCATCCGTATATGTTTGAAGGTGTGCTGCCAGAGTTTAAAGATGCACATGAAGCTTTTAAGTAACATCTCTCATCACAAAATCTTGACGGATTATTCCTATATAATATTGTGGAGTTTTTGTGCTGACTCTTGTTTGAACTTTTCTTTAACTGTAAAACAGACATTTCTTGGAGTCTTCTGGAAAGTTTCAACTTTTAGATAAAATGTTGGTCAGACTAAAAGAGCAAGGACACAGAGTTCTCATATACACACAGTTTCAGCACATGCTCAACTTACTTGAAGACTACTGTTTTTATAAGGTATATCTGATCTTGCTATAATTATGTGTCAATCCAAGATTTCTTCTAATTAGAGATTCGGAAAATACAAGTTTATTGACATGTTCAGTTGCTATGCAAATATCTTACGATACAGATTTTTCCTTCCACCACTCAAAGTTTACTTCTTTATATCTTGAGACGCCATGAACATTAACATAGAGTCTATTACTTGGCTTTATAACATTTTTTTATATATATTTTCTGTGGTCAGAAATGGTATTGCGAAAGGATCGATGGGAAGGTCGGCGGAGCTGAGAGGCAAAAACGGATTGATCGGTTTAATGCGGAAAACTCGAACCGGTTCTGTTTTTTGCTCTCTACAAGAGCTGGAGGGTTAGGGATAAACCTTGCAACCGCCGATACCGTCTTCATTTACGACAGGTTTAAGTTCCAACGTCTCTAAGAGGCTTTTTTTTTTCTTCATTTAAATTTTTTGACTAGGTAAATAATCCTTTAGAGCCTGAGTTTTTTTTTTTTTTTTTTTGTGGAAAAACTACTTGGATATGCCTTAATCGGAAGTATTATGATAAAAGCTTGTTGGTAGTTTGTTACCAAAAAAAAAAAAAAAAAAAAAAACAGAGTGGTTTCTTTTGATCTTCTAAGTTAAGACAGAGGAGATGTATTGAAATGTTTTTTTTTTTTCTACTTTTGTAGTGACTGGAATCCCCATGCGGATCTTCAGGCTATGGCTAGAGCTCATCGGCTTGGCCAGACAAATAAGGTATCTTTGCATGGCATTAATGGGTGCTGGAGTTGCAATTTTATTCTTATTTTTTATTTTTATTGAGCCTATATTTTGGTCTTTAGGTGATGATTTACAGGCTGATAAACCGAGGTACTGTTGAAGAGAAAATTGTGCAAGTGAGTAAAAAGAAAATGCTGCTGGAGCATCTCGTTGTGGGAAAAATGCAATCTCAAAAACTTAGCCAGGTATGCTTTTTTTGGGATTAAAAGGTAGAAATACCATAAAGATTTCATTCTGTAACTTGGATTTGAAGTAAAGGATAGAAACACCGGATATAAAGACTAAAAATATAGAAATGCCATATAAAAGTTAGGTCCATATATGTTGATGTGCTTAATGATTCGCATTGCTACAAGGTTTATTGACTGTTTCATTTACGTGACCTCAATCTAGGAAGAGTTAGATGACATCATCAGGTATGGTTCCAAGGAGCTTTTCTCAGAAGAAAATGAGGAAGCTGGAAATTTCGGAAAAATTCATTATGATGATGCTGCTATCGAAAAGTAATTATATTTTCTTCTTTTTTCACTTTCACCATCGTTAACTTCATGAAATGTTCGTGATTTATCTCTACCTCTTCTTCTGCAGGTTGCTTGACCGTGATCTTTTAGATGCTGAGGACGTCTCATTGGATGATGAAAAGGAAAATGGGTTTTTAAAGGGTTTCAAGGTTTTCTTTTACTTCCTCCTTTTACTAGATTTTGAATTATCTAAATGCTCAATATTTGTTTATGGTTCCTTGGAATATGTAAAAAGTATTGAGAGAGTAATGATTACACGGAACAAAAGTTACCCTGTCTGCATGCATTAATTCTGAAAATACGATTTCCCCTCTAAGCTCTTTGGTTGTTCTTTCATGTAAATTATAATTAGGTGGCGAATTTTGAGTATATAGATGAAAACGAGGCACCCGCATTGGAGGAGGCACAAGCTATAGAAAACAAGTCTTCAGGAGGCAAATCTGATAGAGCAAATTACTGGGAAGATTTGTTGAAAGACAAATTTAAAGTGCAACAAGCTGAGGACCTCAAAGCTCTTGGAAAGAGAACGAGAAGCTCTAAGAAGGTATACTGGCGATGTACATTATTTTTTCTGCTCCAAATCGTTTCATATCTTTTAGCAAATTTGGTGTTCTTATTCATCTTCTTGTTATTTTTACTAGTACACTGAAGAAGATGAAATTGCTGGTTTAGAAGAGAGCTCTGATGATGAAGCAGCTGATCCAACTGATCATAATGAAGCAGCTGATCCAACTGATCATAATGAAGCAGCTGATCCAACTGATTACAATGAAGCAGCTGATCCAACTGATCATAATGAAGCAGCTGATCCAACTGATCATAATGAAGCAGCTAGACAGGGAAATCAGGTGGCTAAAAGGCCTTATTACACTAGAAGAACTCGCGGTACTTATAATTATATATATATTTTTTTATGCTTGTCACTGAAGAAACATCAGTGGTTTCAAAGATTCCCCAATTAAGTAAGTTTCCCATTTTTGGGTGTAAGATAACTCGGAGCCAATACCTTTGATAGAAGGCGAAGGGAAATATCTCCGGGTGTTGGGTTTTAGCGAGATGCAAAGGAAGACTTTCTTAAAGACTGTGATGAGGTATATATATATACCTTCTTTCTCATATATAATATGTCTCAGTGTCTGCGCACAAGTTAGTTTTGTGCCTTCCTTCATTTGGGCATAGTTTTCACAGTTTTTCATCTGATAAAAAATTTGCAGGTACGGTTTTGGCGACTATGATTGGAAGCAGTTTGTTCACCCCTTAAAGCAGAAGACCTATGATGAAATAAAAGAGTACTAGACTTAACTTGTTATGGAATTTTTATCATATTTTTTTTTTTCTTTGAAAAGATTGATGTGTTTTCATTAACAACTTGTTTAATTCGTCTTTGCTCAGTTATGGAATCCTTTTTATGAAGCACTTGGCGGAAGACGATAGTGAAGAAACTTCACTTACTTTTTCAGGTGATTGATTACTTATGTGATCATTTGTTTGTTGCAATTTTGTTCTGTTATATATCCATTGTGTTTTTTTTTCTGCTATCCTAGTAAAGTTATTAACGCAATTAATGATCTCTGCAGATGGAGTCCCCAAAGAAGGGCTAAAACGTGAAGATGTACTTGTCAGAATTTCTCTTCTGATGCTCGTTGAGGAGAAGGTAAGCCTACGTACAGACTGAAATCTTGTAATATGATTTTTCTCTGCTGCATTTTTCAGTCTTTACCGTTAGAACTAGAGGAATCCACCTTCCCATATAGATCTCTTGTAGATTATTCACTTTTGGTTTGTGGTTTCTATATATCTCTTACTTGAGCTTCTTGCGTGATAAAAAATTGGGTTTGCATGAGCTCAACTCTCAGTGTTTGGATTGACAGTTGAAATTTTTGGAAGACAATCCGGAAAAACCTGTTTTCCCTGACCACATCGTCCAAAGATTCGGTGGACTAAGAGGTCAAAGATCTTGGAAGCAGGAACATGACAAGTTACTGCTCCGTGCTGTCTCCAAGTAAGAACCCTTCAACGAGCATCTTTACCTTTAACAAAAAAAAGAGACATTTTTCTCTTGCTACTAATCTCTTATATATGCTGTTTCTCTTCTCTTGAAACATGATGTTTCATGTAGGCATGGGTTTGGAAAATGGCTAACCATTCTTGATGACAACGAGTTGGGGATCGAAGAGTTCATCTGCAAAGAATTGAAATTTCCTTATATGATTACTGCTGATGAACAAGCTGACTTGCCAGAGAGTAGCAATGCTTCTCGTGATGGAGGCAAGATCAACCCGATGCTTAAGCACAGAGATACGCAGAGAAGATTTGGTGACTTTTTGAGAAGACGTTTTCAAGTTCTGGAGACGGCCATGAATTATGAGTATGCTTTAGAGTACCATGTAAGTATTATTTTGTGCGGAGTCTAACATTACTTTTCTTGCTTCACATGTCGCTGCAGCAGAGCATTGTTCATCTGTATCGATCTTTTGTTGCAGGGACTACAAAATGGTCCATCTCCGATACTACAAAATGATGAACAAGTGGAAGCTACTGAAACAGAGGTGATGGATACAGCAGGAGCGAGCGTTAATGATGATGTTGAGATGAAGGACTCAGAAGAGAAAGCTGCAGAAGATGTTGATGTTAATATGGAAGATGCAGAAACTAACGTCACTGTGTTAGATTGATTTGAAGAAACTCAAACCACCAAGAACAAGAATCAAATCATAGGCATCATTGTTTATTTCTATCATTTATCAATATTCAAAAGGAACATGGATTAGGAATTATTGTTACTTCGTCTCTGCTACATTGAGAACAGTCAAAATTCAGTCTTTTTAAACAATAATGAATCAAGTTACTGGATTTTCTTGCTTACATTTAATCCAAATATTTCTGTTTTTCCTTTTTAGTTTCTTAGGTACCAAATTTAGTTAGGTTATATGCTTAGTTAATAGTTTAGATAGATTTTTGTTATGATCTGAAATTTTTTCGAAACTGAAGTTAAAATACTATGCCAAAATAAGATTTTTAATTATCACATTATTTTCTTTGAAACTACTACTCTTGATCAAATATGCGCGCGGACAAAAATTGAAGCAACTCCAGACAGCATTAAGCTTAGTGCAAAAGCTGATTCACTAATCTCTTCCTGAGTTCTTAGCTTAATCCTGAGTCCCTGACATGTCTTTTTCAACAAAGTCTTAATCTTTGATGATCATCTTCTTTTGATTAAGTGTAACAAAGAACTGCCTTTTGAGCCCTCTCAAAACTCAAGACACTTCTTGAGAATTTCAAGCAGAGAACATTCCCTGACCTATCAACTAGCTCGGATTTGTTCGCATTTATTTTGATAAGTCTTCACTTTGGAATACTTGGTTTGAGATAGAAAGACAGCGTTATTATATAATAACGCAATATACATCATAAATCATAATGCATACATACACGTTAAAAATAGAATTTAAAATAGATTAATAATTATAAAAAGAGAAAAGAGGAAAAGAGAGGAGTAGCAGAAAACAGGGAAAGATGTGAGAAAGAGGAGACAAAAGAGAAAGGCTTTAATTCCACGCTTGCTCCAAATCCCAAACATATACCAACTTCTCCACGATCCTTTCTCACTTTACACTTTTCTTTTTGTTTAAGGATTTCGGAAATTAATTAGTTTTTTTGAACAAAAATCTAAAATTGAACGTGATTGATTAGAGGACAATATTAACTAGCTATTATACAAGGGATAACAAAGAACAAAATTCTTTATGTAGTAATGTGAACCCATACAATTATATATTTGACAAACATTATCAAATAACAAAAATCACTCGTCGGATCAAGACATACGCACATATTGGTGATGATCTATATCTGTATTGTATAGATGCACAAAGAAAGCTTCGTTAATTCCAAGTTTTCAATGACTATCTCATATACAGCTGCATATATGCATGCATACACGTGTTGTACGCATTTAAGTCCGTACGTTACGTATACTGTAACGATAGTTGGATATAAACATGTTTCAAAGGTATGTAAAGCAAGGGACAAGCCAGGCTGTGATGTTCCTAATCATCCTTCTTACGAATCGGGATTTTGACTTCTTTTTTTTTGGATTTTAATTTAATCTTCTTTATATGGCCGAATAATCAATGATAATAATATTAATTAGAGGCAATTATTGATTCGTTTTATTTTCTTCTTAAATTGCTTGGTTTCTCGTAGGTTGGTATTTTCCGCGTTAAAATGTTACCAGCAATGTAAAGGCAAGGAAACGGCGCGTTCAATCGAAAGATCCAAAATTGACTTGTGTAGGAAGTAGGAACCACTTTTTATCGTCAAAGTTTTGATAGAGAAATCGAGAAAAAGTCAGATTTTTCATTTTTACTTTCTTTCAAAACTGAGTTATAAACACGACACTATGTATATAGAAATTCGAGCTTAAAATGAAACCAACTAGAGCGAGGAACCAACCGCCAATTCTTACTACGAAGAAAAAATGGTGTTCAAAATGAACAACACTCTGAATATATTAAAAGTTTTCAGCTAACTGAAAACCTTTAAAAGTTAAGGATATCCTCAATCAATCCCAATCATATGAAAGGTATATATATATATATATATATATATATATGTTTATGAACGTTTACATTTAGTATATATTGTTCTAACTAAATCCATAATTTGAAGTATATACTAAGTAGAATTTGTTTGTTACTTGTACATGTAACGCCAGAGACAAACTAAAAACCAAAAAGGTTTTCCTTCCGTTTATGTTTGACGTTTGCATTTGTATTTTGCCATAAAAAAAAAATTAATAGTAAGAAGAAATTATATTTTAAAAATGTGGTGTTTTTATATAAAAGAATAATAATTGTTTTCCCTTGTAAACCAAATCGCAAACCAATCAACTGTTTTTGAAACTGACGAGGCTATAATGGGGGATATTTTACTTGTATTTTATCTGCAACAATAGTGTATGCTTGACCTTTTATGTAATAAGTTCATATAAGGTCTTAACTCTTAGGGAAGGATAGCACCCCCGTGATGGAGGTCGTAGGGTTTGTATGATTGTGTACACTGTACAGTCTTTTCATTTCACCTAACCCTATTGTGCGAGACAGATCATACCTACCTTACGCATTACGCTTCTACTATATTTATACCGATTTTTTTACTAAAATATTTATACCAAATTACCAACCAAATTATATGTGTATTTCAACTATAGCTTATTGCGTTAATACATTCGAGGTGAGTTAAACAAAAAACTTATTATAATGAAAAAAAACTAGAAAGTAAAATACAAACTACATGTCGTTGTTTATTTATATATATGTGAACCTAATTTAAAGCCAATGCCAAAGCACATATAATAGGCTTTCGATTTTTTATATATATATATATATTATGGCATTGTATCTTTACAACCATTCGCATTTGATTTTAAATAACTAAATGATTATAAACACCACCAATAGTAAGATAAAGATAATTAGTGCTGAAACTAATTAATCATCCGTATGCATAGACCACTTAGATGAAAATTAGATTATTAATTATTAAAAACCCCTCGAAACTATCTGAAGAGACACATAGAATGGCTCCTTGGCATATGATTAAGCCCCTTTGATTTATCTTCTCATATATATATAGGCATATGTTACACTTCTTATTACATGCACACACCCACATCTTGTATTCAATTCCTATACACACATCTGCACTTATGTTAATGGCAACACATATCGATATAATCCAAAAGCTCAATGTATATCCAAGATTTCAAAACCAAGACCAGAAAAAACTAATCACTCTCTCCAATTTAGACCGTCAGTGTCCGTTACTCATGTACTTGGTTTTCTTCTACAAGAAAACCACTAGTGGTGACTTTGATTCGGTCTTTTCCGACCTCAAACTCGGGCTGGAGGAGACTTTGTCTCTTTGGTATCCCGCTGCTGGTAGGTTGGGTTTGGACGGTGATGGCTGCAAGCTCAACCTTCGGTGTAATGGAGGCGGCGCAGTCATAGTGGAGGCGGTGGCGACAGGTGTGACATTGTCAGAGCTTGGTGACTTGACTCAGTACAATGAGTTTCATGAGACTTTGGTTTACAAGTCTTCCTTTGATGGTGATTTCTCTGTGATGCCTCTTGTCGTTGCTCAGGTAAATTAACCGTAAATAGTACTATACTTTATTTTCAGCAATAATTGTGACCTATAAAAAAATATAGGTACCTACTTTTTGATTTTTTGCCAACATATTAGTGTTAGTATTTTATGTGTATATATCAATGTTTTTTTGGGGGTCATCTCGTATACACCAATGTTTATATACGTACTTTCCTGGATGTGTAGAGTTTTCATCTATATATGATTCATGCCCAATTAGGATAGACCTACACACAAGAATTAGTTATAATTTTGTTCCAAAAAAAGAATTAGTTTAAGAATTCTGAGATCGAATTCGACTTAGAACGTACGTTCATGTTAAACAAGGCCGTTTATAAGCAAATATTTTCGTCAAGTCTAATTTAGATAAAATTTATGTTTTAAAAGTTTAGGATGGTTTCTTGATTCTGTGTAGGCCAAGCTAATATTCCATGTTACACCGTTAAGTACTATTATTTTAGGCAACCACGCAAGATAAGTTTAGGTGACAAGATTTGATGTTAACTGTTTTGATGTTATGTCGAAATGTAGGTGACAAGATTTGCATGTGGAGGGTACTCAATTGGAATCGGTACAAGCCACTCGCTATTTGATGGAATCTCAGCTTACGAATTTCTTCATGCGTGGGCTTTCAATTGTCACAGTAACAACAAATCCAGTGGTACGAATACTAATGAAAAGGATAATTTGGTCAGCAAACCGGTTCATGATCGAGGAAATCTACTGTTTAGCGAGGATGGTATCCGAGCATCCAAGGCTGTAGCCATTTATCATCTGTACCAGCTGATCAAACAAGCCATGATGACCCATCAGGGGCAAAACTGTAATTTTGAGTTACCAGACTCCAGTTTTGTGATCAAAACCTTCGAGCTTAACGGTGAAGGGATACAAAGCATGAAGAAAAAATCAGCAGATGGATTCTCGTGCTCCTCCTTTGAGTTTCTTGCTGCTCATTTGTGGAAGGTAAAATCAAGAACGTTATTTAACATATCCTTTTCACTAAAGTTCTTTATATTAGGTGGATAATCAATAAGTGATATGATTTTTTTTCCATGAAATATTAATGTGCTTTTTCAAATGAAACCACAATAAATAAATTTTATTTGAAAAAATAAAACGCAAACGGAATGAAAGAACTTAAATGATGTTTTGAGTTTGCGTCTAAAATTTGTCAAAACGTTTTACATAAAATGAATCTGTTATTTTTTGAAAAATTGAAATTAATTGAAGCCATTATAATATACATTAATATTAATTCTACGTATTTATTTTCTTGTAACCAAATCGTATATGTGTTTTGCAGGCAAGAACAAAAGCTTTAGGGTTGAGGAGAGACGCCATGGTGTGTTTGCAATTCGCGGTGGACATAAGGAATAGGACGGAGCCGCCACTGCCGGAAGGATTTTCCGGCAACGCCTATGTTCTTGCCTCAATGGCAACAACCGCCGGAGAATTACTCGAAGAACTAACACTCGAGTCAATAGTCAACAAGATTAGAGAAGCCAAGAAGTCAATTGACCAAGACTACATCAACGCTTACATGGAAGCACTTGGAGGAGGTGATCAAAGAAATGACGGAAATCTCCCTCCTATCAAAGAGCTAACCCTAATATCCGACTGGACAAAAATGCCATTTTGCGATGTTGGCTTTGGCAACGGCGGCGAACCGGCGGATTACATGGCACCACTGTGTCCTCCGGTGCCACAAGTTGTTTATTTCATGAAGAACCCTAAAGATGCTAAAGGGGTTATTGTAAGGATTGGTTTGGACCCACAAGATGTTAATGATTTTGCAAATCATTTCCTTGGTTATTAATAGGATGATGTGATAATTAATTAGCAGAATCTTTGTTAATTACTTATGTTATATAAATATATGATGATGGCTCCACTATTTGCATGCGTGCGCTAAAGACACTTTATTGTAATTGGTTTATGATGGATTTATAATGACATCTCTATGCTTTGTGTATTTGTCGTTATCACTTTATATTCTGAATAAACTCAATTTCCTTCCCGAATTTCTGGATATAAATTAAGTATATAAAGTAATATACTTTTATGTTATCTTTATAGACTTTTTCCTTAGGTCCTTAATGATGGGTGGTTGACACTGGACACCTAGCCAGGCTTTTCGGTATATATGGGTTCGATTTACAATGCCCCATGGTTGAGACTTGAGATAGGGTACTTGTTAAAGAATGTTCATAGTTAGTTATCAGATTAATGTTTTAAAAACTAATTAAGATTTTTTTTTTTGTAGTTGATGTGACCAAATTATTCGAGATAAAAATTCGTTTTCCATGTACTGATAAGTAATGAATCCTAGTTTCCTAGTGACAAATCAATTTGCATGTAATTGATATGATATACAAATCTTTTTTGTTTTGGCTACCGCTATATATAATTTTCATATTCGTTATTGAACCATGATGGCTGACATGTTTTTTTTTCTCATAAAAAAAAATGTTGTTAACTAATAGGCAGAGGGCACTATATAAAACAGAGCATTTTACACAATTTACTATTGTTTGCTACATTGGAGAATAACTACAACTTCTACATGTCCTCTTCCTGATGTAAACACTAAAACACGTATTTATTATTTCTTCTCTTTGTACGTACTTTCAAAGTCAAGTTTCAACGCATGAGTTTGGTTCTACTTCATGATGGATAATACCACTCTTTAAGACCATAACCGCCAAATACTTCCGACTTTTCATAGTTTGCTAACACAGATTACGAAGATTTTATAATAGCAAAGAGGGCATTTTGAATTTATTTATTAGATTATTCTTCTTCTGGATCTTCCTAAGCTGTTAAAATCAGTGAGGAAACTTGTAATCAAGAGCTTAGAGTCTCCTTACACAAAAAAAAAAAAAAAAAAAAGACAGAACCAAAGATAATAATAATTGATTGTGTCTGGATAAAAACACTTTCTCATGTTGGCAAAGAAAAGGTGGGGTTCTCATATGCATGTTCTGTGGGAGTTAAACCATCCAAACCCCAAATCTCCTTCCCCGAAATCAGCTTGGCTCTGTTCCTGTTACATTGAAATAAACAAATGTTAGAGATCTTCAAGTGAAAAATAGGCTACTTAAATGCTTTATATATATACCTGTGTCATCATGGAGTTGACGATATCATCCAAGGAACCAGCATCTGAAGCCATGAAACCGCTCTCTACCTTCTGTTGTCCCATGACTAAACCTTCCTTTGTATTGTTACTTGTCAACTGTTGAGCATCTGTCATTGGTCCTAAGTTGTTTGCATACTGCTGCTTTATCTGTAATGGATTAAAAATCTCTGTTTGTGCAGAGTTTGACTGTCCGAAATCCGTGTTCCTGCAGAAAGATGTCGGATTTGTATCCACGTTTGTGTTCATTAGCGGACTGGCTGAGTCGCAGAACTGGTTCCATTCCAAGGCGTCTGGTTTTGAATGAGCACCACTCTGTGGAATGTTGGTTGATGACAATACAGCGTTTGACCAATCTTCAAGACGCTTGTTCATCTCCAAGTGAGGAGAAAACCCTGGGATTGAGGATGGAGATGATGACTGCAGGTGACCCTCAAGAACCACTGGAGAGCTTTGTTGTGAAGTAAAGCTCGGGAAAGTCTTGTTGTTCTCAATATGAAGCCCTTGTAGTGGCGGGATTGGCAATCCCTGAAGTATGTATCCTCCTCCATCATTGTGGTTGCGAGGAAGCGATGATGAGACATGTGGGAACATTCCTGCAAGGGAGTTTAGGCGACCAAGAGTCCTATTTGAAGGGTACTGTCTCATGGTTGCAGCTCCACCATGGAACTGACCGGATCCAAGAGGTATTGGACGGTGGTGGTGGAAGCCGCCAAGTCCTTTGAGAGAACTCATTTGCATGAAATGTGAGTCCATGGCCGCCATGTTAGCTTGTTGATTGGTTTCATTAGTTATTTTCTTCAAGGCGGAGCGGAATTTCTGCAACCAAAAGACATTACATTTGTGTTAATGGGATTCATACTAACCAATGGATCAAATCAGATGAATCATACTCTTGTCTCTCTCTCTCTCTTGCTCTCTCACCTGAAGGTGGCTCGCGACATTCTCTCTTGTGAGCTTTTCAACATTCATCAGATCAAGAATCTTCTTTGGTACAGCTTCTGCATCATTTTATAACTCAAGTCAAGAAAACGATTATGCAGAGAAGCTAAATTATTATAAAACTAGAGGTAGAGAGATCAAGAAACATTACTCTCAACGCCCAAATGATCAACAGCAGCTAGGAACTTATTGTGCAGCTCGCGCGTCCAAAGAACACGAGGCTTCTTTTGAGCCGTTGGATCATCGTTTTCAATCCCTCTTTCTTCATCTTCTTCTTCCTCTTCAAACTGATCTTTACGTTTTCTGTTTGCTTTTACGCCGTTCTGATCAGAGTTTCCCTCAGATTCACCATTACTCAAGCTGCTCTTCATCTTCTTAAACTTGCCTTTTCTCACCACGTGTTGCCATATGTTCTTGAGCTCCTCAATTCGAACCGGTTTGAGCAGATAGTCGCAGGCACCGTGCTTGACTCCTTTCATCACATACTTTGGATCGCTATGAGCAGATAACACTGCAAGCATCAATCATCATGTCAAAGGTCAAAACTTTCTCTCTAGGAAACATGAAAAAGAAAGCAAAGAGAGGAACTAAAACAAGGCAGGGGGATTTCTCATACTTATGACAGGTAAGTCCATTTCAAGACCAACGAGCTCAAGCAGCTTGAAACCATCCATGTCTGGCATGTCGACATCGCTAATAACGAGATCAAACTTGTTCTTGTTCTCCCTCAACAACTTCAGTGCCGTCTGTGCCTGGTCCGTTGTTGTTACTGCACATATAATTACCCCCAAAGTCTCAGTTTTTACAGAGCAATAGACTCTTTTTAAATTCAACAAAACTATCAAAAAATAAAAGTTGAAAGTTAAGTCAGAACCAATGAGCTTTGTGACACATGCCGAGCAATCAAATCTGTAATATTTCCCCAAAGTCTCAGTTTTTACAGAGCATAAAACTCTTTCGATTTCAACGAACTCAAAAATAAGTAAACTGTTCCACCAGTGAGATTTGTAACACAATTGGAGCAATAAAATCTGAAACTTGTGATTTGTGTAGTAGCAAATCCAGATAATTGGTAGAACTTCATATGGTGAATCTAACTAAATCTTAATTCGATTCCTCACACCCATCTCTAAAAACATATAAATCTACAGAGGAATCGATTTATATGGTTTGACAAAAAAAAAACAAATCCGAGGCTAAATTTTGTAGCATAAGTAGATAACCAAATCCAAACTTAAATCAAAATCTTTTAAGAGAGAGAGAGAGAGAGAGAGAGAGAGAGAGAGAGAGAGAGAGAGAGAGAGAAGGAACCGTGATATTGGCAGCGATGAAGCAAAGTCTCGAGAATACGGAGACAAGTTTGGTCATCGTCAACGGCAAGAACTCTCATCCCCACTGGAAACTGGTCTAAATCTTGTTCCACAGTCATCGTTAAGAGATTTTTCGACGAACCTCAGAGACAAAAGTTTATGAATTCAAGTAGAAAAACAACGTTGGAGACAAATAGAATTACTTGTAGTAGTGGATTATATAAAGATTCAATGTATGGATGGACTAAGAAAGAGATTTGATTTAGAGAGAGAGAAAGAGACAATAGTATTAAGAAAGTGTGTAATTTTTTTTGTTTTCCCTTCTGGCAAAAGAGAATCTAAGCTATATATGGTTACTGAAAACTCTCTGATGATCATAAAAACTTAGCCAATTAACTCATTTTTGGAATTTTCTTTTATGATTTTTTTAAAGCTTTCCTAGTTTTCGAGAGTGGCCCCAAAATAAAGAAAAATGTATTGCCATTAGAAAACAAAAAACATTTTCGGACGAGAATCTGTTAGAAAATTCAGTAGACCGATCGATCATTTGAGCGTGAGAATCACGCGCCTCATGGAGCGGAGCTTTATCATTGGTTTTGGCTTCTTTTGACTGTCTGGGGAATATTTATTTCGGCTGAGAATCCAAAATCAATATTATGACCTTGTCCGGTTCGATTTCAAGAGTCGGTTCGGTTCATAGGAAAAATCCTTGATTAGCATTTAAGAATATAATTGTCCATTCAGATTTTTAACTATTTTGGTAGAATATCTCACTTTCGTTTTTTTGCTTAGAAAGTCTAGGTGGACTGGTAAAACCGGTGTGTCTCAAACCAGTATCATAAACCGGAATATTCAGGTTTCGTTATTTACACCATTCACAACGTCTACATGCCCCTTGGTCTAAAATTACAGATTTTTTTTTTTTGAATTTTTCTTACGACTATTTATTATTGGATTATTTTTTGGATAATGATGTTAATTAAGAAGGAAAGAAGTACACAAATGGGAAATTATTTATGTAGATGATTCTGTATATCATCTAATTAAGTTAAGAGATATGTTTTAGATATTGTGCAAAGCATTCCAGGCAGAAAATTGAATTTTAGTTATTACCATAATTTGAAACAGAATTTACTACATTCCTATATCTATGTCTTTCGATTTTAATGGAAAAAAAAACGAGTGTATGGCAAAACGGATTTACCATAGTAATTAATGCAAATTAAGGTAGTAAATTTTTTTTTAATAAAAAGTAAACGAGCTGAGATAAGGACAGGCTTTAGGGAAAGAGCATGGTGAAAGTTGGGAAGTGCGAGACACGCGTGAGCGTGCTTCATGGCTTTTTCCTCTTTCGTACAGTTTCAGAAAGATTTAGGAAGATAAGTATCCCTTAATAAACAACTAATAATGTTTAATGCCGATATTAGACACACGTGGATTATATTACACTCTTAACATAGTATGAAATTATAGAAACAAAAACTTTTATGAAGAGAAAGATGTTATATGGTTCAGCATGTTTACAATTTAGCAGGTTCCGTGCAATGATTTGATGTCAACATTAAAGCATTAAGCACGATATTTATCCATCGCCGACCAGTGTATCGTATGCCCTAATTAAATTTTGAAGTCAACAAAATAATTTGCGGTCGCAAGTTTTGTTTATATATTTAGAAAAAATATGGAGTATCATTTACTGATCAGATAGTGCATTCAGCTACTCTTCTTGTTGCTATTGCTATCTAAATTTCTTGAATCGTGATTTTTAAATTCAAGTAAATTATTTTCAATAGACAAAAAATAGAAGTTGGGCAGCAAGGAAAATAAAGATGAAAATCTTAAAATAATTACAAGAATTTCTTGAAGTTGAGTCCCATCCACATCCTCAGCCTACAAGCTTGGTGGATGCAAAATAAGATCCCAATGATTTTGATACACTTTATGTATTGAATTTGAATTTATTAAAACAATCATATTGTATGCTTTCTTTCTTGGATTGACAACCTTGCGTGTTCATTTTTGTGCCTCTCATTTCCTCTCATTATGTATCGGTTTGTAGATGTGTAATAATCTAGGGCAATCTCTTTTTTATATTAAATGCTGTTATCAAAAGTTTGAATCAGCAATCTTAATATTTCTATAGTACCACAAATCAAATAATTTCTACGTTTACGAAAATTTTCTATAGGAAACGGACCTAAATTTTTAAGAACCCTTTGTAAAGTCAAATTTTTATGAAGTTGTGAATTTTTAAAACTATAATGTTTGTGTGTATTTTACAGTAATTCTCTCGATGCTACTGAAAAGTGGAAACATTGTAAGAAAACACAATCACATCATCTACAGACAAAGAAAATTGAGTTTTAGGAAATGATAGTATTACCTAACTTAAACAACAATTTAAATAAATGTGAAACTGATAATGAAAACTGAAACTACGCTATCATTTTTTTCTTCTACATGTATTCGCAAGTATATTAAAACTAAAACTAATAATATATATATCAAATTAAAAGATTAATATTAAAACTTTTTATTGTTTCTGTTAAAATTCAGAAAAATTGCAACTCTATCTGTCGAATGAGAAAGTCTTGATAAACCAATAATAAAAGAAAACAGATATATCAAGATTTTACTTTCTAAAAAGAACATCAACATATGTTCGGTGCAATGCATTGGAAAATAAAAGACAACTTTCTGATACGAATTACTATCATTAGTCACCCAGTTTTTAAAAATTTCAGTTGCATATGACATTAGAGAAATTAAAGAATGGGTTTTCTAGAAGATACATGTTATGCACCAAATCTGTGAAGATTCTACTTCTTATACTTATTGGAAGTCACTTGTCATTAGCTACTGTCATTGGCTAATATAGTCTCATATATTATAAACAAATATATTCACATTTAAATATTAGAAAGAAGATGCATAACAGCAACACTTTGGTGTTATGTTTAAGAAAAAAAAATGTGAAGAGGAAGATGCTGATAAAGTTTAATAATACAAGAAAGAGAATAACTAATAATAAATGGAGGAGAAAATCAAAATGAACCTAAGTTGAGGTAATCTTGTCTCCCACAAGGGCTAACCTCAACCGTCATTAAAATGCTTCTTGTTCGGTTGCTTCCTAATCATTTCCTACTCTATTACTCTCACTTATTTATATCATCCACGTCCATTTTAGAAAAGCCATATATATTTCATCATGAACCTTTTGTTCGTTCATTGCTCGAAATGCATTTGTCGTTGACTATTAGATCGTCGTGTTGATAAAAGCATGAATAAATTCTGACTGATTACTGATACACATACTTAGCTTCAACTCTATACTAACGGTAGTGGAAACTGGCTGCAAATCCTAGTCCAAAGTCTTTCCACTTCATCTTCCAAATTTTGTGTGTATGCCTGTTGCCTGATAACGTTGCCATGATCACTTACATTTCTCATTACTCTATAGGTTTTCACTTTTCAGTGTATATTTTGTAATGAAATATTAGAAACGTATGAATGTTAAATTAGAATTAAATTTAAAAATATGGACTAACATACTCTACTTATATATTTTTGAACTAATATATACTTAGTTACAGTTACACAGCCTAATTGTCTCAGACTCTCAGCTAGCCACGTAGAAGGTTTTGGATGGAAGCGCAATTACTTAAAACTTACGAAGCATATATCGAACAAAATCATTAAAAATGGGATTCTGTGGTGAAAAACAAGAAAACTCATGTTTTGTTTAATTGGATTAGCTTCCTAATAAATAATATCGTCACTGAACGAATTCAGTGAACTAGCTTCCAACTTATTCTTCTGACCATTTTTTAATTTGTATATTACAAAAACTTCCAAACAAAACAAAATTACAATGTACATTATATTTTTCTGCATTTTTAAGCTTATCATTTCCGCAAAAGAAACTGGACAGCGCGTAGTGGAGTAATATACAGAAACATTTCAGAAATTTATCCTGCTGGAAAATTGGCCCAAGTTATTCATCTAAGGCCCAATTCTACGTTTTTATTTCAGACAAGCAGTCAAAACTGCCGCACCAATTAATACAGTAAGCATTATGCACCTAAAGACAAAAGTAGCTAAACCCAATGTTTCTACTTATACTGATAACAATATAATCAAAAAGATAAGACAACAAAAATATTCATGTTTACTTAGCGATGAATGAATCCAGCTTTCTCAACCATTGTATAAGCTCAATCCTATCCTTATTCATCATATATTCATGCAAGAAGAAACAAAGGTCCCCGTCGACTCCTCTTACTCGCAAAAACTCCTTAATCGCTGTCTGAAATTCATACTTCAAACTCCTGCAACGAAACAAAGGTCACACACGTTTCAGTAGTTGCATTTTTAACTAGCAATTTCCTCTACGCGGGATCTTACTTGGTGTATCAACAAAATTAAGAAAAACAAATCTAATTTCATGTATAAGATACTTAAATGCTTCACTCTACAGTTAAAGTGATTCAAGAAAGCAGACACAAGTTTTGTACCCGAATTTGGGTCCCATGTAAGGCTGACGAGTGATTTTGTTGCGTCTAAGCATGTAAAGCTTCTGAATTTCAATCCGGTTAGGCCAGACGGAGCAGAGGAACTCGATGTCTTCACTTCCATCAGCTTTGGAAATGTCGACAAGCAAGCTAATGTGGAGACGGAGATCGCGCCCTGAAGCATCTAAACCGGTTCTTGGAAGAGTCATAAACCCATCAAACATAGTTGCTTCCATTTTGATTGTCTCGTCTTCTCCAAACTTCCCTTTCATCACAATGCATTGTTCACGGGGACAATCCTCAACAGCAAACGATTTGAATTCAGTCGCTGGCTGCATCATTTAAAGTGAAAAATTCATCATCATAACGAAATGAACCAGCATCTCTGCTCTTCCCATTTGCAAAAATCTAATTTGATTAAAAAAAAAAACTCTAATTTCTTGATGCAAAAATCAGAATAAATTGATTCAGATACAGTGATTCTTGTCTTTGTTAATGTCTCCCTCATCAATCTACTTCACTAGAACAACAGAATTGTCGAAACTAAGTACGCATTACAAAACCTAACACAAGGGGGATTAACGGAAAGTAACTCTCTAACACTTCAATTCATTTCCCAGATAAGAACTAATCAGATCCGAAATGTAAGATTAGTATATAAAAACCGATTTTCCAGCTCTGTAGTCTGGATAATGATTTTGACGAAAAATCGGATAATACCTGATGCGGAGGAGCATAGTCCGATTGATATTCGATCTCATTTCTTATGATTCGAAGGATGTTGGACCGGAAGGGAGAATTCGCCGTCGCGATCGCGGCGTAGGATCGCCGCGAAGGGAGAAGTGAAGTTGAGGTGGTGATGTCTTGTGATTGTAACGGAGATTTACATCGAGCCCAACAAAATAGTGATCTTGAGGAAAGAAATGGAGAATGACATGGGGAAATGCGAGTTTTCTGAAGAGTACGGAGCAGAAGAGCCATGGAGGTTTTCATGTTCGCTGATGTTAGGGCTCTTCGAAACAAAAGGTAGAGCTAATTGGGATGGTAGGAATTTGAATTGAGCTGAACCAAAATAAACCGAATCGAAATAGCAGAGCTAATTGGTAGGATAATGCTATTTACCATACTAATATTTTCGTTTTTAATGCATTTATATTCATAAAACAAATAATCAGTTAATACTGTTTTGGCGTCGACTTTCCCAGGAGAGGGGAAAGAAATTGACGAAGACGAACCTTAATTCGAGTCTTTGCAATCACCGGATCGAGATCCTAATAATTTTACGTCAATAACCCGATTCTCCGTTTCTCAAAGCTCTCGATTTTTTTGTCGCGATGAATTGAGTCGTAAAAACTAAGAGATGTTTTGCAGAAACGTCTCGGTGAGGCGGAAGAAGAAAGCTGGTTCGGTCCCTGTTCGTCTCAATGTTTACGATTTAACACCAATGAATGTTTACGGCTATTGGCTCGGAATCGGGATCTATCACTCTGGTCTTGAAGGTAAATAATTTGGTTTTTTTTTTAATGATCTTTGTGTGTGTTTTTCTCCAATTCCAAATTCTGGGTTTGATTGTTCTTGACTTCCGATCAATAGAAACGGAAATCCTTTGACAGTCTGGTTCGATTTTCTCACTGAATTGGGGGAATATAGCTAAGAAATATTATCATTCCCGTTTCTGTATTGCCGCTTGGTTTCTAAGAAAGTGTTGAAGGATCGGATCATTTTGGATCAGAAATTAGAAGTGATCAACTTTACTTAGGGAGATGAACAAGATATTTTTTTTGCTGTAGAATTGACTTTTGATCCTCCTGGAATTGACTTGAAAAGTGTGAGGATAAATGTGATATCTCAATCTGGATTTTTGATGATAAGAACGTAATCTGAAGTTTTTGTTGTTGTTTTCTTGGTTGAATCAATTGCGCAATAAGTTGTTGTTAAAAAAATCGGATTTTGAATGTTTCTGTTGCTTTCATTGATCAACGGATCAAGAACTCATTTGTTCTTTCTTGGTTATATGTTGTTTGTAGTTCATGGGGTTGAATATGGATACGGGGCACACGAGCAACCAAGCAGTGGAATTTTCGAAGTGGAGCCAAAGAAGTGTCCTGGTTTCACCTTCAGGAAATCGATTCTGGTGGGCGAAACAGAGATGAGGGCGAAAGAAGTTCGAAGCTTTATGGAGAAACTATCAGAAGAGTATCAGGGAAACAAATACCACCTCATCACAAGGAACTGCAACCACTTTTGCAACCATGTTTGTTTAAAACTAACTCAGAACGCAATCCCTAGTTGGGTCAATCGGCTTGCTCGCTTAGGTAACCGAAACTTCCTCATCATTGAAATGAATCAGAATGTTTCAGGGGATTAAAGAAGTGAATACTTTTTTTTTTTATCAACTGTAAGGTTTCCTCTGCAACTGTGTTTTACCGGCTAGCTTGAACGAGACTAAAGTGAAGCGGGTAGGAAAAGACGGGAAGCTCTTGGAAGGAGAAGATAAGAAGAGGAAGAAAAAGAAGAAGAAGAAGGCGAGAAGCCGGTCAGGTCCTTTAGCTTCATCTTCGTATTCTTCTAACTCAAGATTAGATGATAATATTCCTTCACATATCAGATCAAGATCAACGGGTGATCCTCCTCCTTCTTCTTCTTCTTCTTCTTTTTGTTCTCTGACAAAACAACGAACGGGTGATCCTCTTCATTCTTCTTCTTCTTCTTTTTGTTCTCTGACAAAACAAAGACATCAAGTTCCTCCTGTTCCATCTGGAACTCAAGTTCATAAAACTCCAACCATAAGCGTTCAGACATGATTCTATTTGAATATTTGAACAGCTAATTATAGTTGTATATGATTGTGAGGGTGTTTTTGCCTTGTGCTTTATTACAAGTTACAATTTATCCTCTGTTTTTAGTCCTTTTGGGTTTACTTTGTATAATGTGCTTATAGGTGAATCATGAAGTCCTTTTGGGTTTACTTTGTATAATGTGCTTATAGGTGAATCATGAAGTGTGAATTCTACATTTCTTTTTGTATATTTATTGATGTGATTTTCGAAAATTGGACTAGTTACTTGTTTAATGTCATCCAAATTACTTGACCCAAATTTTAATGGGCCTTAGCCCTAGGCTTTATAGTTTGAAAATCACATGATCACCCACTATAAATACTTAACAGAGTACACTTTTCCGCATCTACCTTAAAACCCTAATTCCCAGTTTCTCTTCACCACTGTATATTTTTGCTCATTCTCGTTATGGTATTTTTATTTGTAGAATCAGAATGGAACTTTTGATTTCCTCATTTCGATGATATTCTACTTCCCACTCGTATTCTGTCTAATTGGCAGCATCACTCTCATAGATCTGACTCACTTGATTTAGTTGTTTAATTGGTGATGATACGATTCATGTTGATGCTTCTTTCTCAAATTTAGTTTTGAAAGTGTTTTTCTTTTTCCTTTTGGAGCGTTACGAAAATCCCTACGATGACTTTTTATGAGTAAAAAATGTTAAAAGTAGTCTGATCTTATTGATGAAACTTTCAGCTCTGAGGGATTTTTAACTGCTTCTTTCTTTGTTCTTATATGATTATGAATAATTTGGTGGGTTTTGGTTTGTTTGATTGAAGGATACAATATGAATTTGTGTTGCCTTTAGTTGCATCCCAATGATGATGAATAATGAAAAAAAAATGTTAAAAGTAGTGACTGATTATATCTTGACGAATAATCAATACTGAGGGATTTTCAACTGCTTCTTTCTTTGTTCTTATATGATTATGAATAATTTGGTGAGTTTTGATTTGTTTGATTGAAGGATACAATATGCATTTGTGTTGCCTTTAGTTGCATCCCAATGATGATGAATAATGAAAAAAAATGTTAAAAGTAGTGACTGATTATATCTTGACGAATAATCAATACTGAGGGATTCAGCTATTATTTTTCATCGGTTTTTTTTCAATATTTCATCTTTTGTCATTTAATTGAGACGCATTTTTTGTTGCATCACTGATAAAACCCGAGAGAAGTAGGTGACCGATAACTGCTTGACGAAAATCTTCAGATTTTGAGGTGGTTTATTTTCTTCTATCAAGCTTTTTCATTTTCGTTTCCTAGAATGTTCAAACGCAAATTATTTGGGTGCTTCTTTCATTAAATCTTTAGCTTCTGTTTTCTAATTCCAAATATTGTTCCATTTGTTTTTATTCATTTCTTGTGTACAATCAAGATTCTCCAATGCTATGCTCTAGATAGTTTCTTTGGAGTGCTTGAACGAATGAGAAAAGAGATTGATAAAATTGAATGCACAGATTCAGTTGTGCCCCGCAGATATATGATTCGGTGTCGAATGTGATCACATTTCTCAGTCGAAGGAAAAAAATTTCATTTGCAAAACACTTGCAAATGTGTGATCCTACGCTCTGCAGAATCAAGCTGATATTGTAATTGCTCGTCCAAGAATGTTTCCCTTTCAAATTTATTTCCAGATCTTCTGTGATAGTGTGATTGGATTGTTGTAATTTAGATAGACGATCTCCTTTTAATAAATGAACCTTGTAGTTATGTACCAAAACGGTTTATTTTCACGCATACTGTATATTCGTCAAAGGGTTGAAACTTGCCAAGGAATTTTAAATTTTCTGAAAGTTATAAGTTGAAAAGTTGTTTTGAAATTTTGCGTTGACGTTATAGAATAGACATTTACTAGTTAATAATGTTTTTGAAGCCAATGTATAATGTAGGGGTTTTATCTTGACAAACTTGTAACTCAAGTACCCCTCAAACAACATACCAAACTATATTTTTCCAAATTCATGATAAAAGTTTGTTGCTAGGCGCTTCTTGTTCTTTGTGTATCGACATCTTACATTTTGTTTAACCAGATTAGAAAATCGTAATTTAGAAAACCTTTTAAAAATATTGAGTTGACATAGGAGAAGAGTGTATTGATAGTAGATATCAAAATCTGTTGTAATATCATCAGAACTAAATCATAGAAAGAACAATGAAGAAAATAACCCTCACATTGATGGATTTTTTGGTGGGTAGATTAGAACAAGAAGCGATAATGACAATATAGATTTTTTTTTTATGTGTAATTGAAAAGAATAAGGTGGACATATAGAAAAGAGAGATGCTAGATTTTTTCATTACAAATGATGAAATGGCCCTTTTTTTGTAAATGAGTTAAGAACAACCATAAAAAATTGAGCTTAGTGGGCCTCAGGCCGAAACAAAATATTCGAAGCCTTAAAAGATATCAGTCATATAAAAAGCCCAGCCTATACTTGGCTAGGGTTTCGTGTTATAAGTTAAAGAGGTTAGTCGCCACTTCTCCTCGTTTAGCTTCGCTCCACAGCTGCAAATCGCACGACTTCAAGATGGTAAGCCTCCCTCTTTCGTGATTCTCCATCCTTATGTCAATCAATCGTTGGTATCTCCTGTTAGGATTGAATTTAGAGTTTGATGTTTGGTTAGAAAATCGAATGAAATTACTGATTTTGATTTCTGTTGCTCTGCGAATAAAATGAAATGTTAACAGCCGTCGCACAAGTCGTTTATGATCAAGAAGAAGCTGGGCAAGAAGATGAGGCAAAACAGGCCTATTCCTCACTGGATTCGTCTTCGTACCGACAACACAATCAGGTTCGACAATTTCTGTTTTTTTTTGCTTCCCGATCTCTTAGTTAGAAATGTGTAGTTCTTATCGTGGGTCAATTTAGAGCAGAGACAGTGAGTGATTTCTGAAACCAGAAATGTTTTTTGTGAGTGAGTAATGAAACTAGAAATGTTTGTGTTCTAATGGATTCTTGTTTGTTTTTCAGGTACAATGCCAAGCGCAGGCACTGGCGTAGAACCAAGCTCGGATTCTAAGTGCAAGCTTTTTCTAAAAGATTGTTCTTTTCTGTTGGGTTTAGCTTTTCCCCAACTTTTCTGGAATTAAGTTATGAAATTTTCACTTCTCTGTAAGACTTTAATCTCTTATGATTGATGTTACCAAAAATTCTATCTTATCATTGATATCCTCTGTGATTTAAGTATCTTGTCTCTTTGTTATGGTTTTAGACTTCTGAATTAAAGAAAAATATCCGTTTCCTTTCACTAATCTGTGGCAGAAGCTTTCGAATATCTTATATCAGTCTGATTTTTGATTGGTTCTGATTATGTAATAGTTAGCTCGTAACACCTTTGTCTCGGTTTCTTTACATATCAGGCGATGTAGACAATATCAGAAAGATAGCATTACCAAACACAAATTGAGTTGAGCCGGATACTATGAAATTATAAAAATACAACGTTATACTTAGGTCAAGAAGCTAAGTAATAAGTAAAGTTCTTCTATAACTCGATGGGAGTCTCCCAATACAACAATGCCTGTGAAACACAAACAAATCAAAAGGTTCCTCGACAAAATGTCTAGCAATGGTGTGAGCTAGCTTATTAATTTTTTAGCCATCTGGTTACAATCAATATCAAGACGAAGCAAAAATCAAAGTTTGTTTCTTATTGTCATCCTACTGGGATGGAGAACTCAGCTTACGTTATGGTAAGAGTCGATGATTGCATCAGCAAGGTACTCGCATTTCGCCAGAGACAATCCGGCCAACGATATCCTCCCGTCTTTAGTCATGTACACATGCCACTTGTTCGTCATGTTATCGCTCTGCTCGTTACCAAAAAGAAAAGATACAAACTTCAAGACCCCGAAGTCTAAACAAAGCCAAAGATATGAATGAATCTGAGTAGTAATCACACTTTGAGCATACCTGAGCTTTGTTGAGGCCGGTGAAAGAGAACATGCCAATTTGCTTCAGAATGAAGGACCAGTCCTTGCCGCTCTTGTCTTTTGAAACAAGGCTATCGTACAACTTCTGTCTCACCGTCTTTATTCTTCCCGCCATCATTTCCATCTCTGCTTTCCATTCACCAAACATAGCTGCATCGCCCACGACGTTGGCCACGATCCTGGCTCCATGAACTGGTGGGTTCGAGTACATAGGCCGAGCAATCCTTTTCAACTGGCTCTTGACCCTGAAAGAAAGCATTGTTACTTGTAAAGTTTCTGTAATCCCTGTAGCTAGATATGGTTCTTGACGCTAAAAGGCAATCAATAGACAAGAAAACCGGAGTGAGTTTTTACCTTGTAGCAGCATCGGCTGATGAGCACACGACATTGATTGCACCAATTCTTTCTGCATAAAGACCCAAATTTTTACTATATGACTGAGCAACGAAAAACTCCATTCCCCGGTCGGCAAATAATCTCACAGATGCTGCATCTTCATCAAGGCTTCCACTAGCAAAGCCCTGGAAAACAGGTGCATATAAGTTGATACGTATCCGCTTTCAGAAACTCGGAATAGTAAGAATGTGAAAGTACCTGGTATGCAACATCGAAAAATGGGATATGGTTCTTTTCCTGAATGACATCAGCAATTTTTACCCACTGTTCTGGTGTTGGGTCAATTCCAGTTGGGTTGTGAGCACATCCGTGAAGCAAAATGAAAGATCCTTCTGGAGCTTCCTGTACAATTTACAAAGCAGAGATTGTTTTTGGATCGTATAAAATTCAAAGATTGAGTAACTAGGAAAGCAATGTTGATCAAGAACAAACGAACCTTTATATCTGCTATCATCCCCTCAAAATCCAAACCAATTGTTTTTGGATCATAGTACCGGTATTCAGACCACGGAACTTTGGCATCGTTGAAGATATTCTTGTGATTACCTGAAGTAGTAGTAGTTTTAGTGTCAGTAGATAAAAGCTGTTGCATATGAAAGAGAAATACACAAATATATATATATATATATATATATATATATATATGTATATGGTCAAGGCAATGCACCCCATGTTGGTGCTGATATCAGAACTTTTGCTCCGGGAAAATATCGCTCAATAAGAGCCGCTGCTAATCGCAGTGAACCTGTTCCGGAAAGACCCTGAATCGTTGCTACCTGGTGAGTTTAGAGCCAAAGGAAATGAATTAGCTAGAAAAGAGAAAAGTGAGATTACTTAAGTCATAGCTCAGAAACAGTAACATCAAGAGAAAACATAAACACAAGATGCATACATACTTTTTGTTCTTTAATAACAGGATGACCAGCTCCAAACAGCAGTTCAGCGGTGGCCTTGTTGAATGCTGCCAACCCCTCAATTGGGAGATACTGCAGTTTTCATCCAAGTGGAGTAAAATTCAAGCATATATGATCTAATTGCTCGTATAAACATTTTCAGGTAAAGTAATCTACCTCTTTGTTATCTCCTCTCTCCAACATCAAATTCTCCGCCTGTAAAGAAAAATAGTCAGGAGATTCATTCACATGAAGCAATCTGACAAAACTAATAAAAAAACATGAATGAAGATGAACATGAGCTAACAAAATCCAACCTTTTTAACAACATTAAGCACATAAGGCTGGAGTTCCTCAGTTCGATAAGCCCCAACACCGAGATTGAGCTTAAGCTCGTTAGTGTCTGCTTTGAATGCTTCGCTGACTCCAAGAATAGGGTCTGGTGGAGCCATGGTTATACCCTCAAAACGAGAAGGCTTGACTGCAACCGTCATAGTCACCCGGCTAAATGACTGAAACCAAACCCAATCTCTCAGATACGTTAAGACAGATTTACAAACTACACTTGCTACACTAATAACATTATCTGACTCTTTAAGATTATCTGATAGACTATCTAGCTCCACAGGAGTTTTGTTCAGCTCTAAAACGTCGTCAGATTGTTTCATATGGTTCAGGTTCGAGCAATAACAAAGTGAAGACACAGTACCTTTGCTTTCAGGAACGGGTTCGAACCGGAAGTTCCAAGTTTTAGCTTATCCTGTTCAAGTTCAATCGAAAAAACAAAAATCAAGATCGGCGGTTTATTCATTGCTCCAAAGGAAATTAGTAATACGAACAGAGAAACAGAAAACAAGTACCTTGTTAACCTCGCGCGGTAACAAAGAAGTAGAACCGAGAGATAGCATTGACGAAGCCATGGAATCGCTACGGAACAAAAAGCTGCACAGATCTCAAAATCAGTGAACTAGTACGAGGATAAGCCAATTCCGACAGATATATGACGATGATCCACAGAAGATAATCACAAAAATTAAAGGGTTCAGATAAGGAGATTTTGAAAACAAAAATTCCTTTTTTATTTTGACCGAGCTGATTTGTTACCTGAATTTGGTAAGAATCGCGCGATTTCGAGACGATCAGATCGAGATTAAAGAAAGAATACGGATCAATTCACCTAGAGAGTGACGACGATATGTACGAAGAAGATGTTCTAGGCTTGTCTTGATAGGGATAAAATGGTCATTAGATAGTGTTCAAAAAATCTATAGGCCTAGAAAGTACACACAGTGGATTCTGGATAGTGGTTGGATGACTTTCTATAAACACTTCAAAGCTTTTGTCAAAGAGATATTTGTTAAGTTAACCCATAATTATTGAATATATTTACTTGGTGGAAAATGTGTGACAACAGAAATTTATTATATAAGAGCAATTTACAGATACAGTAATTAGAAGTGAATACCCATGGGAAACTTCTGTCCTCACATTTTTACCCCAAGAGTTCTCAAGTAACCAGATCAATCCCTATATATAAGAGAAAGAACCATTGTATTTTGCTTTAGGAGGATGACTGTGTTAACCGGAGAGTCCCTCCCAGCTCTACCGGAACCAGTGGAACAAGTGAGTGAAGAACATCGGTTATCAACGGTCTGTAACTCGGTTCTGGCTGCACACAAAGCACTGCCACTGCTGCTACCTGAGGAAATAGTTTCCGGTTTGATTCTCGATTCAACAATAAATAATAAGCATTCAATTGGTTTTAGTTTCGGACATTTTTGCTAAAGTTTAACCAGAAAAGATTATTCAAACCTGGTATAAATGCTTATGATCCATTGTATCTTTGATAACTGGATCCACGATTTTGGGAAGCTTCGATCTATCCGTAAGTTGGGGCATTGCCTGCAAAGTTTACACGCATGAACCTATCACCTATATTGCATTCTATTGGTGTACTTAATGGCAATAAGTAACATTGACCCAAACCGGACTTACCCAAGTGACAAGAGATTGACATTGAACCGAACTCAATTTCTCAACCGGCCGTCTTCCTAGCAAGAGTTCAAGTAGAACCACCCCGAAAGCGTACACATCACTTTTATCCGTCAATTTTCCTGAGCCACCATATTACGAAAGATATAAACATGTTTTAAATGAAACAAAGTCGGTATAGCCGTAATTTAACCGGTAGTCCCCGTTTTGGCGACCCAGCAACCGCTATCGCTAGCCAAATAATGATATTCCCATGTGATTAGTTGAAATAAAAACATCAAAATGATTTGATTTACAATGACAATTTCAGACGTAATAAACACAGAAATTTAATGTTTATGGGGTCACATAAAACACACATTATGATAACTATGGGCTACACAAATCTAAACTCATGATAATTGATAACGAGCAAAAAATAGATGGAAATGTTGATGTTTTACCATCTAGGAGATATTCTGGAGCAACATAACCAAGTGTCCCGGATAGTTTAATGTTGCTCTTGCCGTGCACCCCGACCGTTACCGCAAGACCGAAATCCGAAATCTGAACGTTGTATCGTTAGAGACAGAAATCAATAAAAGAAAAATATGTTTTGAATTGTTTGCTGAAGCACAGACAAATGATTCTTGAATTCAAAGAAACAAGAACCAAGATTTAAGACTATGAATCATGTTTGGTTAACTCTAGTTTGGTTTGGTTTGGTCCTGGTTTCTGGTTTAGTCGTGGATACAAACTCCAAACAAAAAATCATCTTCAATGATTTAAGTTAAATACCTTGGCGTTGAAGGAAGAATCAAGGAGAATATTAGACGATTTAATATCTCTGTGGATAACCGGAGGACGACAACGTTCGTGGAGATACTCTACACCTCTGTTTCCAAACAAACAATAAACGGTTTACTTAAACCGTGATTACTTAACCAATAGACTAAAACCGGTAGAGGGGATATTGTTAAATGAGGGCTCTTGATTGTACCTTGCTGTATCAAGAGCAATCTTCATCCGCATGTGCCATGTTAAAGCCGATCCCCGAGAAGGTCCTTAACCATTAAATGATGCAAACAATCATTTTTTTATCATTACATATAGAACAAAATTTATTTATTTCATGTGGTCACATGATCTGTTTTCATCTCACCATCTCTTTTATACAATGCAATTAATATAACTCATGGACTATAACAAGATCATAATAAGAAGGTAGAAGAACATGTTCTTTTTTACCGTGTAACTGTGCATCCAAGGATCCGTTTTCCATCATCTCGTAGACGACAAACTTTGAGCTGATTTCACTTCCATATCCC